>NC_064641.1:850295288-850602073 GCF_023864345.2 Schistocerca serialis cubense | reverse complement strand
TATCAGGATTTACAAGTAATAAAAGTAATTATGGAAACAGTTTTGTGAATCAATTATGCTTTTTAATTCAAAATTACGAAGCGATTTCCATATTTAAAATTTAGCTATTTTCTATTTGGGATAGAACTGACAAAAACTGGTAAGCATTTCCGTTTATCTGTATCCTAAGTTTTCGGGTAGGGCATAAAGCTCTAAAAGAAGATTTAATTAATAATTTAACAATATTGCACAATTTGTAATTTTCCTCTTTCGGTTCGTCGTTGAAATTAACATGGCTATTTCTATGATGTTACTCCTTAAAGGTTTGTTCACCTGTAATACATACATTTTGTCTGTTCAAAAAATTTATGTTTTCTTGATAACTGTGTGGTCGCAAATTTGTTTGTAAGTCTATACTGAAGGTAATTTTCGATAAGTGTAAAATCCGTCGTATATTTATTGTCTATAGAAGTTATAGGGTGTCTACAAGTGTTATCTGTTGAAATATTGTGCGAACAGTTTGAACAGATTGTAAAGATGAACTAGAAAGTTTTGCTGAATCTACCGATACCATTTCCATAATGTTACAACTCTCACGATCAGTTCTAAATGTTTCGTGTAGTGGCTTTCACAGTTTTGCGAATATCGTTTTGGCGCATATTTCGTACTTTATATTAATCTTTCTTCCATTTATACAAATAATGTTTAGATTTTATGTAACGAAAAGCGCTTTCCACACTGCTTTATTTTAAGCGTTTCCTTACTCCTTTGTTTAACAAAAAAAATTACGGCTTTTCCTTTGTCATTGAAAGCTATTATTGCAAATATTTTCTTTAGGCTTGGAAGGTACTCTATTTCTGTTCTGGACCTTAATTAGTAAAACAATTGTCGTTGGAACCAGAATTCACGGAATTGTTTCCTGTTTCTTCTAATGCTACCACAATTTCTAACCGAATGTCGACATTATTGGAATTAATGTTCAAGAAATTAACTAATAATTAGTGCATATGTAGGCCTTCGGGAGAAGTAGGTGATTTCGACTGCATACCACGTTCATATTTTATGCTTGTGAGGTTAGATTCCGTATTACTATGGAACCTGCACAAAGACAGATGCTATTAGTAACATTATGGCAACAGATCACAAAGAAAATGAATTCAATTTCATGTCCAGTGTTCATACTTATCCATTCTGCAAACGCAGTTGCAACTTATTATGGATTTTAAATGTTTTGCAGATTCGAGTGAATAGTGACTGTGAACACTTGTGTCAGAGAGGGCTGTCGCAAGGGTGTACATTACTCCAGCTGTCTGTCAAGCCGCGGATTTGGAGTATTTCAACATTTAACAAAAATACTTACAAAGTGTCATACCAGATAAAATTTTTACATTGTGTTTTTTTCGGTGCATTGTTCCTGAATAAGAAAATGTAGGGCAGGTTTCGACACGTCGGATTGGACAATTCCCTAGTTACATTTCACTGCTAGGGCCAGATGACATTAATAAGCGATCAGACAGTCCACTGTACACAAGTTTCCGTGGTATTTATGAAGGGTCGTTCTGCGTCGTGTCATTCCAGAGAAGAAATAAATCTCAGATAACCCACACATTACCAAAACCACTGACATCTTGTAAAAACTGATGAAACTGTCAGGGATTTGGACTTTGTAGGCATAGGCATAGTTTGGGAATTCGTTTCCTTTAAGTATTGATATGTTAGATAGCCATGTGAAGGAATTGTAGAAGCAAAGCAAGGTTTGTATTAGAGAAAGATAAGGGTGAACGTTTTAACGACATGGGGCATAGAACAGAGACAAAGATGCATCCTGCAGAAGATTCACGGACAAGTGTAGGCGATCTGGAGCACTCGAATACATGGAATTAGACGAAACAAATGATACATTGGAGATGAGGATTTAGACTATTTTGAAAACGTTGATGCGGTGTTACAAACACGAAACAATCCAGTAATGGATTACAATAGGTCGATCACAACGCTGTACTGCCCTTCCACAGAGCGGTCGGATACCCCAAAATCAGAATCAACGACGAACAAAAATAGTCAGAGGGGCACTATCCTAGAATTCCTAAAGCAGATGGAAGAGAGGACGCAGCAGTCAGCAAAGAGGAGGCAGATAGAAATTAAGGACTTAGAAAAGAGGTTGACATGATACCTGAGTGAAATGAAAGAGTAGATGACGGACATAAGGAAGATGTCATGTGAGTCGATATAAGTAGTTACTGCAGCTAAGAAAGATGCGAGAGAAGTCAGGATGCAGGCAGTCAGAGCCAAGGAAATGGCGCTCGTAGGCAAGAAAATGGAAATCGTGGCCAAGAATCATGCAACTCTGGCTAGGAATGTAGCGAGTTGAAATACGAGAGATCTGGCCACACTGCAAGCTCAAAGTGCAAACATAGTAGAGAAATTAATTATGCTGATCCATTACGGATATTTTAGAACACGTGACTGTTAATTGAACGTAAATACATAAAACTGCAACCAGCCACATTTTTGAATAGCTATTTGTTATTCACTGGCCCGGTTTACGAAACTTCTCAGGTTGATCTTCAGATGGTTACGTATACGTTTCTAGCATAATGCTGGGTGCTGGCTTGCGACAGCATGGCCGGCTTTTTCTGTTATTGTACATCTGTCTTTTTCCATTTTGATGGGCAGTTGATGAATCACATCACAACCTTTTGCACAGTCTGCCTGCATTTATACCGTGATAGCGAAACTTTGTGAGCATCCAGCATGTGCCACACAACTATTGCTTGTTGCTATACAAGAGTTGTATAGTACACGCTGGATGCTAGCAAAGTTTCGCTATCACAGTGTAAATGTATACAGAATGTGCAGAAGTGTACGAAGTGATATACCAACTGGCCATCAAAATGGAAAAAGACAGATGTACAATAACAGAAAAAGCCGCCCATACTGTCGCAAGCCAGCAACCAGCATTATGCTAGAAATATATATGTAACTTGCGCAAAACAATCTCAAGATGAACCTGAAAAGTCTCGAAAACAGGTCCATACGTGAACAAATAACTATTCAAAAAAGTGAGTGGTTGTAGTTTTATATATTTATATAGTAGAGAAAACCTGGGAAGAAATATCCTACTATACAAAGAGAGTAGGGGAGATAAATACAGGAAATAGAAATACGTAACAATATTAAAGAAACGACAGGTCAAGTAGAACGTGTGGAAGATCAAGCTGGCAAAATGTTCAAAGAGAACAACGATCGTCTGAAACAGGTGGAGCAGGAAATGAGAATGGAAGGATGGGGATCCGAAAAAAAGAATCGGTATAGGTCGCTCTGCATATGTGTGTCACACACAAATCAGAACGCCACAAGCTACAAACCACAACATAGACAGCGGCCTGTCACACCACTGTGTCCCACTTGGGAGGTTTGATACCCACATTAACTACGAAAATAAGGCAGTACAAATAGCAACCACTTGCGTCGTGAGGTTATGCACCTTGTGGCGGAAATGAGAGTAGGAGAAGCCGAGATAAGAAGAGCAGAGGATTCGCTAACCCCTTGTCGATCCCTATTCACTAGTCTGGGTGTTTTGACGTTTCCCTCTAAATATATACACTACTGGCCACTAAAATTGCTACACCACGAAGATGACGTGCTACAGACGCGAAATTTAACGGACAGGAAGAAGATTCTGTAGTATGCAAATGATAAGCTTTTGAGAGCAATCACACAAGGCTGGCACCGGTGGCGACACCTACAACGTGCTGACATGAGGAAAGTTACCAAACGATTTCTCATACACAAACAGCAGTTGACCGGCGTTGCCTGCTGAAACGTTGTTGTGATGCCTCGTGTAAGGAGGAGAAATACGTACCATCACGTTTCCGATTGTGGTAAAGGTCGGGTTGTAGCCTATCGCGATTGCGGTTTATCGTATCGCGAAATTGCTGCTCGCGTTGGTTGAGATCCAATGACTGTTAGCAGAATATGGAATCGTTGGGTTCAGGAGGGTAATACGGAACGCCGTGCTGGATACCAACGGCCTCGTATCACTAGCAGTCGAGACGACAGGCATCTTATCCGCATGGCTGTAACGGATCGTGCAGCCATGTCTCGATCCTTGAGTCAACAGATGGGGACGTTTGGAAGACAACAACCATCTGCACGAACAGTTTGATGACGTTTGCAGCGGCATGGACTATCAGCTCGGAGACCATGGCTGCGGTTACCCTTGACGCTGCATCACAGACAGGAGCACCTGCGATGGTGTACTCAACGACGAACCTGGGTGCACGATTGGCAAAACGTCATTTTTTCGGATGAATCCAGGTTCTGTTTACAGCATCATGATGGTCGCATCCGTGTCTGGCGACATCACGGTGAACGCACATTGGAAGCATGTATTCGTCATCGCCATACTGGCATATCACCTGGCGTGATGGTATGGGGTGCCATTGGTTACACGTCTCGGTCACCTCTTGTTGGCATTGACGGCACTTTGAACGGTGGACGTTACATTTCAGATTTCTTACGACTCGTGCCTCTACCCTTCGTTCGATCCCTGCGAAACCCTACATTTCAGGAGGATAATGCACGACTGCATGTTGCAGATCCTGTACGGGCCTTTCTGGATACAGAAAATGTTCGACTGCTAGCCTGGCCAGCACATTCTCCAGATCTCTCACCAATTGAAACCTCTGGTCAATGGTGGCCGAGCAACTGACTCGTCACAATACGCCAGTCACTACTCTTGATGAACTGTGGTATCGTGTTGAAGCTGCATGGGCAGTTGTACCTGTACGCGCCATCCAAACTCTGTTTGACTCAATGCCTAGGCGTATCAATGACGTTATTACGACCAGAGGTGGTTGTTCTGGGTACTGATTTCTCAGGAAATTGCGTGAAAATGTAATCACATATCAGTTCTAGTATAATATATTCGTCCAATGAATACCCGTTTATCATCTGCATTTCTTCTTGGTGCAGCAACTTTAATGGCCAGCAGTGTACATATTCTTTACTGTCGTTTCTTCTAAGCAATATCAGCTTAGTCCCAAGAATTAGCAGCGTTCACTCAGTCAATACTCGGTAGAAATCCAACCTACAATTGGATCGCTCTTACTTAACCTTAACTCTTGTACAGAAAAGTGTGTGGTATACTGCTGCATCCATTTTCAATAAGCTACCACAAGAATTCAAAAATCTTAGCAATAATCCACGCGCTTTGACATCGAAAACGAGAGATTCCTCATGGTTCACTTCTGCTATTCTGCTGAGGAGTTCCTTGAAATTTTAAGCTGATTCTTATCTTATATTGTCGATTGCGTTTACTTAAACTTATGACTTGACTTTTTTTGGGTTCATATACATTCTATTTTATCTTTTATTACTTTTATGTTGTAATTTCATGTACTGACACGTTCCACGACCTTGGAGGAATTCCTCCTCAATTTGCTCCTGCGGAACTAGACGCGTAAACAAGTAAATAAAGAAAGATGGTGGCTTTCGACTACAAATATTTTATGTCAGTGCAGAACTTCTAAAACTATCGGCGTAGTGGGAATGCGCTGCACCCAAAGGCTTCGACTACCCAGTTTGAAAGGTTAATAGAGTCATCTTAGCCATTGGAATATAAATCACAGTTTATTTGCAATAAACATGCAAGGAGTTTGGTAAAGCTTTACTTGCCAGCTATTGGTCACCTGGGACTCAAGACCAAATCAGACACAACATAATGATTTGTAAAGATCATCAGGATTCAGGACAACAGTGAACCTGTTCGAGTCATTAGTTAAGAAAAGTCAGTTCCTGGGTGCGTCGTGTAGCACAAATGAAATAATCAGGTTCTGCTATAAAAAAATTAACTATCAACAGGAACCTGCAGGGGTTAATGTGGGAGCTTACAAGAGCGTTCTCCATGAGTTAGAGTTCGTGTATGACACGCACAATGTAAGAGAAAAGAGAATAAATTACGAAGGAAACCATCGTAAACCGTTACGCAAAAATAATGACTGGAGGAATGGTAGGAACTGGTCACTGGAGGACATGATCGCCACTGACTGAAATCAGAGTGAGGGGGTGATTGGAACAATTTTAATGAGGGAAACAACAGTTGCCAATTAGAGAAGAACTGGCGTGAACCTGAGAGGAATGACTACCAGGCGGAAATCGTGGAGATTCGACCACCAATTGCAATAAACGCACACTGTAACAGATTAGATTAGATTAGTACTTGTTCCATAGATCATGCATACGACACTTCGTAATGATGTGGAACGTGTCAGATTAATAAAAGGTGTGTATACAAGATATTACATGACACTCAATATTTTTAATTTTTTTTTGTGGGGGTTGGGAAATTACCCACTTACTATATCCAAAAATTCATCTAATGAGTAGAAGGAGTTGCCATTAAGAAATTCTTTTAATTTCCTTTTAAGTGCTATATGGCTATCTGTCAGACTTTTGATGCTATTAGGTAAGTGACCAAAGACTTTTGTGGCAGCATAATTTACCCCCTTCTGAGCCAAAGCTAGATTTAACCTTGAGTAGTGAAGATCATCCTTTCTCCTAGTGTTGTAGCCATGTACACTCCTATTACTTTTGAAGTCGTTCGGATTGTTAATCACAAATTTCATAAGTGAATATATATATTGTGAGACTACAGTGAAGATTTCTTGCTCTTTAAATAAGAGTCTGCAGGATGATCTTGGATGAGCTCCAGCAATTATTCTGATTACACGCTTTTGTGCAATGAACACTCTTTTAGTCAATGTTGAGTTACCCCAGAATATGATGCCATACGAAAGCAGAGAATGAAAATACGCGTGGTAAGCTAATTTTCTCAGATGTATACCGGCAAAATTTGCAATGACCCTAATAGCATAAGTAGCTGAACTCAAACGTTTCAGCAGATCTTCGGTGTGTTTTTCCCAGTTCAACCCCTCATCAATGCATACACCTAGAAATTTTGAATAGTCTACCTTAGCTACCGATTTCTGATCGAAGTCTATATTTATTAATGGGGTCATTCCATTTACTGTGTGGAACTGTATATACTGTGTTTTGTCAAAGTTTAATGAGAGCCCATTTGCAGAGAACCACTTAATGATTTTCTGAAAAACTTCGTTTACAATTTCACCAGTTAATTCTTGTCTGTCGGGTGTGATAGCTATACTTGTGTCATCAGCAGAAAGTACCAGCTTTGCATCTTCGTGAATATAGAATGGCAAGTCATTAATATATATTAAGAACAGCAGAGGATCCAAGACCGAACCTTGTGGCACCCCATTCTTGATTGTTCCCCAGTTTGAGAAATCATTAGTTTTTTGCATATTATGTGAACTGTTTATTTCAACTTTCTGCACTCTTCCAGTTAGGTATGATTTAAACCATTTGAACACTGTCCCATTTATACCACAGTACTTGAGCTTATCTAGAAGTATTCTCTCTCGTGATTGCCGCAATGTAGATGCATGAAAGGCTCTTAATTCACCTGAAGCAGTAACTGGATCTGGACGAAGCAATGTGGTGGTCTACGCCAAATACAGTAGAACTGGAATGCAGCAAAACTCAGCGGTTCCGCTATCGATAGGCAAAGATTGCAGCCTTGCCCAAAGTGGTGCTACCTGGCAGCGGCTCGCTAGCAGCG
The DNA here is from genome assembly GCF_023864345.2 of Schistocerca serialis cubense. Classification (NCBI taxonomy): domain Eukaryota; kingdom Metazoa; phylum Arthropoda; class Insecta; order Orthoptera; family Acrididae; genus Schistocerca; species Schistocerca serialis. The sequence goes on along the minus strand of NC_064641.1, from coordinate 850,594,452 downwards.
ATGATACAGGAAGCACGTGGCCCACCTCAGGAGGAGAGCCCGCTTTCTGCCTCAGTCAGTGAGTGCCTTGTGAATGAGCGGCTAAACCAGCAGTACCTACCCTAGGTAGTGAGCTCTTGTTGACTACGTTAGTTACAAGGCTTTGTTTAATGGACTAGCAGTCGGCATTAGTAGCCGACGGTGCATCTTGGAAAGAGCCAACCTTGGTGAATACGGCCCTGTCTTGTTGATGTTGTTTGGGTGGCTGATTGGTGAAAACGACGCTCACAGGGCCTTCATCCAATAGCTGCCTGTGGTTCTGATAAACGGCTGATGGAGTTTAATGCTAAAAAGTGACCAGTACATCAGCACATGAAATGGTGAGTACGGTGTCCGCTTGTAAAGAGATTTAAACTGCATTTCAACAAGCATCTCACTCGTTTGACTGAAAGTGCGGCTAATAACTGTACCTTTAGCTTCCCTTGATTTCGGGGGCTGCAGACACCCACTTACTTGGTAAACTTGTCTAGAGATTAACCAGCTTGTTCGGTGTAAGTATTTCAGGTTGCTCAGGTGTGGCTCGCTTCCTTAGTTAACGGCAAATTTTTCTTTAAGCGCACCTTTGAGCGGTCAGAGCTGAACTGTTTTGATTGGCTTCCATTCAGATAGTGGAGTAAGTCAAGTACGAGGGTCATTACGTTTTCATGACGCAAAATTATAGTCGTTTTATTTTCATGTGAGAGAAACTTCCGTAGAAATATTCTGGACAAAAATATTTAATTTTCCTTATAGGTTGGGCTCTTCCAGCCACAGTGAAATTTATGCGGTTCTATTAGTCATTGCTGATTTCAATTAATTAAAGTATTTTAACTATGTCAGTAGTGAACAAACAGTTTACTTTCTTAAAATTTTCCTGGTTAAATTTCAGTAAAGTATTGGTCTCTTCTGACTACCGTCCTGTGGGTCATTAGCAGTTGGAAGTTCTTAATTACGGCAGAACTCGCTGAGCAGGTCTGATCTTTTTAATATTGGAGCCTGATTGATGGCTTTGTTTGTTAGCTGCATGTGTCTATTTTAATATGTGTGTTTTATATTTTCCCTTGGCGTTATTTATCAATGTATTTTTCAAGGTAGGTGACAGGGAGGCCAAAATGCGCCATTCTATTGTGAAAACCATTGTATTGTTTACATTGGTGTAAGATAAATTTGTTCTTAATTGTGTAAACCAGCGCATCCAGCATGTTGTTACAGCTTTTGGGTTATTGCAATTATGGTTTAAATAAATGTGTGTTGTTTATTGTACTGCCTCTGGGTTCGTATCCACGATCCTTTCAAGTCCAGAATGACAGTAGTTAGCTTCGTGGTTTGTTGTTTACAAGTCAGGCAGCTTGGTAGCAGGCGCAAATCTTCGTTGTTGTGGTAGTAAAAATGGTTCAAATGGCTCTGAGCACTATGGGACTTAACTTCTGAGGTCATCAGTCCCCTAGAACTTAGAACTACCTAAACCTAACTAACCTAAGGACATCACACACATCCATTCCCGGGCAGGATTCGAACCTGCGACTGTAGCGGTGGTATGGTTCCAGACTGTAGCGCCTAGAACCGCTCGGCCACACCGGCCGGCGTGTAGTGGTAGAAGCCATAGACTCAGACCTGTGTAAGAGTAGGTGCTGGTTTTGTGTTTTATGTTTCAGAACAGTGTCTGGACCTCGCGCTCTACTGCTGTAACCTATTTGAAGAAAGCTTGTCTAGACTACGAAGTACAGATTCAGGAAGCCACATTTGAAGGTACCGTTCCCGAACTGGTCCAGTAGTAGCGCAGCATCTTGGTCAGCTGGTTAACGTCTCTGTACACACCGTGTAGGAGGTGAGGACCGCTTGACTGCGAGTTCTAGGCTGTTGTGAAACGACTGAGAGGGTACTCAGATTTTAGAGCAAGTCGCTTCGTTGTGTGTTCAGGCACATTGTGTTCACTTACATAACAGAATCTTGGATTTGATTTTCGTTAATACAGAAGTCAACTGTCGTCTGCAGATTCAACGTTTGGGAAGTAATTTGTGTTGACTACAGCACAGAATAGGGCTTGCTGAACTGGCAGGACCAAAGGGAATTAGACATTCTGCAGTGAAGCCAAAGTGTGGATTTGCAAATTAGTAGTCAGAAAATTAAGTTTTGATTGGGTTATGCTAAACTGCCAAATCTGCTACTGTCGTTTACGAATGATTATAAAATTTTTCCTTGGAAGATAGTAGCGAGATCATGAATGTCAGATCGGTCACGAAATGGAAATCACTGTGAAAATCAGAAATGTTTTATTTACAACAGTTAGCTACACCTAAAACCGATAATAGTAGCTAACGGGCAAAAATTCTGACAATCAAGGAAGTAAGGAGCCACTAGGATCAGGCGAGGAAGGAGGGCCAAGTGCTGGTAGAAGTAAGACAACACCTTACTTCTAATGCATTTATTAAAACTAGCTAAAATACAATATACAATCTGCCAAGATAATGAATATAGGGAGTAGCAAACCTTAAGAAACTAGTTCATCAACAATTTAACATTGTACCACGCAACATAGTACTGCGTATGCCTGAAGGGCTGCAATCGCAAAGATAGCCTAAAGGGCCAGTTTAGCAAGAATACATATAACGTGTTCAGCCTGAATGGCTAGTAAATTTGCAAACCAAAATTCACTTCACTTCAAAATTTAAGACATAAAAGGCCAATACCACAGACCAAGAAAATATTCAAATATAAACGTATGAACAGAAGATTTGAGCCTGAAGGGCCACCTAAATAGTTAACTAGACTTTAGTTAAAGAGCAGATTTTCCAACAGTTTAGGCAAGGCGGTCTGAAACAATAAAGAGGCCTGAAGGGCTGTGCAACTCCCAAGTAAGTGGCCTGAAGGGCCAAATGAACAAGATAAGAGAATCTTAAAAATATCAACTGGAAAATAACAAGTGCTTATTAACAACTCGGCCTTAACGGCCAGGTAATAAATGAAATTAGTCCAACAAATTCTGCAATAAGTAAGTAATGGCCAGGTATTTATCAGTAAGCCGGCCTTAAGGGCCCCAGTACACTAACAAGGGAGGTTAAGTATTAAAACTGGATTTCAAAGCCTAAAGGGCTGTAGAGCTTCCAAAAGGGGGCCCTGAAGGGCCAATTCATCAAGGTACTTAATAAACAGCTCAGCCTGAAGGGCTGGCCAATGGTTAAGGTTAGGCAAGTTCTCAAAAATCGTACAGCGAAGCAATTCCCTACAACTTAGCAACCTTAAATAAATCACTTGATACTATCCAGCTTAAAACCTAGGGATAACAATACATGAATATACTTCTAAAAGGTAAACTTTCATAAAATCTAAATTTAAAATGCAAACAATCGCACACCAACATGGCCAGAAAATTTACAATCGTTTAACCACAGTTGCTGAGTATGAAATACAAGCAGCTGCAAGGCTACCAATCAATCATCATGCCCCTTATATCATGATTTACAATCTTCAGGTAGTACAAAACAGGAAAAATACAAGGCAACACCCAAAGACGAGTTAAATGATGCCCTTCAATTACAAATTATTAAACCGCAGCGTAAAGCTGCCACATTTCACAAACTGGCATAAAAGCCACCAGCTCAATCGACACTGTTCATATAGGCAAACATACAAATAAAATTCTCTAATCCTGTAAAATTTTCAGTCCAAAAGGGGGCTGATAATAACATACGGTATTAAAACTATCCTTAAGATAAGCACATGCACCAAAAACTTTTAAGGTGTGCACAGCCACGTAATTCACAAATTTCTTTTTCTCTCACATACACAGAACACATAGGCTAGGAACTGACTACCAAATTGGTCACAAGAATCAATAGATAGCCCCCAATACATCAGTACCTAATTAGACAGTCTCCTAGTGTGACATGACAGAACAACAGTTCACATTCACAGCCTTTGATTCAACATGTTCTACTATCCATCGACCATGCCCGGAGTTCCTACTGCAAATTTTAACCAAGCAATTCACGCTCACGTTGACGCCCAACCAAGGAACCAGCCCAGCAGTACAAGAACAACCTACACACTCGAACTCAAACTCCGCAAACGCAGTGCAGAACTAACATTCAACCTTTTCCTTCATAGGTTCAGAACTGGCGAGCTAAACCGGTGGACGGAAAACACACAATGTAGGCGGCAGCAACATAAAGGAAGTCGCAAGCACCACCCTGATACAAGGCACCAGCAAGTCAAAAGCACAACGGCAATAGCGAAATATACTCAACTTCAGTCCCGGAGGAAAACCTGCCGCCCTCAGTGCTCAAAACATTCCCGGAGCAACCGTCCTCGGCGACTCCCACTATTCTCTGGAACAGCAACATCACAGCTCCTTAATTCAATTCTCTTCCGACAAGAACAAGCATAATCGGAGCTAACAGGTTCTCCGAGAGACATGCTACGCCATAGAACCTCACGGTGTTATGAGCCGGCCGACACCACACAAACCACCGCAAGTAAGACAAACAAGCACTTCCGGAGTCGATGGCATACTGCCACGCTTCACGACGCAGTCACTCCCCTCCACCGACCTAGAGGGCGGGGCATGAGACGAGGAGAACCGACGGCGCCGCCGGTGGGAAGCCAAGACGTAACTAGGGCGCGTGTTTAAACGAGACGGACATAAGCACGTCTCAACACCTTCCAGCTACTTCTGTACACAGTCACCACTCTGACGTAGACATTTGTCGTAGCGTTGTACCAACTTTCCAATACCCTCGTCATACAAGGCAGGCGCCTGTGCTTGCCGCCAATCCTCGACGTTGTTCTGCTAGTGGTTGTCTGTCCGAAAAGGTTTCCTTCATGGTCAGTGATTTATGTGAGCAGAGATGAAACTCAGGGGGGAGAAAATTACGGGCTGTATTATGTGGGATCAAACACTTCTCAATCGAAAACGCCACTGGAGCATCTTCATTGCCCCTGCAGAGTGTGGCCGAGAACTGGCATCAAGAAGGAAACGCATGACAGTTGTGTTATGTGGACTGCATGACATCAGGCGAAATCTCTTACCAGGGCCTCATACTTGGCCGAAGACACTGTTGGTCTAAGCATCTTTACTTGCTCACTGTGCGCTCAGAACTGAAAAGAGCGACGTGACGCGATAGACGAGAATACTATGCACACTGCCAACACATCTGTGGAAAGCCTCATCTGATGTTCACTGTTGTTTCCATTTCGCGCCCCATTGGAATTTACTTGCCGAATAGTTCTCGTAGTTGTTAGAAGAGCATGAGCTGCTTTATATCTCTCCCATTTTTTTATCTTGTAAGTATTGTATCCGGTGGCTGTAGAATTTCTTAATAAGATGGTGGCTGAATGTACTGAGAATGGGATTTCAGTAGCTGATTTTCATAATAGAATTTTTCTGGATCAGATGGATGTCTGAGTGAGGGAAGACCTGAGTAATGAGTATGTTTTTCGAATACAAGGAATGCTAAAAGGGCTGTGTACTTAAGTCGAAAGTATTCGGGTTGCCGGTATAGCATTATCTGTAAAATTATAATCTTTGGGAAACAGCTGAAAGTGAGCAACCACTAATTACTGTACGAAACTGGTTTCCAGAAGTTGTCTGTTTTCAATGCAGTCAGCCCACTCGTATAGTTCGCAGCTGTCAACTATCGAGACAGCCCTTCAGGACAAGAGTCCTTGAGTTGGCTGGCTGCAGAGGGATAACAAACCACTAAGCGTTCAGAATGAGCGTAAGTTGCGCGTAGTTACCTTAATCTTTATGTGTCGCTTTTGAGATTATGAACCAGTTATAAAGGCACATTTGCATGCCGTGCGTGAGTTTCCTCGGAAACGCGAAATCTTAATAATTAATCTCTGACAAATAAATAAAGCCTATGGCACAGAACTGCAGCGCTATGCCGCTGATAAAACAAAATACAATTATGACACTCTTATGTTTCATTAAGAAGGAGGAGCTCTTGTAGAATGGCTGAGGCTGGAAGCACGTATATGTTATTAACTGGCACACCGCCATTTTTGATGTTATATAAGAACACTGCGAGTTGCAGTCTTACTAGGCACTCGATTCTGTAAAGAATTTATATTTATGAAAGTAAGTTGAATTATTTAACTGTAGGCTTATTCGTTGAATATATCTGATTTAACTAACTGTGTAAACTTTTTTATGTTCAGTAGACAGTCACCTCTGTACGACGTATTGACATGGCTGGCAAATTATTCTAATATTGAGATTTAGATTTTGAGTCCGCACCTACCGCTGCAGTCTTTGGAAATGATTTAAATACGAAGTCCTATTATTTGAGTATTATTTCACGGTCAACTACGAATAACATTGCACTTACGAAAAAGCCATTGTCAAGCGTCTGATACCAAATAATTAAACGTCCACGTTCCAGATAAGCAAATATTAATCACAACCAATCACTATCATACATAATTAATAATTAATATTTTATTTTATTTTATTTATTTTATATTGGCGACTGCGTGTCGGACTTGTTATTTTGTCATTTGTTACATTGTTCTCTTTGTTTCATGTGAAAAATCAACCTTCTGGACCTGGACATGAGAAATAACAAAAATCTGAAGATATTTTCCAATTCTAAAATTTTGCGGGAAGACGCAATGAAGCTTCCTGTAAAATAAGGTAAGACGCAGCATCTATGCATTGGCAGGCTTGACCAGACGCATAATTCAGTGTATTAGCTCTTCAGTAGATTCTGTAGTATTTCTTTCGCGCGTAGCAGTTTTCAGTGATATATTTCATTATCAGTGCTTTTCCTTAAACAATAACTTCTGCAGCAATACCAATACACGAGTGTATAATATTGCCGACTTCTGTTCGATACGTTGTAACATGGCCAGCAGCCATTAACAATAATCCCATATTCAGTTTACATTTTTAAATTAACAAACAGCCATTGTTGCTACGAGCGATTCATGTTCAACTGCATTTTATTTTAAAACCAGTGTCAAACTTTATTTTCTTGAAGCATATCTTACGTGTGTCATGGTCATAACTAGAAAACAATACGCAAAGATGGAACAGCAAAGACATACTATTCAGACGCAATCCGACTCGGACGAGAAAGAAATGTTTGAAAATGTCTTTACGACAGCAACCGGTAGTGACGATTCATCAAATATTGACGCAAGTGTTAACGGAAATTTTGACAATAGGCCGTTCACCACAAAAATTTCAAAGGCTCAGTCAGAGCCCATGTTAATACATGACGCCACGTCTAATGACGCGGCGGGGGCAGATACCTTGCAAACAGCAAACATTGCCAACATGTTACAAATGCTAATGAAACAAAACGCAGAAAATATGGCAACTTTAAAGACACAAAATGAACAGTTAAGGACACAAAATGACGAAATTAAATCTGATCTCATAGCAATCAAGACAGGTAATGACACTTTATGTAAACGTGTGGAACTTATAGACGCCACACTGACCAAACAGATGACTGAACTCAGTACGAAATTTTCCAAGCTTAATACGATACAAGAAAAGACTACAAATGACTTAGCACTTTTACAGACACAAGTAAAAAACCTTAATGTCACGTGTGAAGCTCTTACTGAACAAATTCAGCATATCCTTCAGTACACGACAACCTTGAAAAACGAATTACTGACGAGCAGAATAAATTTTTTTTGACGATGTTGAACAACACCTGACTGACATCTTACAATCTGATGCCACAGCTCATTTTCAAAATATTAATAAAGAATTTCATGATTGGGTAGAGAACAAAGACAAACATTTTGATAGATGCATACGTGAAAATTTACCAACAATTGTGCACGACTCCGTAGCGGAATACATCACTAATAACAAACAGCTGATTAGTGACGCAGTACAATCTGTCACTGCACCCATGAGACAATTCACCAATCAACCACAGTCTGAATGTAACGAAAATATCAGTCAAAATGTACAGTTCAGAAGCCAATATACATACGAGTATGACGCACACATACCGCACACGACAAACACACAAGAACAAAACACACCACGACAACAACACATACCACGACGTGCAAACACAAACACAAGCTATTATCATGGTAAACCACAGCAACATTATCGTAATTACTCGTCATCTGAACATTACAGTAATTACAGTGGAACAAATCCATATCATAATGCAAAGGAAGAAGAAAGCTTAATAAAACACAGGAAATTTCAGACTTTTATACCAGAAAAGCGAACCATTCATCCGGTAATTTTTCTTAAATCTTTTAGTGACGCATTTCCACGCACTTGGAGTGACCGGAAAAATATTTCATATATTGTCGGTTACATCCAAGGCGATGCAGCTGTCTGGGCATACAGTCCAGCTGACGTATGTACCACGTAGAGTGAGTTTGAGCGTGCCTTTCTGAACAAATTCTGGCCGCAATCCGTCCAGGAGCGACTCAGAAGACAAATTTTAGAACCTGAACCTTTTAATAGTAAAAATGGTAACTTACGCAGATATTTTGAAAAATACTTGAACATGGGACATTTTTTGGACGAACCAGTCGCAACACGTGATATACTCCGTGCGTTTAAGGCCAAATTGCCTTTCAACATTAAAGAAAAACTGTTACATATTCCGGATGACGACTCAGATTATTTTTTAACAGCTTTAGATTCCGTTGACATGTTACTAGAAGATCAGAGCTTCGCCCGGCAAAACAGCAGCCACAATGTTTATACTAGTGGTATGCAAAACATGCAGGCTTGCCAACTCAATTCTGGCGCGCCGACAGTTGGATACGCGGTACAGCAAAAACAGCAAACCCACATGCCGTCTCAATACGGAAATCAAAATCAACACGCGTATTCGAATACAAACAACAGTCATAACACTTCATGCGGCAATCCATACAAAAGGCACCGTGGTAATAACAACAACAACGGTAACAACGGATATAAATATAACAACAAAAACACAAACAGAAACAGAAACAATAATAACTACGAGCCAAGACAGCATCAAGGCTGGACTCGTAGCGATCACTACTTTCATTCAAACACTGCTATGCCACAGCAGCCACCAGGACAAAATTGGAGCATACCTTACGACCGACAGGTAAGTCATAATGCGTAACTGCAACAACAACCGCAAAAGTTTGGAGATCACAACACGCAATATCCGAATGTGAATATAATAGAAGTGACACCGGATACACAACCTCAATCTGTGTCAGTACCTAATACAAATGCTAATCCAACAAACTAGAAACAGTCACTTCTATGCCCCGGGTCGTGGCTGAAAAATTCTTGGGGGGCGACTTCAATCAGTTATTTGACACCACCATTGAACAACAAAATATTGATATGCCTAATAATTGTAAACAAAAACTACCTGTTTTATTTATAAGATACAACCACAATGAGAATATGTCAGATGAACTATTGCAAGACAGTACACAATGTCGTTCAAACACAAATGAAATTGTTTTAGCATCTACTACTGGCGTAGTAGGTGGGATTCCAACTACTATTATCTTAGATACAGGTGCAGCTGTGAGCGTTTTGTCTTTTAATTTCTATAAAAAGATGTGTGAATTGGAGCCTGTGCCTGAGTTTCCCGCCCAAAACTGTAAAATAACTACTGCTCTAGGTAATAAGTCATGTAGGGTTAAGAAGCAAGTTTTTGTAAACATTAAAATAGGTAATGGAACCGTACAATGGCCATTCCTGGTTGCACAAAAGCTTGTGACAAATTGCATATTAGGATTAGATATTATGAGCGAGAAGGACTGCATTATAGACTTCTCCAAAGGTAAATGTATTTTAAATGATAAAGGCAGTGTAATTATTATTGATTTGGACAGGAGAACTCTAAAGCATGACAAACACTGTACAGGGTACAAGGTTCAGTTAGTACTTGACAATGACATTCAAGACATGCAAACACACTCATCTGACACAGAGCTAATGGACTTGAAAACATTGCTTGACCATAAGATAAATGAAGCTACAGCTCTCAGTGTATATGAACGTATAAAACTACCGGAAGTGTTATCCAAATATTTACAAGTTTTTACCAAACGATTAGGTGTTATCAACATGTATGTGTACAAGATTGAAGTTAATCCTCACAAGATCTTCTACCACAAGATATATAACGTACCGTTATCTCAACGACCAGCTGTGTGGCAAGAATTAAAACAAATGTTAGACTGGAAGGTCATTGAACAATCCACCTCACCTTACTGTGGTCCTCTACTTGTTGTCAAAAAACCAAATTGTAGCATTAGGCTAGTGTTAGACGCACGAGCAATTAATGAAATAATTTTACCAGTTCACACAAAACCCGAAAATTTAGAAGAGCGGTTACAGAAATTTGTAGATGCAAAATATTTTTCCACAATAGATCTCGCTAATTCATTTTGGCAAGTAGGTATCACTCCTGATTCTCGGAAATATACTGCATTTATGTTCAGGGGGCGAACCTATCAGTTTTGTGTTCTACCCGTCGGATTGAATGTCAGTTCTGGAGTATTCATTACAGCCCGGGATACCGTGCTTGGCGATGATTTAGTTGAGACAGTCACACACTATGTAGATGATATACTGATAGCTACTCAGTCTTGGAATGAACACGTTGACACACTTCAAAGAATTTTAGAAAAATTTGCACAAGCTGGAGTCACATCCAATCTTAGAAAATCAAAATTTGGTTGCAGTGAGATAAAATATTTAGGACATATCATTAATTCACAGGGCATACGTCCTGATCCCAGTAAATTAGATGCTATCAGAAACTTTCCTAGCCTTCGAACAAAAAAGCAGTTAAAATCATTCCTTGGGCTATGTTCATTTTTCAGACGTTTTTTTACCACAACCACTTTTGAACAGTAAACTTCTGTTAAATATACTCAGAAAGAATCAAGTTTGGATCTGGTCGGAACAGTGCCAGAATGACTTTAATACAATTAAACATGCTTTAGTGAATGCAAACATATTGAGCAATCCAGATTTCAATTTAGACTTTTGTATGACTTGTGCCGCTTCACGTTCTGGTTTGTGCTGTTGCTTATTTCAAGTTGTAAAGAATAAAGAAAAGGAACAGATAAGAATTATTGGATTTGCAAGTCGTACTCTAAGTGAATGTGAGCGCACATACTCCACTACTGAGTTAGAAACACTTTCCATAGTCTGGGCATTCAAGAAGTTCAATTATTATTTATTTCGCAAACATACAGTAATTTATACCGATCACCAGGCCCTGACATTTTTGTTAACTTGTAAACCTGTACATCCTAGATTATCACGATGGGCAGTTACTCTTCAGAACTACTCTTTTGAAATTAAGTACATAAAAGGTAAGGACAACACCATTTCCGACTCTTTGTCTAGACTTCCACAAGGTATGAATGAAACCAACAGTGACTTAGAAAATATAGATGACTACAGGATTCTCTTAATGCAAGACGAGCAGTATCATCAATATTACATTGATATGTGCAGAAACATGGCTAAATTACAAAAATCTGATCCTCATTAGTATAAGGTAATAACATTACTGGTAGAAAAACACAATCATCCTTTGACTACGTATTACAAGTTACACAATGATGTGTTATTTTATCGCCGACATACAAATGCTACTAACTGGTGTGTATGCATTCCCAAAGAGTCTGAACGTAATTTGATTTGGCACACACAGTTAGTTTGGGGTCATTATGGGACGAAAAAGTGTTTGGCAAAGCTCAGCACATACTGTTATTTTAGCAATATGAGAAGAAAAATTTACAGGGAACTGAAAACATGTGTCATATGTCAAAAATCAAAACCTCAGAATTTATCCACAAAAACAGATAGCTCTAGGCGTCAAATATATCTTAGCTTTTTACGATATATTTTCTAAACATATAAAACTTTATGCTTTAAAATCCGCCACTGCAAATGGTATAATACGAAGATTCTCAAGTGATTACCTGACGCACGTAGTAAAACCTAAAGCAATTCTGTCAGATAATGCAGCATACTACTCTGGGTACAAATGGAGAAATTTCTTGAGGGACAATAAAATTAAAAGTATATTTATTTCAAGGTTTAGTCCACAATGTAACGCGACTGAGAGACTTTTCCGAGAACTATACCGATTCATGAGGACTTACATTTCATCAAAACATACTAATTGGGTGTCCTACCTAAGTCTTTTCGAAGACGTACACAATAACTTAAATATTTACAATACAAATTACACACCTAACGAGATCATGTTCAATTGCAAACAGAACGATCAATGGATAGAACCATTACCTAAGTTTTCAGACTAGGAAATCACACCTGAACAGAAAATAAAAGAAGTATTGACTACACTGACACATCACTCACAGATACGAAACAAACATCACGCAAACATAATAAAAAGAAAACAAAAATTCAAGGCAGGAATGCTTGTACTACTTCGTACTCATCATAAATCTGTAGCACTCAAACGACGCAACGCTAAGTAGCGTCTGCTTTATGAAGGACCTTATATTATTGTCAACATACCGCATCCTGGTGAGTATCTGTTACAACATCCTAGAACTAACAAAATTATTGGGCTATACGCACACTGAGATTTTAGAGCATTTCATGCTAAATAATGTCAAAGTCATATCCATGAAAACATTGCTAAGCAACTCGCAAAACTCTATTTGCTACAACATAGATAATAAGCAGTATAGAAATTTTCATATCAGCTGTACCAGTGACGCAGTTGAAGACAGAAGAACTTTTCTTTCAACGCCGCGACACTACCAAGAAGACTGAATATTAAGGTAAAATTTATGATTACGTAGCAGTGAATGATATATTAATTTTTCACGGAACATTTGTGACTGTAGGTACCACTGACTTGGTATGACACTTGACGAACTGACAGACGTCATCTGTGAAGGGACCTTTTACTTCGAGAAATAGATTAGACGCACATCTCTCAGCAAGAAAAGCATCTACCAGTAGCCAAGGCCACACAGACACTATACACACACGCACAAAACGCGAGGAATCTAACAGTTTTCCGTCTATTATTATTTTGAATATTTATTGAGTAGTGAAAACGCCTGGTCTTGCCTACTGATGTAATGAATGTTGTGTCTAACCAATCTTAATTTCAGATGACATCACAAAAAAAACGTCGATAAAATCCCAGCAAAACCGTTAAAGAGAAAGTAAATATCTGCAATTCATGTAATCAAATGTGACATAATGTAATAATTTATAGTTATGTAATGATGATGTAAATATGTTTATGTGTAACTGTATTATGTTTACGCTAAGAAAATATGTGACGTGTATATGTATGATTACTTACGATTTTTTTTTAAATGATGTATAATGTAACTGTTACTATGTGAAAATATGAACGATACGAGTGCCAAAATGTGAAAAACTTTAAAAAAAATTGCTTAGTGAACCACTGTTCACGGACATTAACGTACATTACTAAGTCTGCAACTACGCAGAAACCTATGTGAAAGAAACTGTTAATGACATTCATCATGCATCGTACCTTTGTAAACGCGATGAACGACTTCTTTGATAAGTAACTACGAACATTTAGGTGAGCTATATTTTAAAAGAGAAACTGAAAATGTGAAGTGTATAATTGGTGCATCGTCTAGTGACATTACTACAGTACCTAACTTCAAGATGTTAACTGGATTAAATGGTCACAACGTGCCTGTCCAGACAACAACACGACGAGTGGAAGAATTTTGGTTGGATCTTCAGGGAATGGAATGTTCTATAAATGTGACGGACGCACTTACCTGGTATGTCCAAGGATCGACGCCAGCTATGTGCCGTCCGAGGTTCTGCAACCAAGCTTCCACGGAATATCGAAAACGAACTGCATATGGACCAATTACTCGACGGGTAACGTCCGATCTGTAATAAAAAGTGCTATTTGTCACAACGAACTGCATCACAACGACTATAATGGAAATAGGAAATTGGCATGCTTATGTATCAATTACGTTGTTATACAGCGATGTTACTGTGATCAAAAAACTTTACCACGACGACACTAACCTGTGAAACATTATTGTGCAGCAGATGAATATAAACTGTAATAACGACACGATATGTATAGGTCAACGCACCTGAAACAAAAAGACATTTTTCTTTGAAGCATTTCAATGCAATACTATGTAACTAAGAACATTCGACAATCTAAAGTTTATTGTATTATAACAAATATTGTAATTTTAAAATTAAGTTACCTGTCATCGAATGTACTCTTCATATGTAATCTTGGTGGAATATTTTCTTTATGCAACGACTAAGAAACGTGCGCGCACACGAACAATATGAACTGCAATACTGTGCCGCGTGATCTAAATTTACGATATAACGGCAGTGCCGGAGTCACATAGACGCTTCTGCGCATGCGCGCTCTCTATTTTGCCAACATAAGAACTTTTACGGCGCACGCGGGTCATTCAAATTTTGTACGTAATGTACTGTATAATGTATGTCATGTAAATAGTTGTAGATAACTTAGATTTTCTTGCGCCTTTAGGTGAATTGCTCGCCTGCAGGTGTGTCCTTTCGCCTCGCAATTCAGGGGGCAATATAAAGGCACATTTGCAAGCCGTGCGTGAGTTTCCTCGGAAACGCGAAATCTTAATAATTAATCTCTGACAAATAAATAAAGCCTATGGCACAGAACTGCAGCGCTATGCCGCTGATAAAACAAAATACAATTATGACACTCTTATGTTTCATTAAGAAGGAGGAGGTCTTGTAGAACAGCTGAGGCTGGAAGCACGTATATTTTATTAACTAGCACACCGCCATTTTTGATGTTATATAAGAACACTGCGAGTTGCAATCTTACTAGGCACTCGATTCTGTAAAGAATTTGTATTTATGAAAGTAAGTTGAATTATTTATGGGTTTGTGTCCGCCATCATCCCACGTCCAATTGAGCGTAGGTAACTTGGTACTTTGTTGTTTACAAGCCAGGCAGCTGAAAAACGAAAAATCGACAGGAGTAAGTCATATATGTCACATTAAACTATATGTCAAGTAGTGTACTGATGTGGGCCCAATCAGGCTAGGAATATGTGGTTGCCTTCTGGTGATAGTGAGTGCAATCTGAGTCGTGGTAGTACACAGGTCATAAGAACTATGCCCTATGCTTGCCTATTTATCACAGTACGTTGATAAAAGGGAGTAATGAATGTGTTTCAAACTCTATGGAATCATATTAGTAATAATGCAGATGTGGTAGATCGCTTGGAACTGTGCTCCATGTTTCTGTGAGTTGGGTTGACTGTCACATGGGAGAAGCCGGCTTGCAACTCCAGGTTGTGAACAACCGGGCTGTTTTTCGTGCCGAAGCTTGGTCGTCTTTGCGCTTATTAGGAGCGTCTTTGGAGTTTTGCTCTGCTGTTTCGTTTAGCTACGCCTGAGATGCGTTGTATGTTAGTTGGTTTCTCGAGGGAGTTTGGAGTGTGTGCACACCCCAGATGCGTGTTTGACGCACCTTGAGCTGTTGAGTTAGGTCACAACTAGAGTGAGTAGTGGTGGGATCGTATTCGTAAATGTCGAGAGCTATTTGCTAGTACCTCACGCCATAGAGTGTGTGCATAGCGTTGAGCATTATCCCTCTCTTAGAGAGGTTCAAATGTTTCAAATGGCTCTAAGCACTCTATGGGACTTAACATCTGATGTCAGCAGTCCCCTAGACTTACTACTTAAACCGAGGATTGCTGTCAAAAGGCGTTGTGTTGTTGCCCGACAATGCCCGTCCGCATAATGGTGCCCACACTGCTGCAACACTCCAGAAACTCAAATTCGAAGTACTGGACCATCCTCCATATAGTCCCGATTTTGACCCTTCTGACTGTCACTTGTTTGGTCCACTCATATATGCATGAAGGGGCCGACGATTGGCCTCGGACAAAGCAGTGAAAGATGCGATGCATTCCTGGTTCGCAGCTCAACCGAGAACCTTCTTTTGCGAGGGCATCAGGAAGCTTGTACAACGATGGACAAAGTGCGATGAAACGCAAGGAGACTATATCGAAAAATGATGTTCTCGTAAGTTTCCTATTTGATTAAAATGAAATTTTATAACTACTTTGCGGATAACAATTGACTTACCCTCGTATATTAAGCCATGTTCAGTTCCCTGGTAATGGGTAATGTTAGTCTTTTTTTGCAGTGGTGGTGATTATGATTAAGTACAAAGTATTGTAGATGCATTGATGTGCACTGCTACCGAATAATGATAGATGGGCCCTACAGGATCAGCTGCGTTTGCAAGCCTATGAATTTACATTCATGCACATCACACTCTTACCATCATGTTTAACGCGTATTCGTTGTACTTGTGGTCACATATTTACTTGTCACAATCAGTACATTAAGAGTACGACAGAAATTCTTTGTACAGTAATTTGCACCTCAATATATTACCAAAAATGTCACTTTTTACATAGATTTATTATTATTATTACATTTAATGTATTTCATATCTGTTGTGTAAAAAAAATTCCTTGTGAGTTGATCACTCATTTGGCATGCGCACCAAGGAGCCAAAGAAACTGGTACACCTGCCTAATATCGTGTACGCACCCGCGAGCACACAGAAGTGCCGCAAAACGGCGTGGCACGAACTCGTCTAGTGTCTGAAGTATGCTGGAGGGAATTGACATCCTGGATCCTGCAGGGCTGTCCATAAATCCGTATGAGTACGGGGGAGTGAAGATCTCTCCTGAACAGTACGTTGCAAGGCATTCCAGAAATGCTCAGTAATGTTCACGTCTGGGGAGTTTGGTGGCCAGCGGAAGTGTTTAGACTCAGAAGAATGTTTCTAGAGTCACTCTGTAGCAATTCTAGACATGTAGGGTGTCTCATTGTCTTGCTATAATTGTCCAAGTCCGTCGGAATGCATAATGGACATGAATTGACGCAGGTGAATAGACAGGATGCTTACGTACGTGTGACCTGTCGGAGTCGTATCTAGACGTATCGCCGACCTCACTGATTCTCGATTGAATTTAAATACGGGGAGTTTGGTGACCAGGTGAGTACAGTGAAACTATTCTGATAGTCTTCGAATCACGCATGTACACTGCGAGCTGTGTGACACGTTGTATTGTCTCGCTAGTACGCTAGTAGATGCCAACGTGTCGCCGAAAAACAATCTGCATGTGGGCTCGGATATGGACCCCCCAGGACACAGGCAGAGTGTGGTGATCAACCGTGCCTTCAACAATGACGAGATCATTCAGAAACGCCACGAAAACATTCTGACGAACATAATGCTCCGGCCTGGATACTTCCGACAGTTGTTGCAGGGTATTTCACGCCATACACGCTAACGGCCATGTGTCCGATGGAGCATAAAACGTGATTCATGAGAAAAAATCATCTGTAGCCATTCAGCTGACATGTGCGACAATTACTGCACAATCAGCTTGACAGCTCATGCATCCAAGTTGCTGACAAGAATAAAACACATAAGAATCGAAAAGACCATTGAGGATGTGTTAGACGACAATAAGTTCGGCTTTAGGAAAGGTAAAGGCACCAGGAGGCAACTCTCACGTTGCGGTTGATAATGGAAGCAAGACTAAAGAAAGATCAAGACACATTCATAGGATTTGTTGACCTGGAAAAAGCGCTCGACAATTTAAAATAAGGCAAGTTGATCGAAATTCTGAAAAAAATAGGGGTAAGCCATAAAGAAAGACAGCTAATATACAATATGTACAAGAACCAAGAGGGAACAATAACACTAGAAGAGGAAGAATGAAGTGCTCAGATTAAAAAAGGTGCAAGACTAGGATGTAGTCTTTCACCCCTACTGTTCAATTTGTACATCGAAGAAGCAATTGTGGATTTAAAAGGAAGGTTCAGGAGTGGAATTAAAATTCAAGGTACAAGGATACCAAGGATAAGATTGACTGATGACATTGCTATCGTGAGTGAAAGTGAGAGACAATTATACGATATGCTGATTGTACTTAGTACAGAATATGGACAGAGAGTAAAGATGAGAGTAACGAGAAACATCAGAAATGAGAACAGCGAGAAATTTAACTACTGGCTACTTAGGCTGCAAAATAGCCAATAACGGACGGAGCAAGGAGAACATCAAAAGCAGACTAACACTGGAAAAAAGGGCATTTCTGGCCAAGAGAAGTTTACTAGTATCTAACATAGGCCTTAACTTGAGGAAGAAATCTCTGAAAATGTACCTTTGCAGCACAGCATTCTATGGTAGTGAAACATGAACTGTGGAAAAACCGGAACAGAAGAGAATCGAAGCATTTGAGACGAGGTGCTACAGACGAATGTTGAAAATTAGGTGGAATGACGGAGTAGAGTAGAGTTGTGAGCAAAACTGGAGAGGAAAGGTTGTGATATTATTGGATTTCAGACATTTTGCATATGAGAAAAGGACAACCATCGAGCTGTAGTTTACAATGATACTAAGCATGACAACGCGAGAGTAAAGTAACGAAATCTGTTTATAACGTGCGCCTATACCAAGACGCGCGGCCAGCGTTTAAAAGGTACTTTTAAACACTATGACTCGCTGGGTGCAGATATTTAAAATCATTGCCGCAGCGCTTGATAGCAAGAAGCTGCGAAACAGAGAAAAGAACAATTTATCATTTGTTAGGAAAATTCTAGAGTCTTTATAGTTAGTTGTACTTCTGGTCGCCGATATGTTAACATGTACTTCATTACCTTTGATGTTTGGTCGCCGACTTTTTAAGACGTGTTATGTAGCACCGCTACAAGTTATATTTCATTTAGTGTCAAAAAGCACGTTATCGCCAAAAAAAAACGCTTTTGTAAACCTTGTGACGATAAAAAATACTTACGCGCACGCCAGGACATTTAATTTTTACAAAATATCTCACATACAAAAGCAGCGATTGTTGGACTGCTCCATGTATGAGAAAAACATAAAAATGTAAGTTTTGTATTCATTGTAAATTTATTAATGTTTATAGTTTAAAGCCTTTGTTCTTTGAGAATATATTGATGCTTCACTGTACAGGAAATCTATGCTTATTCTTTTCTTTAAATTAACCACAAATAATGTTTATGTTTAAATGAACTTTGTTACAGGTTCGCTCTTTATCGCGATGTCTCGATTCTATTTGGGAGACCATTAAAGTGTTCAATTTCCGATCTGACAACTTTTTTTTACAAAATTTCACTGTTTTGATTTCATTTCAATTTTTTTATTATTCAAATAGGTCCCTTAGGTAATTTCATTGAAGAGTCTGATTGCGTGAAAGCAATCTGGGTCAAGAGGTCATTTGAGAAACTATTTTCGCGCAATCAATCTGTACGTCTCCTGAACACAATCGAGAACCGACGCATCGGCGATCATTCATTAATTTTTCTCTCTTTCCAAGTCGTACCAAAAAACGGCCAAGGAGAACTGCCGTGAGTACGCAATCTAGTGTTAAAGGTTGCATTTTTTATCTTGTCGGCAAACATTGCCATAAATTATCATCATCAATGTTATATTTGGTTAAATGTGAAAAGCAAAAACCTGTTAACGGTAGATGTGGCGCCCGAACAAGGACTTGACTAAAATACTAATTTGTTCTTTTTATTTTCATGCTACGTTCTGGAAAAAATTGGAAGCCAAAACCAGTGATAAAAAAAAGTACGCATATGCAGAAAATCGCAGTAATAATCCACAACAGCAATAAATAGCAGCACGCAAGACAACTAATGTGAGTACGATTTTTCATTACGTTTGTAGCTTTGCGTACCGAGCATTCAGTCGGCTCGTGACATTCACTCTCTACGCTTTTTTCCTTTTCCTCAAGCAATTTAATTTCCTAATTTCTGTTTCCATTTGCTATTAGATCCGCCTCTATCACATCATTTCGCTTACAATAGCTAGAAATAGTTAGCAGGAATTTCCATAGCTGTGCATTTTAGTGAATCACAATGGCCGCTATCTGTGCCAGTTTCAGAGCTCTATAAGTGTTTTTCATTTATTCTATCACTCCCGTTGCCATATTGGCATTTTCGTGTGACAGAGTTCAAATTGTTTATAACGCGCAAGCAATATCTGAGAAATCAGGACGCGAAATCCTTGGCGAACGTGACAAGTGTAAATCATAATTAAAAAAAAGTATCTTTTCTAGCTCGTGCAGTGTAACTACTTTAAGTTTACGATGGCTGATGAGCAACCAAGGCAACTTAGACCGCGCGCGGGTGTAAACAAACCTGAATCTCGTAGTGAGGGAACAACAGACGACGAAGCGACACGTGATCTGTCGGCGCCACAGACCGCGTCGCAGTCACGTGAGTGCTCGCCGTCAGATATACTAAAATTGTTTGCTGATATGAAAACCTGTTTTGAAGCAAACATGGCACAGTTTACAAACAAGAGTGAAGCTCACATGGGTAATCTTGACACTCGAATGGGACAGTTAACAAACCAAAGTGACAATATTGAAACGCAAATCAGTCAGTTAGTAAATCAAAGTGACAGCAGGTTCAACAGTTTAGAATCAAGGATAGAGGACACTCAAGTGCGAATGAACAATTCTGTTATTACCGACATCCAAGGACAAATCAAAAATTCGAATGACACCATGGAAGAAAAAATTAAAGCCATTACCACTGCTTACGCAAGCGAGCTAAACGCAAGCGTACACGCAAAAATTGATAGTGTTCTTTCGATGGTGGAATCCGCCGAGACCAGTATTGGTAGCAAGTTCACAGATATGCAGGCCCAAATAGATGTGTGTAGATCAACTGCGAGTGACTCTTTGAAACATTAGAGTGATGTTTCAAAGAGAGTAAGCGAATTGACAGAAGGTGTCAACCACGTTGGCGAGCGAGTTGAAGACCTTGCTCAGCAAATATCCGATGTCAATATTGTCAAAAAGATCGCAGATGTCAACACCGGTATAATCAATACACTTAATAGGGAATTTGAAGAGTGGATGCAATCCAAAGAACAGTACATTGTCAGCAAGGTACACGCTGAACTAAAGGGTACGGTTAAATCTGCTACAGCCGAAATCTTAACCGTTCCCGGTACTTCTGGTGACACTTTAACCAGTGAATTAGGTGAAATCAGACGAGCATTTAGCCACGATCTTCCGGAATGGAAACGTCAGCTAAGCAATGATATAGATCAACTGAAACGACAAGTTACGGAATTGCAAGGTGACAATCAAAGTGAGTATTCGCTACCGCCAGAACACGATAATCGTTAATATCCCGAGTGTCAGGTACAATTCTCACCAACAGTAAATAATACGCGTGACGAAACTTCCACGTCACGTAGTCATGCCGATCAACTAACACTCGTTGAACTAATGCGAGACGAGAGTGTGCTAAAACACAGTTTTTCGGCCTTTTATACCTGAAAAACGAAATATACACCCCATGATATTTTTTAAAATCATTCACAGGTGCTTTTCCAGAATCATGGAGCGACAGGCAGCGGATACTGTTCATCTTAGGCTATGTGCACGGTGAAGGATCAATTTGGGGTACAGAAATAATAGACAAATGTCACACCTATGCAGATTTTGAAAAGCATTTCTTGAATAAATTTTGGAGTTCAGGTATACAAAGATTCCGAAAGGAGGTATACAACGCCGAACCTTTCAACAACAAAGGAGGAGGTTTGAGACGTTATTTTGAAAAATATCTACGTAAAATTCAGTATTGGTACACACCCATTTCAACCAAAGATGTAATCATGATCTTAAAGTCAAAACTTCCTGTGTCAATAAGAGAAAAACTAGTCAATGTGAATGAAGAAGACCTAGAAGCCTTTCTTTCTGTTCTTGACAATTTGGATATGATCTATGAGGATGTGCGTGCTAGCACGCGGAATAATTATAATAATGGACCGCCCGCTCCGCAGCAGCACATAACAAATTGCGTCAATGGAATGTCGTACCAATATAACACGGGACAACCAAACGCTCAGCCTTACGGCAATCATAACAGTTTCAACCACCATAATGGAAATCAATATAACAAATACCCACACCAGAATAGATACAATCCGATTTATCAAAACACACAGCAACAATACGATAATTCACCGATAAATCACAATGGTAATTATCAGTACCAGAACAACAAGACGAATAATGGAAATCGTCACAAGGGAAAGAAATGGAACAATTATAACAGACCACAACAGTACAGTCAGCCGAGTCACTTCACTCCCTCTCAGCAAATGAATTTTTCACAGCCGAAAAATGCGACATTTTCTCACCAACCCAACCAACAGTTCAGGAACAATAGTCAGGACAATTCGTCGCATGCTTTTCCTGACACCGCCGGTCATAATAGCCAAGGAAATCCTACCATTTTCTACACTCAGGCGAACCAAGCACCAAACGCGATGTCAAATAACACGCAATCAAGAGATGCACAAGTCGTATGGGATACGAACGCAAATTTTCGACCTGGTATGTCGCAAAATACTAGTCAAGTAAAAATAACTGACATTTCAGCTCCACCCCAGTCGGAAAACCATTAGCAGCTTCTTTAGGCCTCCACGGGGAAGCTGCGGAACCAATGGGGGGCAACTTCATTAAAAGACATATCAAAGTAATTAGATACGAAGACGACAGAGACTTACAGAACGAACTCTTAGACGAAAAGAACACCTACGAAAACAACGACCTTTGGGAAAATCAAGTACAAGTGTCAACTCTGATTCACATTTATGATATACCAATCATTGCCATCATCGACACAGATGCAAATATTAATGCTATGTCTATGTGTGCATATAAAAAGGTGTGCTCTGTAACAAAAATTTCTTCACTTCCTATACAAGGATGTACTGTATCCGGAGCAGTAGACTCCCTAGTACAGAAGGTTAGCTTGCAAGTACAAGCAACAATACAATTTAAATCCGACTGTACACAGTGTACATTTTTAGTAGTAAAGAACCTATCAGTGCCATGCTTGTTAGGAATGGACTTTCTACGAAGAAATCGTGCCATCATTGATTTAGCTGAAGGTAAGTGCACATTAAGACTAGATGATAGGACACTGGTCATACATCTAATGAGAACCAAAGTCAGGATAACTAACCTGGAACGTAAAGTGAAAATACGTAGACCCTCTGACAGGCAACATTACCACCGTGCGGTTGACGAGTTCAGTGACGTCAACAATGACCCTGACTTATTACCAACTGCCGACGAGTTACGCATAAAAATTGTGGAAACAGACGGACTCGACGACAGACAGAAGTATGAACTACATGACCTATTATCAACATTTGCGAACATTTTTTCCAGAAAACCAGATATCATAGCAGACTATGAATTTAACATGAGAGTGAAACCCCATGATACTTTTTGCAAAACAACCTATTCAGTTCCGCAGTCCCGTAAAGAAGCCGTCAAACAAGAAATACGTAAAATGCTTAAGTGGAAAATCATAGAACCGTCCGACTCTCCCTACTGTAGCCAGTTATTACCTGTTTTCAAACACGATGGAAGCGTCAGACTTGTCTTGGACGCAAGGAATATTAATCAAATCATCATTCCTGTATGCACTAGACCAGAACCCCTGGAGGAAAAACTTCAAAAATTCCATAGTGTGAGGTTCTTATCCTCAATAGACCTCCGAAGTAGCTATTGGCAGGTGAAACTGTCATCATCATCGAGGAAGTACACAGCCTTTATCTTTGCCGGCAGATCCTATCATTTTCGTGTAGTACCTTTCGGTCTCAACATTAGTTCTGATGTTTTTATTGCAGCACTTGATCATGTGCTAGGACCAGACTTACTTGACCAAGTCACCGTCTATGTTGATGATTTACTGATAGCAACGACTTCCTGGGAAGAACATTTAACTCTCCTACAAAAGATCTTTCAAAGATTCTCTGATTTTGGTGTTACCGCAAATTTACAAAAATCCAGATTTGCCAAGAAAGAAGTCAAGTTTTTAGGACATGTAATTTCTTCGGAAGGAATCTCACCTGATCCCAGCAAGTTAACAGCAATAGAAAATTTCCCTGTGCCTTGCACTAAAAGGCAACTGAAAGGTTTCATTGGATTAGCTTCATTCTTCCGTCGCTTCATTCCGAATCAATCAATGAACAATCCCGCATTGTTAAATTTGCTCAAGAAAAACGTCCACTGGATGTGGACTTCTGAATGCCAAAAACCTTTGACAAGATCAAAGATGCTCTTCTAAAGAGTAACATTTTAAGTCATCCAAACATGAGTTTAGATTTCTACATTTCCTGCAATGCATCGTTTCAAGGATTAGGTGCATGTTTATTTCAAATAGACAAAACTGATGGGCACGAGGAAGTCAAAATAAGCAGTTTTGCCAGTCGGGTCTTAACCGAATGTGAGATATCATATTCCATAACCGAATTAGAGGGATTAGCCGTTGTGTGGCTTTTCGCCGCTTTAATTACTATATTTATGGTCACAAAATCAGAGTATATTCAGATCATCAAGCACTGAGCTTCTTACTCTCTTGCAAACTGTATCATCCTCGGCTTACTCGATGGTGTTTATTTCTACAAGAGTATGATTTTGAAATTATTTACGTAAAGGGCAAGAATAGCATTATTGCTGATGCATTGTCACGTATGCCGGAAGGATTGCCATAGCCTACTGAATTAATAGAACAGATTTCTAATCACAAAATTCTTCTTTTGAAAGATCCTCTACATAGGAGTTACTTTTTGCGTCTTTGCCGTCAAATGAATACTCTTCAAGACACAGATCGCAATCGGCTAGAAATTAAACAGATTCTTCAAAACAACCCTGATCACTCGTTGTCAAAACTTTATAAAGTACACAATGGAGTTTTGTTTCACCGAACTTCTCTGTTGACAGGAAGGTGGTGTGTCTGTATTCCTAAAGATTATGTTGAACATCTCATTTGGTACACTCACCTCTCCTGGGGTCACTATGGCCCAGAAAAATGCAAACGCAAGATTTAAACATACTGCTATGTACCCAATCTTCACAAGAAGGTGCACCAATTATTAAGAAATTGTTCCATTTGCCAAAAGGCGAAACCTTTCAACTTGTCAAATGCCTTACCTTTAAACTCGATACGTACAGAATGACCAAACCAAATCGTCAGTTTGGATTATGCAGGTCCACTTCCTGAGGGAAGAGGAGGTGTCAAGGATCAGGTCGTATTGTTAGATCATTTTACCAAACACGTGAGACTCTATGCAATGAAGTCATCTAATATACTGCCACTAATTAGACGTATTGAGAAAGACTATTTTCCTCGCTTTGGCAAGCCTGAAGCCATATTATCTGATAACGCATCAACTTTCGTGGGGAAACGATGGAGAAATTTCCTTGTAACCAACAACATCAGACAAATTTTGATATCCCGGTACCGACCGCAAAGTAATCCCACAGATGTAGTATTCAAAGAGTTCAATCGTTTCATACGAATGTATATTCCAAACCAGCAGACACGGTGGAATGATTTCGTCACACTCTTTGAAGAGATTGTTAATAATTTACCTCCCGTATCAACTGGTTTCACACCATCAGAACTAGTCTCTAAACGACTAGAAAGAAATGAATGGGTAGACCCCATCCCAAAATTACAACACCCTGAAGTAACATTAGACGACAAGTTAAGACAAGCTCTCATATCTTTAACCACTCATGCCAACCTAAGAAAAAAGGCGCATGACAAACACATTAGCAAAGTCTTATCGTATCGTATAAATGAACGAGTGCTATTAAAGACACACTTCAAACCATCTTTGATTCATCATAAGAATCGCAAGAGGCAGCACTTGTATGGACCATATATTATATTAAGAAAGCCGCACACTGGTTGCTCTCTATTAGCTGACCCTGTATCTGGACGAATAAAAGGATTGTGTCATCACACAGACTTGAAGAAATACTGAGTCAACCATTGAAAATATCTGTTAAGTTAAGCTGCCAAAGTAAAATATTCACACACTATAAGCTGTCATACTACGAGTGAAGTACCGACGTATGTAAGAGTAATGCACAGGACTAACACGCTGTCGACCTGCCACAACAATATAAGTAATTTATATGAGCACCTGAAGTAAAACTGATTTATTGTAGGAGAGCAAGATTTGCCTTAGATGTAAGTTAGTTTTAAGTTAATTGAGCCATGAACGGCCACAGCCGAAAGAGCTGACAAATAAATATTATAGTAGGGACGTGCTAAGTGCCACCTGCTACCACTAGTTTTAAGTGTAGCAAAGCTCTCTCCTCTTGAATGAAATAAATTAAAATGATCATTCAGACCAGAATGATTGCTCGTAGGTAAAAAAATAAAAAACATATTAAGGTCGCTTACTCTAATGAGGTAAATGTTATGTTATGCATAAGGAGTGTGTGACAACAAATTTTATGAGACCACCTATGAAACGCAGCAGGCAAAAAGCAGCAGCTTAGCATATAAGAATCAAGTAAGTCAATAACGATACAGGTAGCAGGAAAGAAGTGCGCAACTCAATTATTTTATTATAATACAGAGAAAACCGTTTACGCTCATAACAATTTTACGGCACAGTGCAGCTGAAATACTTACAAAGACCATTTATAAATAAACTAATTTAGTACTAGAAATATCTATTTCAAGTCCTCGAGATACGACGATTTTTTTTTAGAAAACCAATTTTACGATACGTGGAACAGAAGATAGTTAACAGACACTGTTCACTGCTAATGCATGGTTTAAGTAATTTTAGATATGCATAGAAAATTGTTTAGAGAGCTGGATCAGACGACACTGAAACTACTGCATCGATTTAATTATACTATTTGTCATGAAAAACTAAGGTGATAACAATTCATGTTAAGCTCATCATATCATACGTCATTAACACTGTGTCTTCATATCTCTTCACTCCATAAAAGTCTTTTGTGTTTTCCTCTAACCAGTATCCTTATCATCCTACCTTATCCAACCATCCTACCTTATCCAGTAGAGAAGTGAATTTTACGAGCAGGTTGCATGATTGATACATACAGGCTATACGAATGGATAGTCGTGACACATTGGTTGTCGACGGGCTATGCTTATTCTTCGCAAATTGCGATTTCAATTAAGATTTGTTACGTGCAATTGCACGACAGAGAACACCAAGCTTCCCAATTTCCCTAATGGTAGTTTGAACACGAACTGTTCATCACGTAAACGAAGCCACATTGACTATGTCTTCAAACTAACGACGTAATAGAGAGAAAATAAAAGAGCTGAACTTGAGAAAAGAGTAACTATTGTAAAAAGAAAAGAATAACAAGATTTCGAACAAAGTGTAAACCTAAAGTGCCTTGGAAGCACAAACTACGAACAAGAGACACGCTTTTCGTCAGGCCTTGTAGTCACAGAGACTAAATATTTCTTTGTAAATAATTTTTATACATGAATTGTATACTAAATGTTAACTGTACTTTGTAGTAATAATGCAGTCAGTAATAAATGGACACGTATATGCTGCTGCGTGTGAACCGACTATAGACAAGTAATAAATGGACACGTATAAAAGTGGTGCGTGTGAACCTTAAAATGACCACCAAATAAATGTGAACACGAATCAACAATAAAGTGTGAACTGAAAAGGTGATAAATCCAAGGACACGTGTGAAATACCGCGTGTGAAGTAATGTTATAAGTACTTGTACCACGAAACCACGATGTAGAAAGCCGAAGAGTGAAAGTGAATAAGTGTTGTACTTACCACAAACGGCACTGTACGCCTTTCCACGGACACATTCTTCGAAACAGCTGCGGGAGTCGCCGCATCTGGCTGCTTCCGTAATCCAGGGTCGATGAAAAACTGTGTAAAAACTCACACCACGGCTAGTAGACACCAAACGCTCTGCTTCTCGCAGAATACTGCTGCTAGCGTTGTGGAACTGTCAAGTCAGTGTTGCCATCTCTAAAAAACCCGAGTCGCTAGATTCAATATCAAAAGTCGCTAGAAAGTCGCTAAAACTGATTTTACTAGGGGTGTACTGAAAATTTTGTCCTGCGAATGGTGCAATAAGCCATTGGGGGAGGGGGGTAATAAAATACTAATAAAAATTGTCTCATATATGTGATTGCTATATTGTCTTCATTAAATGACGCATCGCTTGCAACAACATACATATAAAATACGCTAACGTTTAATTAAACATGTTTTCATAATTGATGCAACACATAAATTGTTGCTTCAATTACAGTAGTCAAATATACTAGAAATATACAACTATATTTGTAACAAAAGAAAGCAAGAACTCAAATTAGGTTACAAAATATACATACCGGTATGTGAGCTATTCATCGTCGTCACTCAGAAGATCGAATAACTCTTCTGTTTCATGCTCTGACAGAACTGTAGTTGATGTAGAGGGTTGAACGTCGCTCAGAAGATGATGTTGCAGTTCGACTGGTTTTGTCGCAAAAGAGTAATTTTTGTTCGTTCCAATAAGCTCCAATACGTCTGACGGTATGTCAAAAAATGCACAATCTTTATTTTGTTTCTTCAACTGGTCTCTCAATATGATGAAAGCATTAATTGTCTTTAACGATAATCTGTTACGTTGTTTAGTTTTTATAATGTTCATAGAACTGAATATTCTTTCCATTTCTACGTTTGCATGCGGTAGGCATAGAACAGTCATTGCTAGCTGTGAAATCAAAGAAAAAGGATTCTCCCCTGCGGCATTTTTATGCTGCTAAACCTCACTCCAAAATCGAACAGTGTTAGTAGTGTTATTCCACCTAATGAAGTTGATATTATGCCATTCTTGCAGCATACCGTCTATGAAATCGCCACTAAAACCCAATTCTTTGGCTGCATCTGCTACAGCGTTATTTTTATTCACTTTTAGTGTTTCTTCAACATTCAGCACTGACATTTTTTTAAGGATCGTAACGTTACTTGGCATTCTTTGTTGAATTTCTTTTATGAGTTTCAAACTAAACTGAATGCATCTCTTCTTCAAATAAACTTTATTTTCTTCAGACAAACTTGACTCAGACAATTTATGTTCATACATAAAGCCACGGTTCGGATTTGCGTACATACATTCGCTTGCAACTGGTGTTGTCAACAAATCAACAGTTGGAAGAACTATGTTTTGTCGGAGTGACTGCATGAGAAATACAAGTGTATCTAGTAATTTAGTGGGGTCATTATCTTCTCCTTCAAAAGATTTTATTGCTATTTGTACTTCTTGTAAAGCACGTTTAAGGTAAAACACGTAAAGATGATTTGAGTCGTCACAATACATCTTGTACA
This sequence comes from Schistocerca serialis cubense, assembly GCF_023864345.2. NCBI lineage: Eukaryota > Metazoa > Arthropoda > Insecta > Orthoptera > Acrididae > Schistocerca > Schistocerca serialis. The sequence continues at coordinate 850,565,203 of NC_064641.1, read as the reverse complement.
AAAGATCGGCAGTCTTGAACCATGGCAAGTGAAAAATGTAGCTTTAGTTCTTCCCACTGCTCCAGAATTCTTCGTATTGCTTGTTCAATTGAAAGCCAACGTGTTGCACAGACCTTCAAAATTTTTAGTGGCTGTTTTCCATAATTTGTTGTCTCATAAACCTCTTGTCTTTTGGGTGAAGTGGAGAACCAATTGTAGGTTTCCCGTACAAGAAACTTTATGTTTCTAGGTATGGTATTCACTGACGCGTGCGAAACTGTAAGCTGAAGAGAGTGACAAATGCATTTGAACAATACCAAATGCATCAAACCACATTCTGTCTTGAGTTGTTCGAAAAGCCCATTGTTTATTCCCACCATTGCAGAAGCATTGTCTGTACCAATTCCTACCATATTAGCGATTGGAGGTTTGAGATCTTTCAAAGAATTCACAAGAACAGCAGCCAGATTTCTTGCATCTGCAGTTTCTACTACAGCGAGTTTGAGAAATGCTGATCAAATGGTTTGGTTGTTTACACTATAGTACCGTATAATGATACCTAGCATTTTAGATATTGATACATCTGTGGATTCATTTATTAGTACACTGTATTGTTGGTTACCTATATTTTCAGCCAATGATTGTGTAAAATATGGAGCCAAAACTTCAGTTATAATGTTAGTGCACTTTGTACGATGTAATTGCATGCTTTAGCGCCCTCATCACCGGAAAACACCTTCTTGCACAGTATTCCTAAATGATCTACAGCTAAAAATAAAGAAAGGGCGCCTTCCGCTCTGCTTGCTATTCTAACTGTAGTTTTCGGAACAATTTTCACATGTAAGGTAGTTTGTGTTTTTTTTAAATAAATTTTTTGTTTATGCTTAATAGTTTTCGAATGCTTTCTAATATCACACAATTTAGCATAAAACTCTGTTGCACATACTTGACATCTTGCCTTGGATAAGACTGCAACGACTGGTTTCAGCCACCCATTGAATTCAGGTTCTGCTTCCCACACATCCCGATATTTTTGAGCGTACTGCTTCTTCTTTTGCGGTAAATCCATTATGTAAGCCACCACAACATAAGTTTCACCAATTTATAATCACTGAAAATACATTAAAACTCTAGCGAACTAGAGGTCATGAAAGAATCTACTCACTCGGTAACTCGATATCAGTCCTTTTGTTCATTGTTTAAAACGTAATGTCTGAGATACTCCCACCGAATTGTTCTTGTGTTACCAGTGTGCATGTGGTAATCATTTGACTGCGAGTTAACATTTCGAAAAATTAGAGGTTGCTGAACAGAAATGTATTTTATTATACTTAATATTACATATGTTTTTTGTCAATTCGAAAAATAAAGGAAGTTCAAAAGTTGAAGAATTATAGAGCGATACGCTATCGACGATAACAGGCTAGTGGGTAATGAATCATGAATTGTTCTATAGTCAAGGTTTTCTTACTCTGTAGGCAATTCCCACATCCAGAAAATGCTGAACAATGCTACATGATCTGCTAAGAACTTAATTTAACTTAGTAAATCTAGAACAAAGTCAGTGTAGTACCCATTCTATAGTTAAAATCTTAGTTTTGTTAATGAAAATGCTGGCCCAAAATAATTTTGATTTGTACTCCAAAAGTCGCCAAATAAGTCGCTAAATAATTTTTGTCGCTAAAAAGTTTTTTTGTCGCTAAGACGAAGGCAAAAGTCGACATTTCTAGCGACAAAGTCGCTAAATTGGCAACACTGTGTCAAGTTATTATCATGTGATTGTGACCAACGGACGTAACACTGTGTACGCTGAGCGCTCAACAATCAATTTTGCTTTGCACAACGAGCGCGGATGCCAAATGTGTTTGAAATGCATTCGAAATAAAAATATGATTAAGTAATGAATTAAGCATTCATGTACCTTGTGAAATTATGAAGACACTAATCGGAAGAGTCTTAAGCTCGATTTAGACAATTGCTACCGAATTTACTGACCAGGCCGAGTAATGACGAAAACGTGTGGAACCAAATAAAACCAGAAAAATAGATAAATATTAGAACTAAGAATTCCTAAGAGAGTGAGACCTTATGTACATAAACAATTGTTATCCTTACCTAATCCATTTTTCTTTTAGACTAAGTTATTAGTAAGTAAGCACATTCTAATACAGATTTTTTCTTGTATTTTTCATGTACGAAAACATAAATGGAAGCACGGACATGTGTCAGGTGAAATAGAGACCGCCACCATACGGCTCAACATGTTGCAGAACCAATCTTACAGTTCCTGACCCACGACGTATTTCCAACGCAACATCACACCCGACAACTACTCCAACTTCCACAGTGATAGTGATGCCCTACTTTTCCTCCACTGTGAGAGTGTAATCAATTTCCCCTCTCAAGTGCAGTGCTATCATTTATACCCGAAGTTCTACCACTCCCAGTGCAACTCATACCTACCCAAGTGTAGTGAAACATTTTTTTTTTGCAGGTCATGAAAGCCACAAATAAGTGCTACGTATTTACTGCAAGAAATCTTCCACGAAACAACGACAAAAATATTCCTGTAATATTTCATTGCAAAACAAGAATGTCAATTTTTTCTAATATATTTTTTCCACGAGTACACACAGCACCCAGACTTCCTGCGAAGTCAAGTAATTTATTTCTTTGTTATTTTTTAATATTTATTATGCCATGTATAACGTATCTATGTATGTGTATCTTTATCTTAATTTCATTATCTTTTACCGAGAAATGAACATTTGTTATCTTTGTACAATACATTAGAAAGAGCACAGTTCAATTGTCATGTAGTTACCCTATGGACAAATTACTATCAATTTCAGTCGTACGAATATACTTACCCGATACTCTGTATGTTAACCACTTTGCCTGATGTAGTGTGTAAGATCTATTGTAAAGAATTTTTGCAGGTAATACTAACTTGTTTCACGAAAGCAATAATTTCACGACTACGCGTGAGTCGCGATGATACTGACGGAGTCATCGCTCCTCACGCGGGAAGCAATGTGATTTTATTGGATTTCAGACATCGTGCGCCTATACCAAGACGCGCGGCCAGCGTTTAAAAGGTACTTTTAAACACTATGACTCGCTGGGTGCAGATATTTAAAATCATTGCCGCAGCGCTTGATAGCAAGAAGCTGCGAAACAGAAGAAAGAATAATTTATCATTTGTTAGGAAAATTCTAGAGTCTTTATAGTTAGTTGTACTTCTGGTCGCCGATATGTTAACATGTACTTCATTACCTTTGATGTTTGGTCGCCGACTTGTTAAGACGTATTGTGTAGCTCCGCTAAAAGTTATATTTCATTTAGTGTGAAAAACCACGTTATCGCCAAAAAAAACGCTTTTATAAACCTTGTGACGATAAAAAATACTTACGCGCACGCCAGGACATTTCATTTTTACAAAATATCACACATACAAAAGGAGCGATTGTTGGACTGCTCCATGTATGAGAAAAACATAAAAATGCAAGTTTTGTATTCATTGCAAATTTGTTAATGTTTATAGTTTAACGCCTTTGTTCTTTGAGAATATATTGATGCTTCACTGTACAGGAAATCTATGCTTATTCTTTTCTTTAAATTAACCACAATGTTTATGTTTAAATGAACTTTGTTACAGGTTCGCTCTTCATCGCGGTGTCTCGATTCTATTTGCGAGGCCATTAATGTGTTCAATTTCCGATCTGACAACTTTTTTTTACAAAATTTCACTGTTTTGCATTCATTTCCATTTTTTTATTATTATTCAAATAGGTCCCTTAGGTAATTTCATTGATGAGTCTGATTGCGTGAAAGCAATCTGGGTTAAGAGGTCATTTGAGAAACTATTTTCGCGCAATCAATCTGTACGTCTCCTGAACACAATCGAGAACCGACGCATCGGCGATCATTCATTAATTTTTCTCTCTTTCCAAGTCGTACCAAAAAACGGCCAAGGAGAACTGCCGTGAGTACGCAATCTAGTGATATAGGTTGCATTTTTTATCTTGTCGGCAAACATTGCCATAAATTATCATCATCAATGTTATATTTGGTTAAATCTGAAAAGCAAATACCATTTAACGCTAGAAGGTATATGTGGAAAACACAGAAAGGAGAAGGGACCAGATGATAGGGCACCTGTCGAGACATCAGGGGATGACTTCCATGTTATTAGAGGTAGCTGTAGCGGGCAAAAACTGTGGAGGAAGACAGAGATTGGAATACTTCGAGCAAATATCTGATGACGCAGATTGCAAGTTCTACTCTGAGATGAAGAGTTTGGCACAAAAGGCGGGCCGTATGAAACCAGTCAGAAGTCTGACGACTCAAAAAAAGAAAGAGCCACTCAGTGGACGTCCACGTGCGGTAGTGGCGTCCATATTCCAGCCTTCGTCGCCAGAGAACAGCAGTCAGCATGGATGCATGAGCTAGGTGCCTGCTGCGGAGGTCCATACGCAGCAATGTTCGCTGAACCGTCGTTAAGGAGACACCGTTGGTACAACCTTCGTTCATCTGCGCGGTCAGTTGCTCAACGGTTGCACGTCTATTCGCCCATGCACATCTTCGTAGCTGCGGTCTCGTCTATGGCCCATGGTGCACCACATTTGCTCCCGAGCCGTTTTCGGATAGCGTCATTTGTCCACGTGTGATATGCTTTAACCACGGCGGGACGTGAGCAGTTTAATCTTAGCCGTTTCAGAAATGCTTCAACAATTTTCCGGAGAGCCAATAATGACCATGCCCTTTCGGACGTCAGATGTATCGCTCCGTTTCCGCATAACGACACCGACTGCACTGTTTTCCGTGTCGTTATTTGCTTTTCCGTCAGAAGTTTTCAACGTTTAATCTGTTGAACGTCAACTAGATTTTGTAATCCACTTACAGGGTAGATACGGTAGACTGCCCAGCTGTTGCATACTAACATGCTTTTCTCGCCGCTTCAATTACCAAGAGAAGAGTTCTAAAATATACTCCATCTCCAAGCCTGTTATTTCGGGGCATTTCACTTCATATGTGCTCCACGTGAGACCAAATTTTAAGTACTTAAACGTGTGTTATCCCCCTCCCCCCCCCCCCTCCAGACAGACTACGTTATGCTAACTTACTCTGCTATGTAATAAATGCTGGGGATTGATATTTGGAATCAACTGACCCTGCCACCACCCAGTAGCTGTGGCCTAGATATTAGGTATATTATACTATTTTGTAAATTGCCACGAGTACAAGGCGAAAATGAAAATTTCTATGTCTTATTCAAAAAAGATAACACATACCGACAATGGAAACGTGCCACGTCTCATTAAAGTTTACGTGTACGGTTTTTGCAATTCCCAATATAAGATATTTAAAATTATTATTTGAATAACAAAGGACACTCAGAATGATGATTCACCCATAAATAGATTTCAAAAAATCGTTAAATGGCGATGAAAAACTTGTGCTAGAACAATTTTCAGCAGAGAACATTAATTCAGATTTCATTAATGGTAGCGATTACTTTCAGTTTTTAAGACTGTGGGTGTCTGGTAAATATTTTGAAAGCTAACCGCTTTCTTCAGCTTTTAGCATAAATGTTCGACTAAATTTGTGAAACATCTATTTAACTGATTTTATTGTCATTTTTCACAAAGTCTATGTGATAATGCTATCTGCTTGAAAAATATCCCGTAATGATTAACTTCCGCAGGCGCAACGACAAATTTCTTCAGATGTTTCAGAAGTAACGTATTAATTAATAGTATGAAAGCAGATTTGGAAAAGCTAATAGGCTCTTAGTGTAAAGAGATTAGTCTTAGAATCAAATATTCGTGCAGTGTGTACATCCAAGCAGCCCGTGCAAGCATGGATGCATGTGAAATTTGAATTACATTCCCAAAATGTTAACCTCTGAATTTTAGTCTTCGACAGGCTTATTGAGAGAAGTGTTCTACAAGTAGAACAGCCGGTGGAACTGCATTCAGCAAGCAAATTCGGCACAAATAATGAAATAGTACGTAAGATATGAGAGGAACATGTGCCGCTACTATGTGAAGATATACTGGTGTAAGTCGTGAACGTGCATAGCTACGAAGTTACAAGTGCAGACAAAAGAGGTTTATACACAATAAGCAGAAGAATGTGGGCCCGCATCTCGTGGTCGTGCGGTAGCGTTCTCGCTTCCCACGCCCGGGTTCCCGGGTTCGATTCCCGGCGGGGCCAGGGATTTTCTCTGCCTCGTGTTGGCTGGGTGTTGTGTGCTGTCCTTAGGTTAGTTAGGTTTAAGTAGTTCTAAGTTCTAGGGGACTTATGACCACAGCAGTTGAGTCCCATAGTGCTCAGAGCCATTTGAACCATTTTTAGAAGAATGTGGATTCTCATCACTGTTGTACTACAACGGTCACGGTTTCAAATACAGGGTGTTACAAAAAGGTACGGCCAAACATTCAGGAAACATTCCTCACACAAAGATAAAGAAAAGATGTTATGTCGACATGTGTCCGGAAACGCTTAATTTCCATGTTGGAGCTCATTTTAGTTTCGTCAGTATGTACTGTACTTCCTCGATTCACCGCCAGTTGGCCCAATTGAAGGAAGGTAATGTTGACTTTGGTGCTTGTGTTGACATGCGACTCATTGCTCTACAGTACTAGCATCAAGCACGTCAGTACGTAGCATCAACAGGTTAGTTGGTTCAAATGGCTCTGAGCACTATGGGACTTAACTTCTATGGTCATCAGTCCCCTAGAACTTAGAACTACTTAAACCTAACTAACCTAAAGACAGTACACAACACCCAGTCATCACGAGGCAGAGAAAATCCCTGACCCCGCCGGGAATCGAACCCGGGAACCCGGGCGTGGGAAGCGAGAACGCTACAGCACGACCACGAGCTGCGGACTCAACAGGTTAGTGTTCATCATGAACGTGGTTTTGCAGTCAGTGCAATGTTTACAAATGCGGAGTTAGCAGATGCCCATTTGATGTATGCATTAGCACGGGGCAATAGCCGTGGCACGGTACGTTTGTATCGAGACAGATTTCCAGAACGAAGGTGTCCCGACAGGAAGACGTTCGAAGCAATTGATCGGCGTCTTAGGGAGCACGGAACATTCCAGCCTATGACTCGCGACTGGGGAAGACCTAGAACGACAAGGACAGTGCAGTTGACGACAACCCTAATGTCAGCGTCAGAGAAGTTGCTGCTGTACAAGGTAACGTTGACCACGTCACTGTATAGAGAGTGCTACGGGAGAACCAGTTGTTTCCGTACCATGTACAGCGTGTGCAGGCACTATCAGCAGGTGATTGGCCTCCACGGGTACTCTTCTGCGAATGGTTCATCCAACAATGTGTCAATACTCATTTCAGTGCAAATGTTCTCTTTACGGATGAGGCTTCATTCCAACGTGATCAAATTGTAAATTTTCACAATCAACATTTGTGGGCTGACGAGAATCCGCACGCATTTGCGCAATCACGTCATCAACACAGATTTTCTCTGAAAGTTTGGGCAGGCACTGTTGGTGATGTCTTGATTGGGCCCCATGTTCTTCCACCTACGCTCAATGGAGCACGTTATCATGATTTCATACGGGATACTCTACCTGTGCTGCTAGAACATGTGCCTTTACAAGTACGACACAACATGTGGTTCATGCACGATGGAGCTCCTGCACATTTCAGTCGAAGTGTTCGTACGCTTCTCAACAACAGATTCGGTGACCGATGGATTGGTCGAGGCGGACCAATTCCATGGCCTCCACGCTCTCCTAACCTCAACGCTCTTGACTTTCATTTATGGGGGCATTTGAAAGCTCTTGTCTACGCAACCCCGATACCAAATGTGGAGATTCTTCGTGCTCGTATTGTGGACGGCTGTGATACAATACGCCATTCTCCAGGGCTGCATCAGCGCATCAGGGATTCCATGCGACGGAGGGTGGTTGCATGTATCCTCGCTAACGGAGGGCATTTTGAACATTTCCTGTTACAAAGTGTTTGAAGTCACGCTGGTACGTTCTTTTGCTGTGTGTTTCCATTCCATGATTAATGTGATTTGAAGAGAAGTAATAAAATGAGCTCCAACATGGAAAGTAAGCGTTTCCGGACACATGTCCACATAACATATTTTCTTTCTTTGTGTGTGAGGAATGTTTCCTGAAAGGTTGGTCGTACCTTTTTGTAATGCCCTGTATAGAACAGACGTTAGCGTATAGAAACCCACAATGTCAAACGTTAAATACGGTACCATGACATACAACGAATTTTAGAATGTTCAAAAATATGTTACTGAGAGACAGAGGGGTTGAACACTACGTGTGATCATGGATGTATGAGGGATTCGTCGATATTGGTATCCACGGCAAGACACGATCCGAAACTCATTACAAAGAAAAATTTTCTGTTTTCATTGGAACATGTAGAAAGCCCGAAGAATTTAGCCGGCCTAACCGTGACTTCAGAAAACAAACTAGCCCTACAGTAACTTTTCTGCATATTAGCTGTAGTTTAAACCAAGTTCTAAATCTAGGGGACTGATGACGTCATCTACTTCTACATCTACATATCTACATATATACTCCGCTAGCCAGCGAGCGGTGTTTGGCGGAGGGCAAATTCGTGCCAAAGTAATATTCCCCTCCCTTCCCCCCCCCCCCCGCCCCCCCCCCTCTCTGTTCCACTCGCGGATCGCGCGAGAAAAAAACGACTGTCTGAAAGCCTCAGTACGAGATCTAATTTCCCTTGTCTTTGAATGGTGATCATTGCGCGATTTGAAAGTTGGTGGTAATGATATATGCTCTCCTCGGTGAAGATCGGATTTCGGAATTTAGTGAGCAGCCCCTTCTTTTTAGCGCGCCGTCTATCTGCAAGTGTGTCCAACTTCCAACTTTCTACGAGATCTATAACGCTCTCGCGATGGCTAAGTGTACCAGTCACGAATCTTGCCGCTCTTCTTTGGACCTTCTCAATCTCTTGAATCAGAATCAACTACTAAGGGTCCCATACAGACGAACATTACTCAAAGACTGGACGAACTAACGTATTGTAAGCTATTTCCTTTGTTGAAGGACTGCATCGCTTCAGGATTCTACCAATAAACCGCAATCTATAGTTTGCCTTACCCGTTACTTGTGTAATCTGATCATTCCATTTGAGATAATTTCGAATAGTCACACCGAGATACTTGACCGATGTTACCTCTCCCAAAGACTGGGCATTTATTTTGTACTCGTACATTAATGGGGATCTTCGCCTTGTTATACGCAGTAGGTTACACTTACTAATATTGAGAGATAGCTGCCTCTCATTACATCACGCATTTATTTTCTGCAAATCCTCATTTATTTGTTCACAACTTTCGTGTGATACTACTTTCCTGTACACTACAGCATCATCGGCAAACAGTCTCAGACCGCTGTCAGTACCATCAACCAGATCGTTATGAAAATTGTAAAACACAGAGGATCTATTACGCTGTCCTGGGGCACACCTGAAGTCACGCTTGTTTCTGCCGAAGTCACCCCGTTCAGGACGACATACTGCTCCCTGTCTGATAGGAAACTTTCTATCCAACCGCATACGTCATCGGATAGACCGTAAGCGAGCATTTTTTGTAGCAATCGACAGTGCGGAACTGAGTCGAACGCCTTTCGAAAGTGGAGAAATGTGGCATCAACCTGGAAGCCGGTATCTACAGCCTCTTGTATATCATGCACAAAGAGGGCCAGCTGTGTCTCGCATGACCGCTGTTTCCTAAAACCGTGCTGGTCTCTGCAGAGGATTTTCTGAGAGTCTAGAAAGGTTATTATGACTGAACACAAAATATGTTCCATGATTCTACACCAAATCGAAGTCGGTGAAATTGGCCGGTAATTCTACGCATCCGGTTTTCTACCCTTTTTACAGATTGCTATGACCTGGGCCTTCTTCCAGTCTCGTGGAACTTTCCGCTGTTCCAGTGATCTCTGATAGATGATGGATAAGAATGGCACTTTATTGTAACATATTCAACGTAAAATCTTACGGGATACCGTCTGGGCCAGATGCCTTCCTGGCGTCTAACGATCTTAACTGTTTTACAATCTCAGATACACTAAACACTATGTCAGCCATCCTTTCGTTTGTTCGATAACTGAAAGGGGGAATGGTGCTGCAGTCGTCCACCGTAACAAGTTTTTGAAAGCTAGGTTTAGAATTTCGGCCTTCTGTTTATCATCATCAGTTACGTTACCTGTACTGTCAGCAAAAAAATGTATTGAATTATTTGTAGATGTTAAGTCCCAGTTAAAAGCCATTTGAACCACTTGATTCGTAGGCTGGGCAGACTGGTAAAACGGGACAGGTGGCGCACTGTGGCGGAACTAACATCGGACTTTAATGCTGGGCAAAGCACAAGTGTGTCTGAATACACAGCGCACCGAACACTCCCAAGGATGGGCCTCCGCACCTGGCGATCCATGCATGTGCCAATGTTAACATCACAACATCGGTAACTACGACTGAAATGGGCACGCGACCATCAGCACTGGACACTACCACAGTGGCAGAGCGTTGCGTGGTCTGACGAATCCCGATACCTTCGTCATTATGCCAATGGGAGGGGGTGAATCCGTCGTTTTCGCGGGTAACAACCCCTTGACACCTATACTATGGGTCGGAGACAAGCTGGCGGCGCCTCCATTATGGAGGCAGGAACATTCAGGTGGGTATCCATGGATCCAGTGCAGCCCATGCAAGGTACCATGACGACTAAGGAACACTGTACACTGGTTTCAGACCACGTACACCCGTGTATGACGAACATGTTTCCCAACAGCAGTGGCATTATTCTACAAGATAATGCGCCATGTCACAAAGTCAGGAATGTGATGGAGTGGATCAAGGAACACAGTGGCGAGTTCCAATTGATGTGCTGGACCCCTAACTCGCCACATCTGAACCGGATGGAACTCATATGGGATGGTATTGAACGTGACTTCAGAGCTAACCGCCCAGCCCCTCGCCCACCCCCACCCCTACCACAAGCGTTTGAATATATGGGAATTAAATTAAGACACCCAATATCAATAATACTCTTTATTATCTTTCAAACCTTCCTTGTTGGGTTAGTAACAGGAACAATAACGGAAAGTTATTGATTGTCGTATATTCTACTCTTAACATTTCATGGTGGTATATTAGTTCTATTTATCTATATCATAAGAAACGCATCAAATGAAATATTTCAGCCTAAATCAATTACTATAATCGTCACTTTAACCATATGAACTGTGTACAAATGTAACGCCAGGTCCCTTTAGCGAGCTACCAAGGCCTCATTCCCTCCATACCATGACGTGTCACCGCTGTTATCTGTTCCAGTGGCAGATGTATGGAGTATCTGGCAGGTAGTCATAACGTTCTGGCTGATCAATGTATCAGATTTTAATAGTGTTTATATCTTTTGGTAAGTAAAATGGATTATGTATCGATGCAGGCAAAGTCCCTGTGAGTGAATATGCAGCGGGAAAAAGCGCAGGTGACTTCTACACCTGAGAGAGGTAAAAGGACGGACCCGCAAAATTACAGAACAGAATACCTAACTTTGGTTTTCTGCAGAATACTTGAACATATTCTCAATTCGATTATAGTCCATTTTCTTGAGAGCGGGGAGCTTACATCCACGAATAAGCACGGTTTTAGGAAGAATCGCTCTTGCGAAACTCAGCTTGCCCTTCTGACACATGATATACAGAGAACTATGGACGAACGGCAATAGGCAGATCCCATATTTCTAGCTTTCCGGAAACCGTCTGATAGGGGCCACATTGCAGACTGTTCACGAAGATACGAGCATATGGATTAGGTCCGCTGATATGTGATTGGCTCGAATAATTCTTAAGTAATAGAACTCAATATATCGTCCTCGACGGCGAGTGTTCATCAGAGACAAGGGTATCGTCAGGAGTGACCCATTCAAGTGTGATAGGACCGCTGTTGTTCTCTACATAAGTAGATAATTTGGCTGACAGGGTGGGCAGCCATCTGCGGTTGTTTGCTGACGGTTCTGCGGTTTACAGTAAGGTGTCGAAGTTGAGTGACTGTAGTAAGATACAAGGCGATTTAGAGAAAATATCTAGTTGGTGTGACAAATGGCAGCTATCTCTAAATGTGGAACAACTAAGAATAAACTTAAAATGTTCGGTTACAGTGCTACTAGAGTCCTAGTTGATACAATCAAGTCGTTTAAATATCTGGCAGTAACATTGCTGTGGTAGGAAAGACGAATCGTCAATTTCGGTGTTGGGAGACTTCTGGCTTAGCGTGGTCCATCTGTAAAGGAAACCGCATACAGCGCGCAGGTGCAACCAATTCTTGAGTACTGCTCGAGTGGTTGGGATCCGTACCAGACCAGATTAAAGGAAGACTTACACTACTGGCCATTAAAATAGCTACACCAAGAAGAAATGCAGATGATAAACGGGTATTCATCGAACACATATATTACACTAGAACTGACGTGTGATTACATTTTCACGCAATTTGGGTGCGTAGATCCTGAGAAATCAGTACCCAGAACAACCATCTCTGGCCGTATAACGACCTTGATAAGCCTGGGTATTGATTCAAACAGAGCTTGGATGGCGTGTACAGGTACAGCTGCCTATGCAGCTTCAACACGATACCGCAGTTCATCAAGAGTAGTGACTGGCGTATTGTGACGAGCCAGTTGCTCAGCCATCAGTAACCAGACGTTTTCAGTTGCTGAGAGATCTGGAGAATGTGCTGACCAGGGCAGCAGTCGAACATTTTCTGTATCCAGAAAGGCTCGTACAGGACCTGCAAGATGCGGTCGCGCATTATCCTGCTGAAATGTAGGGTTTCGCAGGAATACAATGAAGGGTAGAGTCACGGGTCGTAACACATCTGAAATGTAACGACCACTGTTCAAAGTGCCGTCAATGCGAACAAGAGGTGACCGAGACGTGCAACCAATGGCACTCTGCCGCCGTTGGATAAGCAGCTGCAGCAGCAAGTTGTATACTCCTAGCTCACTCATTTGTTACATAGTTTAATTCTTAATTTCTTTGCGTGTTTTTGGTACTTGCATTGTTTAATTCATAAATTTCGGGCGTATTATAGTATTTGAGAGTTGTAGCATCGCGTTTTAGTACCTGAATAGTGTAAATTCGCGTAGTCGTTTGTCTTCTGTTTTTGTTTTGAACGGCCAGTGTCGGTTGGTCACAGTCAGTGTGCTCCCTGCCGCCGCTGGATAAGCAGCTGCAGCAGCAAGTCGTATACTCCTAGCTCACTCATTTGTTACATAGTTTAATTCTTAATTTCTTTGCGTGTTTTTGGTACTTGCATTGTTTAATTCATAAATTTCGGGCGTATTATAGTATTTGAGAGTTGTAGCATCTCGTTTTAGTATCTGAATAGTGTAAAATCGCGTAGTATCCTTCCGCCGCCGAGCAGTGTCAGCAGTGCGCAAGTAGCAGCATTACTGCATTTACTAGGCAACCTTGTATTTTAATAACCGTTTAAATTTTGTCGATTTGTTTGCGCTCTCTGTAGATTAGTTCAGACGTTCTTTGCAAAACAGTTTTTAGCATGGATAGGGACTGCAACTACTGTGTTCGGATGCAGGCTGAGTTGGCATCCCTTCGCTCCCAGCTTCAGGCAGTGTTGGCTTCGGTCACACAGCTTGAGGCTGTTGCCAATGGGCATCACTGTGGGGGTCTGGATGGGGGTTTGTCGGGGACGGCCAGCTCGTCCCACCCATCCCCCGATCGGACTACGACTGTGGTTGCCTGGGATACTGCCCGCATTGAGGCTGATCCCTCACATGTGGTAGATTGGGAGGTCGTCTCAAGGTGTGAGGTGTGGCAGGGGGCGAAAGACATTCCGGAGGGCTGAACGGAAGGCCTCTCCAGTTTGTCTGACGAACTGGTTTCAGGCTCTGTCTCAGGCTGATACTGATCTTCGGCCTGACATGGGTGCTTGTCCTGTTCCAGAGGTTGCCCTTCAGTCTGCTAGATCCGGGCAGTCGCAGAGGGTGGGCTTACTGGTAGTTGGGAGCTCCAACGTCAGGCGCGTAATGGGGCCCCTTAGGAAAATGGCAGCAAGAGAGGGGAAGAAAACCAATGTGCACTCCGTGTGCATACCGGAGGGAGTCATTCCAGATTTGGAAAGGATCCTTCCGGATGCCATGAAGGGTATAGGGTGCACCCATCTGCAGGTGGTCGCTCATGTCGGCACCAATGATGTGTGTCGCTATGGATCGGAGGAAATCCTCTCTGGCTTCCGGCGGCTATCTGATTTGGTGAAGACTGCCTGTCTTGCTAGCGGGATGAAAGCAGAGCTCACCATCTGCAGCATCGTCGACAGGACTGACTGTGGACCTTTGGTACAGAGACGAGTGGAGGGTCTGAATCAGAGGCTGAGACGGTTCTGCGACCGTGTGGGCTGCAGATTCCTCGACTTGCGCCATAGGGTGGTGGGGTTTCGGGTTCCGCTGGATAGGTCAGGAGTCGACTACACGCAACAAGCGGCTACACGGGTAGCAGGAGTTGTGTGGCGTGGGCTGGGCGGTTTTTTAGGTTAGATGGCCTTGGGCAAGTACAGAAAGGGCAACAGCCTCAACGGGTGCGGGGCAAAGTCAGGACATGCGGGGACCAAGCAGCAATCGGTATTGTAATTGTCAACTGTCGAAGCTGCGTTGGTAAAGTACAAGAACTTCAAGCGCTGATAGAAAGCACCGAAGCTGAAATCGTTATAGGTACAGAAAGCTGGCTTAAGCCAGAGATAAATTCTGCCAAAAGTTTTACAAAGGTACAGACGGTGTTTAGAAAGGATAGATTACATGCAACCGGTGGTGGAGTATTCGTCGCTGTTAGTAGTAGTTTATCCTGTAATGAAGTAGAAGTGGATAGTTCCTGTGAATTATTATGGGTGGAGGTTACACTCAACAACCGAGCTAGGTTAATAATTGGCTCCTTTTACCGACCTCCCGACTCAGCAGCATTAGTGGCAGAACAACTGAGAGAAAATTTGGAATACATTTCACATAAATTTTCTCAGCATGTTACAGTCTTAGGTGGAGATTTCAATTTACCAGATATAGACTGGGACACTCTGATGTTTAGGACGGGTGGTAGGTACAGAGCATCGAATGACATTATACTGAGTGCACTATCCGAAAATTACCTCGAGCAATTAAACAGAGAACCAACTCGTGGAGATAACATCTTGGACCTACTGATAACAAACAGACCCGAACGTTTCGACTCTGTATGTACAGAACAGGGAATCAGTGATCATAAGGCCGTTGCAGCATCCCTGAATATGGAAGTTAGTAGGAATATAAAAAAAGGGAGGAAGGTTTATCTGTTTGGCAAGAGTAATAGAAGGCAGATTTCAGACTACCTAACAGATCAAAACGAAAATTTCTGTTCCGACTCTGACAATGTTGAGTGTTTATGGAAAAAGTTCAAGGCAATCGTAGAATGCGTTTTAGACAGGTACGTGCCGAGTAAAACTGTGAGGGACGGGAAAAACCCACCGTGGTACAACAACAAAGTTAGGAAACTACTGCGAAAGCAAAGAGAGCTTCACTCCAAGTTTAAACGCAGCCAAAACCTCTCAGACAAACAGAAGCTAAACGATGTCAAAGTTAGCGTAAGGAGGGCTATGCGTGAAGCGTTCAGTGAATTCTAAAGTAAAATTCTATGTACCGACTTGACAGAAAATCCTAGGAAGTTCTTGTCTTACGTTAAATCAGTAAGTGGCTCGAAACAGCATATCCAGACACTCCGGGATGATGATGGCATTGAAACAGAGGATGACACGCGTAAAGCTGAAATACTAAACACCTTTTTCCAAAGCTGTGTCACAGAGGAAGACCGCACTGCAGTTCCTTCTCTAAATCTTCGCACAAACGAAAAAATGGCTGACATCGAAATAAGTGTCCAAGGAATAGAAAAGCAACTGGAATCACACAATAGAGGAAAGTCCACTGGACCTGACGGGATACCAATTCGATTCTACACAGAGTACGCGAAAGAACTTGCCCCCCTTCTAACAGCCGTGTACCGCAAGTCTCTAGAGGAACGGAGGGTTCCAAATGATTGGAAAAGAGCACAAGTAGTCCCAGTCTTCAAGAAGGGTCGTCGAGCAGATGCGCAAAACTATAGACCTATATCTCTGACGTCGATCTGTTGTAGAATTTTAGAACATGTTTTTTGCTCAAGTATCATGTCTTTTTTGGAAACCCAGAATCTACTATGTAGGAATCAACATGGATTCCGGAAACAGCGATCGTGTGAGACCCAACTCGCTTTATTTGTTCATGAGACCCAGAAAATATTAGATACAGGCTCCCAGGTAGATGCTATTTTTCTTGACTTCCGGAAGGCGTTCCATACAGTTCCGCACTGTCGCCTGATAAACAAAGTAAGAGCCTACGGAATATCAGACCAGCTGTGTGGCTGGATTGAAGAGTTTTTAGCAAACAGAACACAGCATGTTGTTATCAATGGAGAGACGTTTACAGACGTTAAAGTAACCTCTGGCCTGCCACAGGGGAGTGTTATGGGACCATTGCTTTTCACAATATATATAAATGACCTAGTAGATAGTGTCGGAAGTTCCATGCGGCTTTTCGCGGATGATGCTGTAGTATACAGAAAAGTTGCAGCATTAGAAAATTGTAGCGAAATGCAGGAAGATCTGCAGCGGATAGGCACTTGGTGCAGGCAGTGGCAACTGTCCCTTAACATAGACAAATGTAATGTCTTGCGAATACATAGAAAGAAGAATCCTTTATTGTATGATTATATGATAGCGGAACAAACACTGGTAGCAGTTACTTCTGTAAAATATCTGGGAGTATGCGTGCGGAACGATATGAAGTGGAATGATCATATAAAATTAATTGTTGGTAAGGCGGGTACCAGGTTGAGATTCATTGGGAGAGTGCTTAGAAAATGTAGTCCATCAACAAAGGAGGTGGCTTGCAAAACACTCGTTCGACCTATACTTGAGTATTGCTCATCAGTGTGGGATCCGTACCCGATCGGTTGACGGAGGAGATAGAGAAGATCCAAAGAAGAGCGGCGCGTTTCGTCACAGGGTTATTTGGTAACCGTGATAGCGTTACGGAGATGTTTAATAAACTCAAGTGGCAGACTCTGCAAGAGAGTCGCTCTGCATCGCGGTGTAGCTTGCTCGCCAGGTTTCGAGAGGGTGCGTTTCTGGATGAGGTATCGAATATATTGCTTCCCCCTACTTATACCTCCCGAGGAGATCACGAATGTAAAATTAGAGAGATTAGAGCGCGCACGGAGGCTTTCAGACAGTCGTTCTTCCCGCGAACCATACGCGACTGGAACAGGAAAGGGAGGTAATGACAGTGGCACGTAAAGACCCCTCCGCCACACACCGTTGGGTGGCTTGCGGAGTATAAATGTAGATGTAGTAGATGTAGATACCAACACGCCGGGTGATACGCCAGTATGGCGATGATGAATACACGCTTCCAATGTGCGTTCACCGCTATATCGCCAAACACGGATGCGACCATCATGATGCTGTAAACAGAACCTGGATTCATCCGAAAAAATGACGTTTTGCCATTCGTGCACCCAGGTTCGTCGTTGAGTACACCATCGCAGGCGCTTCTGTCTGTGATGCAGCGTCAAGGGTAACCGCAGCCATGGTATCCGAGCTGATAGTCCATGCTGCTGCAAACGTCGTCGAACTGTTCGTGCAGATGATTGTTGTCTTGCAAACGCCCTATCTGTTGACTCAGGGATCGAGACGTGGCTGCACGATCCGTTCCACCCATGTGGATAAGATGCCTGTCATCTCGACTGCTAGTGATATGAGGCCGTTGGGATCCAGCACGGCGTTCCGTATTACCGTCCTGAACCCACCGATTCCACATTCTGCTAACAGTCGTTGGATCTCGACCAACGTGATCAGCAATGTCGCGATACGATAAACTGTAATCGCGATAGGCTACAATGCGACCTTTATCACAATCGGAAACGTGATGGTACGCATTTCTCCTCCTTACACGAGGCATCACAACAACGTTTCACCAGGCAACGCCGGTCAACTGCTGTTTGTGTATGAGAAATCGGTTGGAAACTTTCCTCATGTCAGCACGCTGTAGGTGTCGCCACCGGTGCCAGCCTTGTGTGAATGCTCTGAAACGCTAATCATTTGCATATCACAGCATCTTCTTCATGTTGGTTAAATTTTGCTTCTGTAGCACGTCATCTTCGTAGTGTAGCAATTTTAATGGCCAGTAGTGTAGAAGCAGTTCGGAGGCAGGCTGCTAGATTTGTTACCGATAGGTTCGGACTACACGTAAGCGTTACGAATATGCGTTGGAAGCTGAAATGACAGTCATTTGGGAAGGCAATGTTTCTTAGGAGAAACACTACTGAGAAAATTTAGAGGATCAGCAATTGAAGTTGACTGCATAAAGATTCTGTTGCTCTAACAAATACTGCGCTTAAGGTCACCAAGGTAAGATATGAGAAATTAGGGCTCATACTGTGGCATATAGATAGTTGTCTTTCCCTGCTCTGTTTGTAAGTGGAACAGGAAAGGAAATGACTATCAGTACCCTCCGCCACACGCTGTACGTGGCTTGTGGAGTAGCTGTGTAGATATAGATGTAGATCTATAAAGGGATCCGCGGATTTAGTTCCACATTTGTCCCCAGTCGGAGTTTGGGCCCGTCTCTAATGGTTTCAGCTTCGACGTGACGTCAAAAAGAAATTACTCTTCCTTTCTCGTCTTATAAAATTTTATATCAGGCTGACGCTAGAATGTGTGTAATACTATGTGGAAAGGTGGCGTGAAATTTGAATGAACGAAATTTTTCCACGCAGTCTATTGTTACTAAGCATAATAACACACGAATTTCCAAAAGTAGACTTTTTTGTGACCTCACACTCGTTTGGAAGATTCTATCTATGGGAAGTGAGGGCATGTGATCGACTTAAAATGCGTTTAAAACAAGTTGCGACTCTTAACAGTTCAGTGCGGAGCAAGTGGAGGGAAGCGTAGTTGCCAGTGTGGGCTCGGTGCGTCAGCAGGTAACCATAGAATAATGCCAGGTTACTCGGAGCTTTGCCTGTCAGGCTCACCGACCGATGTTTCTACAAAGATTTTAAAGAAACTATTCGGTTATAGACTCGGATTCTCACGCATGTTATAGCTTATTTCGTCAGCTTCATCTAGAACTGCCTATCATACCGTTAATGGTCATAGTTATTGATATTTCGATAGTAGGCAAACTACTGCAGGAAATTCTTAAAGTTCTGCGTCTTGTGCATGCTATGTTATATGTTGTTATATGCTGCATATGAAATGTGAATTACATATTGAATCATTCTTTAAACTCCGAAGGATACAAGCAGCCTTTATAAATGTCTGCTTGTGTCTGTGTATGTGCGGATGGATATGTGTGTGTGTGCGAGTGTATACCTGTCCTTTTTTCCCCCTGAGGTAAGTCTTTCCACTCCCAGGATTGGAACGACTCCTTACCCTCTCCCTTAAAACCCACATCCTTTCGTCTTTCCCTCTCCTTCCCTCTTTCCTGATGAAGCAACTGTTTGTTGCGAAAGCTTGAATTTTGTGTGTATGTTTGTGTATATATATATATATATATATATATATATATATATATATATATATAAATTTAAACCTAAAATTCTAGATCATGATCTTCATTATAGTAAAGTTTCTTCATTGCTTTGTATCTCAGTTTAATATTCCCTCTTTGAAAGAATTGAAAATCCCAACTGTTAATTTATTGCAAATATCATCTGGCAAAATAATTTTAAATTCTTTATTCACTTCCAAGCACATGTCCTCTCCATTTCAGTAATCAAATATTCACAAGTAGTAACGTTATATAAAACATTTATCTGTACCTCACAAATTTTGTAAAGATTTAGTATTCTTAGCACTGATGAGTCACTTCAGTAAGGCTTTCATTTATGTAGAATAAATATTTATTAATAAAATTTAAAATCCATGTGATACTGAACATAATTTTCAAGAACTATTCCTTTATCATACTGAAATGTGAATTCCTTCTTAACTGTTTTGTTTATTAAATATTTAGTATTTACATTTCTAGTTATTTGGTTGTACTTTTCTTTCCCTTCATCCTCAATTAATCTTAGATTCACCACTCAGCTTTTGAATATTCTTATAGTTGAAAGGGAATACCTTTATTTTCATCTCTGTATTTATGTTATTTTTTCACAAAATAATAACTTATAGGTCCAGTGAAAGCCCAGTCTGTAATACAATTGTTTCTTAATTCATCGACCCATGCACCTGTCCCACAGTATTTTCACAATTATCGGTATGTACTATACTTTCTGTATCAAAATATGCAACAGATTTGTCTAGCTTGCCTAACATATCATGTAACCTGAGTCTTGCATTTGATGTGGTGAAAGGTCCAATGAATGTATGATTTTCTACATTATAATCCTTGAAATTGTACATCATCTGAGCCATACTGTCAGTAATATCTTAGCAACAGATCGTTTTCGTAGGTTTAGTTTTATTCTTTTTAAATCTAAATAAACAATTATTTTTGCTTTCACATATTTTATATACACCTCATTACTTTCAAACTTATGGGGGCTGGCTTCTAATTTTATTTTCATAAGTTTTTTCATGTAATTTTTAAACAAATTTTAATGTTGCTTTTATTTATGAAATTCCACCTTTGTAAATAACTAAAATGTTATGTCCTTTTTCTATAACTTTATTTACTTCACTATTTGTCAAGTTCCAGTGAAACTTTTTTAAGCATCATTGTGATTACTTTCATTTATTCTTTCTTCTACATATTTTACACACAAGAGAAACAACAGTTTTTCACTTTTATCAGTCTTCATGCACACAATTAAAAGAGAAAGATACAGTCCTCTAGATACAACTAGAGCTTATAAGCCCATACCTTCTTTTACAATAACATCTTGGCATATATATTTTTGTTGCATGACCTACATGATAATAATCATAATATTGTAGTGCTAGATACAGACTACACATATTGATGTATTTTTCTGTGTTTTAACACCATCTGCTGTACCTCTAAATTTTATTGTAATTGTATGGCCATCATTACAAGTAGCTCTTTGACAACTTCAGGTAACTGTTTTCATTTCTTAAGTTTTTTATACACTGCTGAGTTAATCCAATTACATTCCCACATCTATATTAAATTATGTCCTGAATTTCATATTCATGTAATTCTTGTTAACATCTTACGATATAAATCATTCATTGATTCTCGATTTTAGTTATTAACCATTTCAGTTTTAAAACGTTTTTTACAATCGTACCAAAAAGTTTTCTATAACTTTATTTACTTCACTAGTTGTCAAGTTCCAGTGAAACTTTTTTAAGCATCATTGTGATTACTTTCATTTATTCTTTCTTCTACATATTTTACACACAAGAGAAACAACAGTTTTTCACTTTTATCAGTGTTCATGCACACAATTAAAAGAGAAACATACAGTCCTCTTTGACAACTTCAGGTAACTGTTTTCATTTCTTAAGTTTTTTATACACTGCTGAGTTAATCCAATTACATTCCCACATCTATATTAAATTATGTCCTGAATTTCATATTCATGTAATTCTTGTTAACATCTTTCGATATAAATCATTCATTGATTCTCGATTTTTCTTATTAACCATTTCAGTTTTAAAACGTTTTTTACAATCATACCAAAAACAGCTGTGGTGTTGGCAAACAGTATTGGTTTCTTTATCACAGCCATTTACTTTAGCTCAAGCTATAATTACATCCTTGACATTAAGAGTATGATGAATATTTTTATATTTAAACTATTTAACCATAATTTTAAACTGTTTAACCATAATTTTCTTTTTGTACTGTATCCAATACAGCTTTTGTTCTGCATCCAATACAGCACTTCTTCTTTTAGGTAAATTTTTAAATCTGTATATGGTCTTTTAAACTCCAGAAATAACAGAATGGGTATATTTTAGCTATTTCTAGGAATTGTTTTCTTGGTTCTAAACAACCTCTTCTTAATATATGTACATCAGAATTACAGAATTCATTAATTTCTTTCTTCATATTGAACAAGTAATTTATTTAATTTTTAGGATACACCATTTGAGAAATATTTTCCTATCTTCCTGCTTCATAGTATGAACAAATAATATTCGTTATTAGGAAAGGGTCCTATGTAATTATAATTTTCTTGTGTATTGAATAAATGTTGCAAGTAAACTTTCTTGAATTTTTTCAAATCAAAGTATCTGGAAATTTGCTAAGTTCTCTGTGTAAAATATTGTTGCTATCTATAATTCTTAGTCCTAATTGTTTCATTTCCAATAATGTTAAGTTAGGTCCTGTGTAGATACTATATGGCCTTATTGTATTTTCAACACAGTACTTTAGAATCAATTGTGAATCATAATCATCAGCTTAATGAACTTTAGATATATATTCATTATGTTCACTAGATATCAGCCACCTATGGGACTCATTACTTATTTAAATTTATAAACAGTGTGACCATTAAAATTATGAACTATTATGACATTTCGAATATGTATTCTTGTTTCTTGTTGAGCTTCAGAATAAAAAACATACATTTTTAGTACAGGTACAAGGGATTCTTCTTATGAATTCTTCTCTATAGCACTTAAACCGTTTTTCTGTAACTATATTACTGCATTTGGAACATTCAAAAATATAATAACTTCTATATTCTCCATCAACACAACAACCATTTTACTTCATGTTTTACACCTTTTACTATATATTATTCAATAAGTTTTCTTTCACATAACCACCTTTTTCTATTTTGTATTGCATGTAAAACTAGTGATTTTCTAATTTCGACTTCCATATAGATACAAAGAACACTTCTTGGGAATTCTTTTCTACAGCACGTAAACTGTTTTCCAGTAACTATATTACTGCATTTGGAACATTCAAAAGTATATCCACTTCTATATTCTCCATTAACATAAAAACCATTTTAACACATTTTTGACAACTTTTACTATATATTATTCAATAAATTTTCTTTCACATAACCACCTTTTTGTAATTTGTATTGCATGTAATACTACTGATTTTGTAATATGTACTTCCAGTTTGCAGTTTCTACATATTTCAAATCACATATATGTTCTTTAGATCTCAAGCAAATCCTTTTACATTCTTCACATTTATAAGCTAAATAAAAAATTTCTTGGTGATAGTTTAAACATTCTTCATTATAACATAATAAATACTGTGTTCACAGTATATCCTATTTTAAATGGTATTGTGTTCTGTGCCATTGTATAATACACATATTTTTCTCTCTGTTTTGCATTTATATTCGTTCATGTTGTTACATGTACTGTTACATTTGTCACAAAAATATGATGATACTATTCTGCTGATGTACTGTTAATTATATCAAAATGGTTGTGACTTCTATACAGACATAATTTTATTGTTTCCTCAGGACTATGACAGATAACTGAATTGAAATTTTCAGTGCATACGACATTTATTTGAATATCCAAGAGTTAGTCAACATTTTTAATACACTCTATAGTAAATCCTAACTGGTTACATTATATCATGGTTATGCCCATTATCATTTGTATTTGTGTCCTGCTTTAATTTTCTTAATTGTACCAGTAGTTAGTTCTCCACCTAAGATAAAATCAGTGTGATATGTTAATGCAACTGTTATTGCTCTAGGACACCATAGGTTATAATTACTATTAATGCTAGTAATGCATAGTTTAGTCTCTTTATCATCAACTAAACCTATTACTTTATTATGTTTGCTGCTTCTTGGAACTGCCAACATTTGAATATTAAATGTAATATTTGATATATCAATTGACTCATCAAATGTTAATATATCTCTGATTTTATTGCACAAAGCTTGAACAGATTGTTTAGTATTATTTGAAGCATTATATCCAGTAGAAATTGGATAAAATATTTTGGGATTTCCTGTTGCTATATTCAACTTGTCTCCTTCTCTGAAGTTAATTCTATTTTTAGCTGTTTGTACCATAGGATTAAGTGCTTCCCCTTTAATAACCTGCTTTTCCACTAACAGTAATAAGTTTACTAATATTTGCATTGTTAAAGACAATGTTTTTGTGTTAGCAGAAGAGCCAACACCGTTTTTCGAATGGAGGCCGAAATGCACACATTTTAGCTCACGCAGGCTGGCGTGAGGAGGGAAGAACTATACTGATGTGAGGTCTGGAACATGACGAGGAATAAGAATTCAGAAAGCGGACATAATTAGTTTGATACTTAACTTTAATACATTAATGATGAAAGTCGCTCTTGACAGTTCATGATTCACAATATTATCTGTTCAGAATACATTCTTGAAGATAATAGTTATAGTAACCGAATATGGCGCCTTGCTAGGTCGTAGCAAATGACATAGCAGAAGGATATTGTTCAAAAATGGTTCAAATGGCTCTGAGCACTATGGAACTCAACATCTTAGGTCATAAGTCCCCTAGAACTTAGAACTACTTAAACCTAACTAACCTAAGGACATCACACACACCCATGCCAGAGGCAGGATTCGAACCTGCGACCGTAGCAGCCTCGCGGTTCTGGACTGCAGCGTGAAGGCTATCGTCTCTGCAAATGAGAGCGTATGTAGACAGTGAACCATTGCTAGCAAAGTCGGCTGTACAACTGGGGCGAGTGCTAGGGAGTCTCTCTAGACTAGACCTGACGTGTGGCGGCGCTTGGCCTGCAATCACTGATAGTGGCGACACTCGGGTCCGACGTATACTAACGGACCGCTGCCGATTTAAAGGCTACCACCTAGCAAGTTTGATGTCTGGCGGTGACACCACATTCCTCTCCCGCAAATCGGCGGACGTGTTGTCGTATAAGGCCTCCTCCCGCCGTGGGGAGGACCTCATGTTGACGTATGCGATGAGGTGGGGAGCCTAACAACAGGCGAGGCTAAGCCACCCGCAACCTGCCATTCAGACCAAGGGGCGGTAGGGAACACTGGAAAACCTACTCCAGGGTGCACGCCAACATGCGGTGTATGGGCCCATAGAGAGACAGGAGGGGCCGAAGGGTCGACCTCCATCGGGCTGGGGCAACCCAACGGGCGAAGACGACATATGGTCCAGAGTGGGCAAGAGTTCCATGTCAGAGGAAAACTGGTCCCAGGGAGCGTTCAGCGGCGCGTGACCCAGGGGGGCGCCCAGCGGCTGCAGCGTTGCTATCACCTGGGGCTGAGGCGAGCCAGTAGATGGGTCCCCAGGGCGCTGACCGGACGGCACCATCGCTGAAAGCAGATGAGGAGCGGCAGATCCTGTGCGACGACAGACGTGCAGCCGATTGAGATGCCGGCGCACCTCACCACAGGCCCCCAAAACCAGATTCATAGCGCGTCCGAGGCATCGAATAATGCGCCCTTCGATCCAACGCCGTGAACCTCGATAGTGGCGGTAGTAGACAACATCGCCTGGGGCAAAAGCAGATGTCTGCCGCTGGACAGGAACTGGATTTGGCGGATGTAGCAAAGACATTAAGGTTCAATTGTGGTGACCGTGGAGGAACTCAGCCGGCGAGCGACCATCTCGGGGCTGAGAGCCATACGAGGACAAAAAGAGCAATAATGCGTCCTCTCGAGAATGCGAATCTTTCAACTTCAACATCTGTGACTTGAAAGTCCTGACCAATCGTTCAGCGGCACCGTTTGACTGTGGCGAAAACGGCATGGACATCAGATGTTGAATACCATTGGCCTTGAAGAATGACTGAAATTCTGCGGACATGAATTGTGGGGTATTGTCAGAAACAATAGTCTGTGGAAGACCTTCAATGGCGCCGGCCGCGGTGGCCATGCGGTTCTGGCGCTGCAGTCTGGAACCGCGGGACTGCTACGGTCGCAGGTTCGAATCCTGCCTCGGGCATGGGTGTGCGTGATGTCCTTAGGTTAGTTAGGTTTAAGTAGTTCTAAGTTCTAGGGGACTTATGACCTAAGATGTTGAGTCCCATAGTGCTCAGAGCCATTTGAACCATTTGAATAGACCTTCAATTTAAAAGATAGCAGATAACGCTTGGATGGTGGCATATGATGACGTGTAAGACAGCCGGACAACAAAAGGAAAATTACTGAAGAATCTATCACAGCCAACCATCGAGCATTCCAGAATGGATTAGCAAAATCGATGTGGAAGCATTGCCAAGGGAAAGTGGCTTTTGGCCCTGCATAGCATTTCTGCGGTGGTGCAGATTGTTGTTCGGCACACACCATGCAAGAAGAGCACATATTCGTAATCTCGTCATCGATTCCGAACCAAGTACAGTGGTGACGAGCAAGTTGTTTCGTTCCCACTATACCCCAATGTCCTTGGTGGAGAAGCTTTAAGACAGAGGACTGTAACGAACGTGGGACCACGACCCTGGACTGATCATTGCCTAAACGCAACAGCAAAACACCATGTCGAACAAAAAGTCTCTCCTTGAGAGCAAAAATTCGGCGAACCAATGGGTCGCTGATCCGTGGCTTTGACAAGGGCCCTTGCGTAGCAACAAAACGCAGAACGGTAGCAAGGACATGGTCGGCAGATGTGGCTGTAGCTACACGACGAAAATCAATCGGAAACGATTCGACCACTTCATCGGTTTCCGAATCAATGATCATGCAAGCAAGTTCGGAGGAATCGAATGCCCTATCCTCATCAACAGGCAAACAGGACAACGCATAGGCAGTTCCGTGCTTAGCAGTGGACCGATACAAGACATCGTAGCAGTACTGCGAAGGGATAATAAACCAGCGAATGAATTTCTGCGCTGTACGTGGAGGTACAGGCTTGTTCGGATAAAAAAGTGATGTCAAAGGTTTGTGGTCTGTGATTATGGTAAAGTGACGACCATACAAGAAAGCATGAAACTTTGTAACACCAAATACGAGAGCCAGTCTCGATCTGTGAATAATTGTTTTGCGCAGACGAGAGCAATTTGGATGCAAAGGCAATAGGGCAATCGTGCGAGCCATCTTTGTGCGCAAGCACAGCACCGATCCCGAAATCCGATGCATCCATCATTAACAAAAGGTGCCTCTGGGGATCGAATGGCGTAAGATAAGTATGGGAAAGCAACGCCGATTTCAACCGGCGAAAGGTGCGTTTGCATTCCATCGTCCAGATGAACGGAACACATTTATGGCGTAAGCGATGAAGCGGAGCTGAAATGGAAGAGGCATGCGGCACATATCTGTGATAATAGTTTATTTTTCCCAGCACACTCTGTAGATGCTTCAAATTCTGCGGCGAAGGCAAGTCTTGTATGGCACGGAGGTGCGTGGGACTGGGATGTATGTCTTGGGCATTGAGTACATGTCCCAGGTATGGCAAGTCACTAGCAAAAAATACACATTTGTCCTACCGTAAGCGAAGACCATTTTGTCGCAAGACCTGAAATAATGTGATGAGATTGGCTAAATGCTCTTCTTCCGTCTTCCCAGAGATCACAATATCGTCCAGATAGTTTGCTGCAGTAGGGATCGATTCACGAACAGTTTGTAGGAATTGCTGAAACAATGCAGGGGCAGATGCATACCCGAATGGCAGTCGTGTAAATTGATACAAACCAAGATGCGTGTTAACCACCAAAATGCGCTGGGATTCTTCGTCCACTGGTATTTGCAAGTACGCATCTGTGAGGTCCAACTTCGAAAAATATTTGCCCGGGCACAGTGTGTCAAAAAGATCTTCCGGGAGGAGTAAAGGAAAAGTTGCAATTACTAGTTGTGGATTCACTGTTGCCTTGAAGCCCACACAAAGTATCAATTTTCCTGAAGGTTTTGGCAAAATTACTAAGGGTGATGCCCAGAGAGAAGCCTGCACACGTTCAATTACACCTTGTGATTCCAAATCATGTAATGTTTTGGCGACCTCATCACGCAATGCATGGGGAACATTACGCGTGCTGAAAAAATTCGGTTGCGCGTTTACTTTCAGTTCCAAATGTGCTTTATAGTTCTTAGCGGAACTGAGGTGCGGTGCAAAAATGTCTGCAAATTCTTCACATAGACGAGAAACACTGTCTCAAGGCACAGTCTGGTTCGCTGATAGGACCTGATTTACTATAGACAAGTTAAACAACTGAAATGAATCTAAACCAAACAAGTTCACTGCAGAAGAAGAACGAAGGACATAAAATGACACAAGTTTAGTTTGTCCTTTGTATGTTGCAAGAAGGCTGCATTGTCCTAACACAGGAATCTCTTGACCTGAATATCTTGTTAACTTAACATTTGTGGCTTGCAATGGAGGTGTACCCAGCAGTTTGTAAGTGTCTTGATTGGTCAGTGAAACTGTAGCTCTGGTGTCGAGCTGGAAGGGTATCCAAGTCTACAAAAAGTTTATTGTCCTGCTGACGACAAGAGCGACTGTCTCGTGCAACGTGAACTGACACTGGTACAAAATCACTTGGAACTTGACGGGAGTTCCAGCAATGTCGCCGCACACTATTTGTGGGACGAACACAGTCACTGTTAGAGAGAGTGTCACTGGGTGGAGTTGAACGAATGACATGAATATCCATGGGCGAAGTTTCGCGAGCCTGAGTATCCTTGGTTCGATTCCGATTCCGGCGCGAAGTAAAGGGTTAGCGCCAGAAAACCTCAAACCACACACACACACACACACACACACACACACACACACACACACACACACACGAAGTAAAGGGCCTGGAATGGTTTTGGGTTTTCGATCTGAGCTTTTTCTGGCTGACACTCTGAACATGTCCTTTTTTAGTACAATAAAAGCAAATAGCTTGGCGTGACGGGCAATTCTCACGGGAATGTTTAGTAGCGCACCGCAGGCATGATTTGAGCAGTGCATTTGCTTGCCGGCATGGCACACGTGGCTGAGAGCCTGGCGGCAGCGGCGCGGCTGGGCGCGAGGGCTGTTTACTGCTCCATGCAGCTCGCCCGGCGGGCCAGTTAACCTGGAACACGGCTGGCGCAGTTTCAAATGATTCCTGAGCAAAGTCAAGTGTGTCCTGCCGATCCAATATGTCCATCACTTGTAGAAAGGGAGGGATTGACTAGTTTCAAAATCTGTTCCCATATACGAACATCAGAAAAGTTCTGTGCAATTGCATCACGTACCATAGTATCTGAATATGGGAGTCCACATTGACACTCAAAAGCACAATCCCTAGTAAGGCCTTGCAAGGTTGCAACCCACTCCCAATTAGTCTGACCTGCTGTACGTTTTTTACGAAAGAAGGTATACCATTTCGCAACTACATTGACTGATTGTTTGAAATATGCATCTAATGCAGACAAAATTTCGTCGTAGGACAGAGTTGCTACGTCGCGTGGGGGAAATAATTTGACTATCACACAGTAGGTTTGCACTCCGATGGACGACAAAAGAAAAGGCTGCCGCTTGTTACCTTGAATTCTGTAGGCTGCGAGATGGAATCCAAATTGGCGCGACCACTCCGTCCAGCTTTCCAGTGCAACATCAAAAGTTTGGAAGGTCGGTGCAACTGCGTGTTGTGGCTGCGTTAGCGGTGGAGCGGCGGCTGCCACATCGTTTTGCATTGCACGTTGACCCTGGACGAGCTGTCCAAGGGCGTCCAGTAAGGCTTGCGTCTGCTGATTCTGTAAGCGATAAAATTCGGACAGTACATCTGGAGATTGTGGCGAAGCCATGGCACAATGATTTTAGGGCAGTATAGATAAGAACACCGTTTTTACTCGTCGCCAATGTTGGGTTGGCAGAAGAGCCAACACCGTGTTACAACTGGAGGCCGAAATGCACACATTTTAGCTCATGCAGGCTGGCGTGAAGAGGGAAGAACTATACTGACATGAGGTCTGGAACATGACAAGGAATGAGAATTCAGAAAGCGGACGTAATTAGTTTCATACTGAACTTTAATCCATTAATGATGAATGTCGCTCTTGACGGTACATGAGTCGTAACTGGGAAACAATATGGGAAAATATTCATTGCCGAAACCTGCCAACGTATGTCAAGTCGACCTGGTACTTTGCTGCCAAAATTACGACGAACTCTAAACTTCACTATATTGGATTGTCAGAGTCACCGTCGTGTACATTATGTAATGTACCAGATACCAAAGAGCATAGATTGTTGTGTGACAAGGTACAAGACATACGGCTCTACATAAGACGAAAGATAGCATCAGCAGAACCATGCTCAACGCCGTTACGCCTGCTGAATTTTTAAACCTTGACAGTATACCTTACTCTAAAACAAAATGAAACGCAATCAACTGATTGAAAGGCCAAACGGTGCGTTACATCCTAAGAAAAGAATCAAGCAATAGGGAGGAGTTCGGAGTATATCTTATAACTCACCATCGTAAGTTGATGTGTGTTAAAAAATACAAAGAATAGAAGGGAGTAATTTACACTAAACAACCAAACATTTCGTATATTACACGAATTACTTTTGGTTAAAGTTCCAACTTCACGTAGCAGTAGGAGGTTTTGAAACAGCAGGTAAACATAGAAGCTCATCAGTATAGACCTGTTAAGTCTATCTGTATACAGGGTGTATCATAATTAATGGCGTAAACGCATACAGTTCAAAATACACGATACTTGAAGCAAAAACGTCTTAGTGAACATAGGGTCGAAAATGCCTACCTTAGGAGTCACAAGCAATTTTTCGTCTTCGATATTATGAAAGAAATCTCTTCTAATGCTAGTTCTTTGCTTTCCATATTTTGGGAACTGGTAGTATGGACCAAAACAAGAAAAAAATCCCTGTGAAGATGTACTCTAAAATACATTCCTTAAGAGCTATGAGCACTTCTTCATCTTTGCTACTTTGAAACACAACTCTAGTAATGATCAAGTGCTCGTAACTTTTAAGGTATGCGTTCTAGAGCAAATGTTTGCTGGACACTTTTTTTCTTACTTTGATCCATACCACCACTTTCGAAAACATGGAAAGCAAAGAACTAGCAGTAGAAGAGATTTGTTTCACAATATCGAAGATGAAAAATGGCTCGTAGCTCATGAAGTATGCATTTTCGACCCTATGTTTACTGAGATTTTTTTGCTTCTGGTATCGTGTACTTTCTACTGTATTCGTTTACACCATTAATTACACAGCTCTACAAAATAAATTTTTTTTTTCGTTGCCAGGGAAGTTTGAACGAAAATGGGATATTGTTATGATACTCATTCCGAGTATATTTGTACTTTTTCCAAATTGGCTCTGGTTTTTGAGATATAGGTTATTTGTGGAAATGAGAGTTTCATGTGGATAATATCGACTGCAGAGTCCATATATGGTGTAATGTATTTGCTACCTGTTTTTTAATTAGTGATATTGTACTATCTTTATTAAACAATTGTGCTCAGGGAGTGCATCTGTGTGGTTGAGGATTACATCATGCAAACATCACACTGTCAGCATGTGTTCAGTCCTGTTGTGCGGTGCGTGTGTTGAAGATATTGAGGGTTGTGCAGATTTGAATTCGGCGGTACTCGACATTCATTTGTTGGCCGAGATAATCCTCGCAACAGCCGATAGGTAGCGTTCAGTGTAAACATGAAAAATGGCGATGGTCGAAAGTCACACACATGTGCAGTGCAGCTTCAAGGAGATAGAACCTTTTCATCGTGACGTAGCAAATAAGAGGTGAGTATTCATTAGACACAAAACAATTAATGATGTTTGTTGGATGTGATTGACATGCAAATACAAGAAAGTTCTGCATAATATGTAGTATTTGTGCAATTTTGTTTTAGGAAAACATGAGTTCTTCACGCCGTCTTTGCGTGAACCATCCAGACGAGTTCTGCTAAATTTGTGGTGAATACGTTCTTCAAAAGAACAGGAAGAATATCACTCCTTTTGTGAAGGAAGCGTATCTGGCATATTTCGGAATTAAACTTGGAGATCAAGACAAGGCGTGGGCACCCCATAAAGTTTGTAAATGCTGTGTGGAGTGCTTACGGCAGTGGACAAAACGAAAAAGGAAAAGCTTAAACTTCGGAGTGCCTATGGTATGGCGAGAGCAGAAGAACCATACAGATGATTGCTATTTTTGCATTGTTAATGTGGAAGTTTTTAATAGGTTCAAAAAACGAAAGTGGGAATATCCCGATTTGGAGTCAGCAAGAAGACCGGTGGTGCACAGCAACGATGTTCCTGTACCAACCTTCACAACATTACCCACGCTAACATCATCAGATGACGATGTGCACGGCGAGGAATGTACAAGTAGTGGTTTGGAATACGAAGGATGTGAGACACAACCCCAGCAGTTCGACCAGAAGGAGCTCAGTGACTTGATACGAGAACTCAATCTTTCAAAGCAAGCATGAGAACTCTTAGCATCCAGGCTTAAGGAAAAGAACTGTCTTCATCCAAGTGTTAAAATAACAGCTTACCGGACGAGAGAAGAAAACCTTCTTCCATACTTCAACCAAGAAGAGGTTATAGTGTATTGCAGCAATATACCTGGACTTTTACTTGAATTGGGGCTGCCGGAATATAGACCAGAGGACTGGCGTCTATTCATAGACAGTTCCACTAGAAGTTTAAAATGTGTTCTCCTACACAATGGCAATCGTTACGCATCTATTCCAATTGCCCACTCAACAAAACTTTGTGAAGCATATGCTAACATCAAGATGGTTCTGCAGAAAATTCAGTATATGCAGCACCAGTGGTTGATTTGTGTTGATTTGAAAATGGTGAACTTCTTTCTTGGACAACAAAGTGGATACGGAATAATTGCCCACTCAACAAAACTTTGTGAAGCATATGCTAACATCAAGATGGTTCTGCAGAAAATTCAGTATATGCAGCACCAGTGGTTGATTTGTGTTGATTTGAAAATGGTGAACTTCTTTCTTGGACAACAAAGTGGATACACAAAGCACCCATGTTTTATCTGCATGTGGGATAGTAGGGCAAAGCACGAACATTGGAAGCAAAAAACATGGCCTCCAAGGGAACATATGGCTGTTGGTGAAGCAAACATCATTAATGAACCTCTGGTTAGTAGGGACAATATTGTTCTTCCACCATTACATATTAAGTTAGGACTAATGAAGCAATTCACCAAAGCTTTAGACAGAAATGGTAATTGCTTCACATACATCTGCAATACGTTCCCTGGACTCAGTAGTGAAAAACTTAAGGCAGGAATATTTGATGGTCCTCAAATTCGCAGGTTCATCAACGATACCAATTTTACAAGTGTCATGACTGTCACTGAAGCATCGGCCTGGAACAGTTTTGTCGCTGTTGTAAAATGTTTTTTGGGCAATCATAAAGCTCCCAATTACGAGGAACTGGTCAAAAACATGCTCACTAACTTTCAAAACTTAGGAGCTAACATGGGCATAAAATTGCACTTCCTTCACAGCCACTTGGATCGATTTCCTCGTAATCTAGGTGATTTCAGTGAGGAACAAGGAGAGCGGTTCCATTAAGATATGAAAGGAATAGAGGAAAGATATAAAGGAAGATGGGACAGGCATATGATGGCAGATTATTGCTGGAATCTGCAACGTGACTGTTCTGAAGAGACCTATAAAAGGAAAGCGTGCAGGAAGCGGTTCGTCATGGACGGAAAATGATATACTTATAGAGAAACTTTTCAATTATGTTTTATACGTGGACAAATGCCTATCAGGTTTTCATAGAAGCTATTTATAAAGATTATTTTCTTTTTTCAGTGTAGTTTGTAGCGCTCGAGTTCAGTATTAGCAATTTTTTCTAATTTTTTGAATGAATCATGCATTATCTCAAAAACTAGAGCCAAACTGCATAAATGGTTGCTATATTCGTCCTCAGCACCACTAACCCATCCTAAAGCCACTCAAATATCCTTGGCAAGAAAATGAGTGTTGACCAGTGTTATAATACACCCTGTATATTACTTTGTTTTTAGGAAAGTATACAACAGTGATGAAAGTGGCAAATACCTTTTATTTAGTTCTTTCTTTCCTTTGCTTTAGACATGAAGCGGTAGCGTTCTCGCCTCCCACGCCCGGGTTCCCGGGTTCGATTCCCGGCTGGTTCAGGGATTTTCTCTGCCTCGTGATGGCTGGGTGTTGTGTGCTGTCCTTAGGTTAGTTAGGTTTAAGTAGTTCTAAGTTCTAGGGGACTGATGACCATAGATGTTAAGTCCCATAGTGCTCAGAGCCATTTGAACCATTTTTTTAGACATGAAGACAACTTTATGTTAATATTTAGTCAAATCAAGCAACAGAGGCCTACTTTACTTTGTTACCTTTCTGAAGAAGATAATTTTACTTGTAAGCAATAATGATTTTGCTTCTTTCCGTTTTTCTACACACTGAGAAAGAAATTAATAGATGCTGTTACGTTTCCATAACAGATATGTAAATGCCTTCTCAATGGAATTTATATTTATTTTATTCAAGCCATGTAGCAAACAAAAGGCAACAAAAGGGGCATACTTAGTTTGCCGTTCAGAGGAAGCGTGTTTCTACAATATTAAGTTAAATTCTCTCTTTAAAGGCGGAGAACCCGGGCCGAGAAGGCAAAAGTTTGCTAGTGTAAAGGACAGATTGAAGGGGAGCAAGGAGACAAAAAAAGTAAAAAACAGTGGTAATCGCTGCGCATTCTAACCTTATAGTCGCGTGTTCGCGTCCGACCATTACTCCCTTTTTTTTACCATATTTCGGCCCTCGTCTAAAGTTATGAGTCTGATTGAACATCGAAGATAATTCGCTTCACATTTTACCCACCAATAATAACAAATACTTCCAGAAACAATTTTGCAGGACAGCTCGTGGCTGCGTCGCGATAAGAACAGCTTACGCTCGAGCGTTTCCTCGCGCTGCAGCGGCTACCGGCCACCGGCCAGACGCCACCCGCCGCCTGAAATCTGGCGCCGCCCAGGTGAACGCGGCGCGACGCTGTCAGTGTATGTATCAGCTGTCACTTCCGAATTTGAAATTCTAATTATCATCTTGCAGTTAATCATCGGATTTTGCATACTTGAAAATCATGAACTACGGTTAAGCGTTATAAAATTGGGTCGCAAGTGGGAACAGGGTAACATCTGCAACACAGTATTTACTTTTGGTATAATAGAGGGGTGAATGCCAAGGAGGCAGCTCGAAAGATTTAAACGGTGTGTGGAGCGAGTGCTTTTAGGGAAAAAAAGGCACAAAAAGACTGTTCTGGCGTGAATGATTTTCCACATTAAGGAAGTTTCAACTACTGATATAAGTGATTGATTACCATTTAACCATCACTGCGACATTTGCTTTCAACAGGCAAGGCTCAGAAGTCTAGTGTAGGGGTACTGCATGCTCTAATTCTATAACAACAAAAATCTACCGAGTGACTGTTATTGCAGTTTTGCTTTAACGTCGTCAGGTCGCTCATTGAGCGTTCCTATGCAATAGCTTGGTGTTATCTAATATTTCTTTGAGGGCAGAGAACAGAGATCCATTGCAGAGAGCTGTGTATTCAGCTGTTCTACTGTCCGCCATCTTGTTTCTACAGGTGGTAAACAGTGAAGCATTGGCAGTGGCAGCTCTATACACAGAACTTCACAGTGAAGAAGATGAGGAAAAAAGAAAACGTAAGAGAAACATAATGTGAACACACACACACACACACACACGCGCGCGCGCGCAACCGCGCGCAAAACGTTCCACATAAAATTAATTAATTTCAGGCATAGCCATAACAGTTTCCAAATCGTAATTTTTGCTTAAATATTTTGTCTACATTAAGTTGTATATGGTTGCAGATGACAAACTGTGAAAGAAAACAGACACTAAAAAAATATAATACAGCAGGAAAACCTCACTATGTGGTAAAAAGGTATGAATACATAATTTTATGTGTTATTAAAACATCTGTAATTACGATTCAAAAACCAATATTTAAAGTATGCAAACAGTAAAGAGCATTCTTTATGTTTAACAGCCATAAAATAAAAGCTCACTGATGATACTGCAACTGCAGTTAAACTGTTCTGGATAAAAAACAAAACTGTGTTTTGCTAAAGGCGGACACCATCCAAAAACATATGTATTGTTAAAGCAAACACGGACAAAAGAGCTTCAACCTCAAGATGATTATAAAGTACAGATTAATATGGAATGCTCCTTTTATATAAATCAGCAGTTATCAGCAGTAAACAACTGTTTGCTGATGAGTCTATACTGCACGGGGAAAATGTCGTCGTTGAGTGTGTGGAGTAAGGTGTAGGATGCCTAAGACAAAATTACTAATTGGTACAATGTATGGCATATCTGTAAATCTACGAGGGGCGTTTTTTATGAAATCAGGGTGGTTTTATGTACGATTGCAATACACCATATTATTTTCCACTCTTTTGGCTACGAAAGCCTATTTCTCAACAGAAAACCCGTTCAATGGGACGGACTTACTGCGCGGCCCCTCCCGCTAGAGATTCAAGTCCTCCCTCGGGCATGGGTGTGTGTTTTGTTCTTAGTATAGGTTAGTTTAAGTTAGTTTAAATAGTGTGTAAGTCTAGGGACCGATGACCTAAGCAGTTTGGTCCCTGAGGAATTCACACACATCTAAACATTTCTTCGGGCTTACGTCACATTAACGGCAGGGCCTGTTTGTCTGCGTGGTACCAATCTACAGGTCGAGGTCTCTCTGTATCAATAACGTCTCAATCAACCACATACAGCCCCCCATAGGGTGCATCCTTCAGTGGGCCAAATAGATGGGAGTTAGAAGCTAGGAGATCCCCGCAGTCTCTCACCTTCAGTAGCACAACTGGTGGACGAGTGTGTCAACACTACTAACAGAGACTTTCAGTTGGGCAGTGAGGTGTTTGATTGTGATCCGTCGATCACCTGGAATGAGAGTGTCCGCACGTTCCAACACCGCAGGAGTCACAGGTGTGTGCGGCCAACTGGGGAACGGGAGATCCGACAGGTTTGCACGACTTTGTTGCGATGATGACAGACATTACCTAACGATTCCCTGTGCTTTCACAACCAGGTCGCTATAGACATTCAGCAAGTGCCTAAGAGTATCTGCGATGCTCTATTTTTCTGCCAAAAGAAAGTCTGTGCCTGGAATGCACTTTGTTACAGATGACACTGTGAAGGCTGAAGTGGGAATATTCCACGATGTCCACAAGAAATTCTGCATTGTTTTTTTTTTTCCGCATTCGGGAGGACGACGGTTCAATCCCGCGTCCGGCCATCCTGATTTAGGTTCTCCGTGATTTTCCTAAATAACTCCAGGCAAATGCCGGGATGGTTCCTTTGAAAGGTCACGGCCGACTTCCTTCCCCGTCCTAATCCGATGAGACTGATGACCTCGCTGTCTGGTCTCCTCCCCCAAAAAACCCAATCTGCGTTTTCTCAACCGAAACTGGCAGAGAAATAAATGTATTGCACTACTTATTGAATGTCCCTTTCAGAAAAATGCAAGTTAGTGTAAATAAGTGGGAAAATCAATCCGTGATGTTCCAATATAGTAATTGTGGAGAGCCGCATGTCCCAGCCACTTCGACTAAATATCTAGGCATAACGTTGCCAAGCTCTATGAAATGGAGCGAGGACCTAAGATTGATATTAAGGGACGCAGATTGTCGCCTTCGGTTTATTATTCTGGAATAGCACATCTATAAAAGAGCGAGCTTATAGGACACTTGTGCTATTTGAGGTTACCTTGTGTTGTTGGGATTTATGCAATACTGTTGTGACGTGGCCTGGTTAGTTGTGTAAACATTTTCTTATTGAAGTATAGTACTTCTTACGGAGGAACCTCGTAAAGAAAGAAGAGCGCCTGCGTCTGCACTTACATCTACGCAGAGCGTACGGTGGGTAGCGGAGAGTACATTGTGCCACCACTTGTCACTTCCTAACTTGTTTCGCTCGCAAACAGAGCGAGGGAAAAACAACTGTCCGTATGCCTCCGTATCTACAACTACATCGATACTCTGCAAATCACAATTAAACGCCTGGCAGAGGGTCCATCGAACTACCTTCACATTTCTCTATTATTCCGATCTCGTATAGCGCACGGAAAGAATGAACACCTATATCTTTCCGTACGAGCTCTGATTTCCCTTATTTTATCTTGGTGATCGTTTCTCCCTGCGTAGGTCGGTGTCAACAAAATATTTTCGCATTCAGAGGAGAAAGTTGGTGATTGGAATTTCGTGAGAAGATTCCGTCGCAACGAAAAACGCCTTTCTTTTAATGATTTCCAGCCCAAATCTTCTATCATTTCTGTGACACTCTCTCCCATATTTCGCTACAATACAAAACGTGCTCCCTTTTTTGAACTTTTTCGATGTACTCCGTCAGTCCTATCTGGTAAGGATCCCACACCGCTCAGCAGTATTCTAAAGGAGGCCTAACAAGCGTAGTGTAGGCAGTCTCCTTAGTAGGACTGTTACATTTTCTAAGTGTCCTGCCAGTAAAACGCAGCCTTTGGTTAGCCTTCCCCACAACATTTTCCGTGTG
Source organism: Schistocerca serialis cubense (assembly GCF_023864345.2). NCBI lineage: Eukaryota > Metazoa > Arthropoda > Insecta > Orthoptera > Acrididae > Schistocerca > Schistocerca serialis. The sequence continues at coordinate 850,526,708 of NC_064641.1, read as the reverse complement.
TTCCTTCCAATTTAAGTTGTTCGTTATTATAATACCTAAATATTTAGTTGAATTTACGGCTTTTAGGTTAGACTGATTTATCGTGTAACCGAAGTTTAACGAGTTCCTTTTAGCACTCATGTCCATGACCTCACACTTTTCGTTATTTAGGGTCAACTGCCACTTTTCGCACCATTCAGATAATTTTTCTGAATCGTTTTGCAGTTTGTTTTGATCTTCTGATGACTTGATTAGTCGATAAACGACACCGTCATCTGCAGACAACCGAAGACGGCTGATAAGATTGTCTCCCAAATCGTTTATATAGATAAGGAACAGCAAAGGGCCTATAACACTACCTTTGGGAACGCCTGAAATGACTTCTGTTTTACTCGATAACTTTCCGTCAAATATTACCAACTGAGACCTCTCTGACAGGAAATCGCAAACCCAGCCACATAACTGCAAATGGCAAATGGCTCTGAGCACTATGGGACTTAACTTCTATGGTCATCAGTCCCCTAGAACTTAGAACTACTTAAACCAAACTAACCTAAGGACATCACACAACACCCAGCCATCACGAGGCAGAGTCACATAACTGAGACGGTATTCCATAAGCACGCAATTTCACTACGAGCCGCTTGTCTGATACAGTGTCAAAAACCTTCCGGAAATCCAGGAATACGGAATCGATCTGAAATCCCTTGTCAGTAGCACTCAGTACTTCATGTGAATAAAGAGCTAGTTGTCTTTCAGAGGAAGGATATTTCCTAAATCCATGTTGACTGTGTGTCAAAAGATTGTTTTCTTCGAGGTTATTCATAATGTTCGAACACAATATATGTTCCAAAATCCTGGTGCATATCGACGTTAACGATATGGGCCTGTAATTTAGTGGATTACTTCTACTACCTTTCTTGAATATTGGTGTGACCTGTGCAATTTTCCAGTCTTTGGGTACGGATCTTTCGTCGAGCGAACTGTTGTGTATGATTGTTAAGTATGGAGCTAATCCATCAGCATACTCGGAAAGGAACCTAATTGGTATACAGTCTGGACCAGAAGACTTGCTTTTAATAAGTGATTTGAGTTGCTTCTCTACTTCGAGGATATTTACTTCTACGTTACTTATATTGGCAGCTGTTTTTGATTCGAATTCTGGAATATTTACTTCGTCTTCTTGTGTGAGCCCTAATTTCTCGTATCTTACCTTCGTGGTACGTATGCGCAATGTATGTCGCGGCAGTAGAATCGTCCGGAAATCAGATCCAAAAGCCGATTCTCTGAATTTTCTCAATAGTGTTGCTCTAAAAGAACATCGCCTTCCCTCCAGGTGGTCCCATCTGAATGCGCGAAGCATCTCGGTAACACTTGCTCGAGCCTAACAGTAACAAATCTAGCAGCCCGGCTCTGAATTGCTTCGATATCTTCCTTCAATCTGACCAGGTACGGATCCCAAACACTCGAGCAGCACTCAAAAACAAATCGCACCAGCGTCCTATATGCGGTCTCCTTTAGAGATGGACCACATTTTCCTAAACTTTTCCCACTTATACCGCTTTGTAACGTCACGCCCAGATATTTTTTCTTCTTAACAGTGTCAAGCAGGACACTAGTAATATCGTAACGGAACATAATACGTTTCATCTTCCTGCTCATCCACATTAACTTACGTGTTTCCACATTTAGGGCTAGCTGCTTTCATCACACCAACTGAAAATTTTGTCTAAGTCGTCTTGTATCTTCCTATAGTCACTCAAATCCGACACTCAGCGTACACTACGGCATTATCAACAAACAACCGCAGATTGCTGCCCACCGTGTCCGCCAAATCATCATGTATATAGCGGACAACATTGGTCCTATCACACTTCCCTGGGTCACTCCTGACGATACCCTTGTCTCTGATGAACACTCGCCGACGAGTACCACATACTGGGTTCTATTACGTAAGAAGCCTTCGAGACATTCAAATAACAACAAAATTATACCTTATGCTCGTACCTTTGTTAACAGCCTGCAATGGGCACCGTGTCAAATGCTTTCCGGAAATTTAAAAATATTGGATCTGCCTCTTGCCTTTCATCCATATTTCTCAGTATATCAAGTGAGAAAAGGATAAGCTGAATTTCGCACGAGCGATGCTCTGTAAAACCATGCTAATTCGTGCACATATGATCCTCAGTCTCAAGAAAGTTAATTATGAACTGATAATATGTTGAAGCATTCTGCAGCAAACAGAGGTTAGGGATACCGATCTGTTATTTTGCGGTTCTGTTCTTTTGCCTTTCATATATACTGGCGTCACCACTGCTTTTCTTTAGTCGCTTGGGACTTTGCGCAGGGCGAGAGATTCACGATAAATGCAAGCTAGGCATTCGAATTCTTCAGTTGTTCCTCTGCGCCAGCTACGTCGTCCGTATGGGAGTCTGTCCGGTGGTCAAATGACGTTATGTTTTTACGATTCTCCTGTATGAATGTTTTCTTGAAGGTGAAATTTAAAACTTCAGTTCTCGTTTCGCTGTCTTCAACTGCCACACCAGACTCGTTAACAAGGGATTGAATGGAAGTCGCAGACCCGCTTGGCGATTTAAAATACGACGAGAATTTTCTTTGGTTCTCTGATAGATCTTTTGCTAAGGTGTGTCAATGAAGGTTGTTTGTATGTCTCGTGCATAGGTCTTTTCACAGATGCACGAATCTCTTAACCTTCGCTTGTCGTCATTTATACGTTCCCTTTTGAACCGAGTAATTAAACAATGGTGGGCCTTTTCCATCCTTTATCCACTTACTAGGTGCGTAATTTCTCAGACTACGAATTACGATCTCCTTAAACTTTGCCCATAATTCCTGTACATCCATATTACTGGAGAAATTGATGCCATTTCACTATGTGATCAAAAATATCCGGACACATGGCTGAAAATGACTTAAAAGTTCGTGGCGCGCTCCATCAGTAATGCTGGAATTCAATATGGTGTTGGCCCACCCTTGTGACAGCTTCCACTGTCGCAGCCATACTTTCACTCAGGTGCTGGAAGGTTTTTTGGGGAATGGCAGCCCATTCCCCACGGAGTGCTGCACTGAGGAGAGGTATCGATGTCGGTCGGTGAGGCCTGGCACGAAGTCGGCGTTCCAAAACATCCGAAAGGTGTTCTGTAGGATTCAGGTCAAGACTCCGCGCAGGCCAGTCCATTACAGGGATGTTATTGTAGTGTAACCACTCCGCCACAGACAGTGCATTATGAACAGGAGCTCGATCGTGTTGCAAGATGCAACCGCCATCCCGGAATTGCCCTTCAACAGTGAGAGGCAAGAAGGTGCTTAAAGGATCAATGTAGGCCTGTGCTGTGATACTGCCACGCAAAACAACAAGGAGGGCAAGCCCCCTCCATGAAAAACACGACTACACCATAACACCACAACCTCCGAATTTCACTGTTGGCACTATACACGCTGGCAGATGACGGTCACCGGGTATTCGCCGTAACCACACCCTGCCATCGGATCGCCACATCGTGTACCGTGATTCGTCACCCCAAACAACGTTTTTCCACTGTTCAGTCGTCCAATGTTTACGCTCCTTATACCAAGCGAGGCGTCGTTTGGCATTTACCGGCGTGATGTTTGGCTTATGAGCAGCTACTCGACCATGAAATCCAAGTTTCCTCATCTCCTGCCTAACTGTCATAGTACTTGCAGTGGATCCTGATGCAGTTTGGAATTCCTGTGAGGTGATCTGGATAGATGTCTGCCTATTACACATTATGAGCCTCGTCATCTGTAGGAGGTCTCTGTCAGTCAACAGACGAAGTCGGCTTGTACGCTTTTGTGCTGTACGTGTCCCTTCATGTTTCCACTTTACTATTACATCAGAAACAATGGGCATAAAGATGTGTAGGAGTGTGGAAATCTCGCGTACAGATGTATGACAAAGTCACCACGTTCGAAGTCTGTGAGTTTTGCGGTGCGCCCCTTCTGCTCTATCACGATGTTTAATGACTACAGTTGTCATGGAGTACCTGGCAGTAGTTGGCAGCGCAATGCACCTAATATGAAAAACGCATGTTTTTGGGGGTGTCCGGATACCTTTGATCGCATAGTGTATGTGAGATGTTAATAACTGCTTGTCTGCTCCAGCTAGCAGAACCGCTCTCCTAGCCTTCTTCACTGATTTATAAAATTGCGTCATCGTAGTTACAATAATGACATCATGATCGAAAATCCCCGTTCCTCAACTGACACTGTCGATAAGGCCCGGCCTGTTTGTTGCTACAACGTCTAAGATACTTCCACTGGATGTGGGCTGCCAAGCTAGCTGCTCAAGACAATTTCCAGAAAACGTGTTGGAAAGTACATCACATGACTATCTTTCTGTACCTCCGCAATGAATCCATACACATCCCATTCTATACTCGGCATGTTAAAGTCGCGTCCACCTAGTATTACATGATCTGGGTATTTACGCGCTATTGACCGTAGACTTTCTTTGAACGACTCTAGAACTGTCACAGTAGAATCGAGTGGCCGGTAAAAACATCCAACAATTTACTTGGTTTCACCGACACGTTTTATTCGCAGCCAGATGACTTCGCTGTCACAGTCAACTTCCACCTCAATAGATGCAATATTTTTCCCAATGGCAAAGAACGCTCCCCCCCTATTGTCTCTAATCTGTCTTTCCGATATACGTTCTACGACTCGCTAAATAAATCGGAGCTTTCCACTTGCGGTTTCCCAAGAATAGTTTGGGAGCGAGAACTTTTCCAGGAGGTGAGTAAATTCGGGAACTTTATTACGAATGCTTCGAAAGTTTACTGATAAAATTGTCACAGTCGAAGTGTCTTTATTCCGAACGCCATTTGACTTGCCTCGCTACATATCGACTGACGAGTGTTCATCAGGGCATGCCAAAGTCCTGCCTAGCCTAAAAAACCCTTATGTGCACTCCACAAGTACTCTGCTACTCGAGTAGCTGCTTCCTTTGTGTAGTGCACCCCTGACCTATCAAGGGGAATCATACAAATCCCTACACGCTAACGCTGGTCTAGAAACATGCAGTCAAGACTGTCACAGAATCAACAAAGCCTTTGGTTAAGACCCTTCTCTCGGCTCCAAACCAAAAGACCCCGATCAACTCTGTGAACCATGCTGCACATTGCGAACTTCGCTCGCACCCCGCGCGCGAGGCCAGCAGTCTTCACCACCACCAACACCAACACCACCGCCGCCTCCTATGCCAACTACTTGTACGAGGAGAGGATCGCCTCAGAGCCCATGCGGCAGGCGTCGTTGGTACCGACGTGAGCCACTACATGCAGACGACTGCACCCTGCACGCTCGATAGCCACAGGCAAGGCCGCCTCCACATCTCGGATGAGGCCCCCCGGCAGACATACGAAGTGCACATTGGCTTTCCTTCCAGCCCTGAACGCCATATGCCTAACACTGGAGCTCCCAATAACTAGCAAACACCTCCCCCGTGTGTCTCCTAGGACCCTGCTGAAGGAGAGCTGTCCACACACATGGTGAGTGGGAGAGGCCAGACGACTGGTCTCCACGTTGTCCCTCCACCTCGAGCGACGCTAACGCCTTACCATCCGCCACTCACCCTACTGTGAGGGCGGATTCACCGCGTCCGGTGCACTAGGAGGCAGAGCCCTTAGGCAAAACAAGTGACGACCGAGGTGTCCTATGCGACACTCCAGACTCTTCACCACCGCTACACCCCGAGGTAGAGCCTGAAGGTGACTGAACGTAGGAAAAGCTGCGTCTGCACACAGCATGCACACATCCTAGGCATCCTAGCAAGACTAAATGAAGAAGTAAGCTATAAAAGCATGCAGAATCCAAGATATGTAACTTGCTGCCGCCTGATGTGTCATCAATGGACGTTGATGTACTAATGACCAACTATTGCACTACGCACTACACACTACGCAAAGAATGAATTTACTCTTAAACAAACGGGAGAAACACACACGAAATTTAATAAATACACTAAGTGGTAGAACAGAGAAAGATAAATATTTAACTTGTCGCTCTATAGATGTGTATCCGCTGATAGCTAAAGTCTATGTTTAATTGTCCTTTTTGTTAAGTTACCACACGCCGCATATGGATGATCACCAGTATGTAGATAGCACAGACCCACAGGTAAGCAAATTATAGTTCGACAATAACATTAAACGCGCTGTGAGTTAATTATCGTTGTCTTGGTTGCAAGAATAGAAGTCTCTGATCGAATAATGTTACGTAACTGCTTTCCGCATTTTACTTAAAGGGTTCCCGCACTGTCACTGATATTTAGAGTTTAAAATTCTACTACGTTTTACTTTATGAAAAGATACATTAAGTTTCTCAGTTAAAAATATCCTAATACTTTCAGTCTTCTGTTTCATATGCCACCATAAAGCCAGAGCAGTGTTAAGCCAGGAAAAAATGAATATTGCAGAGTCATCTGCAGGTGAGTGCTTATTATGAGAGAATAGTACGAAGTCCCTTTTCACACATAAACTTTTCATTTTAAAAGGATCCACACTAAAAGACAAGTCGTGTAGAGAAGACGAACGGTAATGAATAAGAACAAGACTGCTCTAAGTTATGGCTTATATATTTCAGTAATAGTACAGAGCTTACACAAAATCATACAACATTCTTTGTGTTTTAAATAACATTATTCTTGTTGCTATTAATATCATTTTTGTACCTTCTATCATGTCAACTCTTCAAATATTTATGTTTTTTGGTTGGAATAACATGTAAAAGATTTCAGTGATGCGTATATTTACTTGTTCCGTTAGGGAGGCTTGTAAGTTTGGTTACCGTGACCCATTTTGAGTACTGCATTAGTAGCGAGATTGAATATTGTAATCCCCAAATCCTCGAAAAATAAGCGAAAAATATACCTATTCAAAAAAGCAGTTAAAAATTTACTCGACGCCTTCCTGAGAGACAATCTCCACTCATTCCAAATTAATAATATAAGTGTAGACCATATGTGGCTTAAATTCAAAGAAATAGTATCGGCAGCAATTGAGATATTTATACCAAATAAATTAAGAAACGACGGAGCTGATCCTCTTTGGTACACAAACGGGTTAGAACACTGTTGCAGAAACAACGAAACAAACATGCCAAATTTAACAGACGCTAAATCCCTAGGATTGTCGATCTTTTACACAAGATCGAAATTTAGCACGGACTCCAATGCGAGATGTTTATAACAGTTTCCACAACGAAACTTTGTCTCGAAACCTGGCAGAAAATCCAAACAGATTCTCGTCGTATGTGAAGTATGTTAGCGGCAAGAAACAATCAATGCTTTCTCTGCGCGATAGCGATGGAGATACTATCGAAAACAGTGCTGTCAAAACAGAGTCTTCTGGTCCAAACTGTATACCAATTAGGTTCCTTTCGGAGTATGCAGATGCATTAGCTCCATACTTAAGAATCATATTCAACCGTTCGGTCGACGAAAGATCCGTACCAAAAGACTGGAAAGTTGCACAGGTCATACCAATGTTCAAGAAAGGTAATAGGGGTAATCCAGTAGATTACATGCCATATCGTTAACGTCGATATGCAGCGGGATTTTAGAATATATATTGTGTTCGAAAATTATGAATTATCTCGAAGAAATCGGTCTATTGACACATAGTCAATATGGGTGTAGAAAATATCGTTCCTGTGAAACACAACTAGCTCTTTATTCACATAAAGTGTTGAGTGGTATTGACAAGGGATTTCAGATCGATTCCGTATTTCTGGGTTTCCGGAAGGCTTTTGGCACTGTACCACACAAGCGGCTCGTAGGGAAATTGCGTGCTTATAGAATATCGTCTCAGTTATGTGACCGGATTTATGATTTCCTGTCAGAGAGGTCACAGGTCGTAGTAACTGACGGACAGTCATCGAGTAAAACAGAAGTGATTTCAGGCTTTCCCCAAGGTGGTGTTATAGGCCCTTTGCTTTTTCTTATCTATATAAACGATTTGGGAGACAATCTCAGCAGCCGTCTTCGGTTGCTTGCAGATGACGCTGTCGTTTATCGACTAACAAAGTCATCAGAAGAACAAAACAAACTGCAAAACAATTTAGAAAAAAATCTGGCAGTTGACTCTGAATAACGAAAAGTGTGAGGTCATCCACACGAGTGCTGAAAGGAACTCGTTAAACTTCCGTTACACGATAAATCGGTCTAATCTAAAAGCCGTAAATTCAACTAAATACCTAGGTATTACAATTACGAAAAACTTAAATTGGAAGGAACATATAGAAATTGTTGTGGGGATGGCTAACAAAAGTCTGCGTTTTATTGGCAGGATACTTAGAAAATGTAACAGACCTACTAAGGAGACTCCCTACACTACGCTTGTCCGTCCTACTTTAGAATACTGCTGCGCGGTGTGTGATCCTTTCCAGATAGAACTGATAGAGTACATCGAAAAAGTTCAAAGAAGGGCAGCACTTTTTGTATTATGGCGAAATATGGGAGAGAGTGACACAGAAATGATACATGATTTGGGCTGGAAATCATTAAAAGAAAGGCGTTTTTCGTTTCGACGGAATCTTCTCACGAAATTCCAACCACGAACTTTCTCCTCTGAATGCGAAAATATTTTTTTGACACCGACCTACAAAGGGAGGAACGATCACAACGATAAAATAAGGGAAATCAGAGGCATTGAAGGACAGAGTTGCCAGAAGTCCTGCTGAGGGATATCACGCAAAATTATGCCCAAATGTCGCTTTAAACCGTCGAAAACCCGATATGGTCGGAGGGCCCTGCCCGTACTCGCCCTAACGTTCTCAATTGTACAGAAATCCGGCGATCTCGCTGGATAAGGAGGATATGGCAAGCACCGAGACAAGCAGTAACAAGTCTCTCCGTTTGCAGGCGGGCATTATCTTGCTGAAATGTAGGCCTGGGATGGCTTACCATGAAGGGCAACAAAATGAATCATAAAATATCGTCATCGTACCGCTGTGCTGTAAGAATGCCCGGATGACAACAAAATGTGTCCTGCTATGAAAATAAATGTCGCCCAAGAGCATCACTCCTGGTTGTCGGGCTGTACGGTGGGTGACAGTCAGGCTGTGGTACCCCACCACTGTCCGGAGCGCCACCACACAGGTCTCCAGCACGAAATCTCATTGACTGGAGTAGAATTGTCTTCAGTGATGAGTCGCGCTTGAAACTGAACAAGGACGACCTGCACAAACGTGTCTCGGGCGTGGAGACTCCACGGATAACTGTGGGATGTCAATCTGACTGCCATCCTCATGTCGCCCGACAGCCAGGATTGATGGTCTGAGCTGCCATTTCATTCCATAGCAGGCACACATTTGGTTGTCACCCATAGCACCCTTACGGGGCAGCGGTAGATCGACGATATTCTACACCCTGTTTTGTTGCTCCTTATCGTAAGCTGTTTCGAGCTTACATTTTGGAAACACAATGGCCGCCCACAAGCGTCAGAGTTCCTACTGCTTGTCTTAGTGATTGCCAAGCCCTACGTTGGCCGGGAAGGGCGTGGGTCTCTCCCCGACTGAGAACGTCTGGAGCAATATCGGCGAGGCCATCCAACCATCTCGGGATATTGACTATCTAACGAGAGAATTCTCTCCGAAAAACCAAGGGCCAATTGTTGTTGTTGTTGTGGTCTTCAGTCCAGAGATGCAGCTCTCCATACTACTCTATCCTGTGCAAGCTTCTTCATCTCCTAATACCTACTACAACCTACATGCTTCTGAATCTGCTTAGTGTATTCATCTCTTGGTCTCCCTCTGCGATTTTTACCCTCGACGCTGCCCTCCAGGACTAAATTGGTGATCCCTTGATGCCTCAGAACGTGCCCTATCAACCGATCCCTTCTTCTAGTCAAGTTGTGGCACAAACTCCTCTTCTCCCCAATTCTATTCAATACCTCCTCATTAGTTATGTGATCTACCCATCTAATCTTCAGCATTCTTCTGTAGCACCGCATTTCGAAAGCATCTAATCTCTTCTTGTCTAAACTATTTATCGTCCATGTTTTACTTCCATACATGGCTACACTCCATACGAATAATTTCAGAAACGACTTCCTGGCACTTCAATCTCTACTCGATGTTAACAAATTTCTCTTCTTCGGAAACGCTTTCCTTGCCATTGCCAGTCTACATTTTATATCCTCTCTACTTCGACCATCATCAGTTATTTTGCTCCCCAAATAGCAAAATTCCTTTACTACTTTAAGCGTCTCATTCCCTAATCTAATTCCCGTAGCGTCACCTGACTTAATTCGACCACATTCCATATACGCAACGTTGAAGTGTTATGCAAGAACAGCGCCAGAAACTCAAATGAAAAATGACCTTGATAAGTACACTTACAGCTACGTACGTACCACCACACCAGAGAAAATCGTCGCGAATGTAACCACCAACCTCCTATATCCAGGTAAAGTTTTCTCGTAAAAATATTTTACCCTTAAAACCATGCTACAATATCAAAGCACGTCATTATTGGCTATGTGAGTGCAGAAACGTTCCCTGTGGATCGTAAGCTCAAGGCGCAATACGTCGCTATCACCTTCGATGACGCTGGTTAGTGTCAGGCCGTTGAGGCAGAAATTGTTCTGACCAGGACATGCAGCCACGAGCTCTTTCACAGAAATATTTCTCTAATGGTTCACTATTATTGGCGGGTAATAAAGTGAAGTAAATTACTTCCGAGCTTCCTACACATTGACACCGTTCACAGGCAGAGGAGGTGTGGTTTATTAAATTACAGAAAAATAGAGTGCATTAACTCAGCTTGGCGTTTGGAGTGTACGACGTTTACCAGCACAGGAGTTCAACGGAAAGCAACACTCCCTGCGGAAACTTCACATTGTACAGTGTTCATAGTTTGTGTAGATGGCAAATACATGATTTTATTTCAGTGATTACGAAATAAAATCCAGTGTACGCACCGGGTAGTCAAGGCAGCTGCTTAATGGCGACTGAATCGAAAAAGAAAAAGAATTAATCTATTGAACAGGCTGCGATACACTCCAGAGAAATGAGGTGTCAGAACTGTTATCAGATGTGGCACACATGCGCTGATAAGATATTGCAGTCGCGCCACATACGGATATGGGTTCGATTTAAATTTCTTGCATTGATTTTTAATAGGCACACGTCTAATTTTTCAATAACCGTGAAGATAAGTGAATATTGCAGAGTAAAAATGTTGTGTTGCTGCTATATGTTACTTGCTCTGATAGTCTGGTTTAACACTGTGGATCAGTTTCATGTGTTACTCACGTCTCTTCAGTAGCCCAGTTTATAAATTCACTACTAGCCATTAAAATTGCTACATCAAGAAGAAATGCAGATGATAAACGGCTATTCATTGGACAAATATATTATACTAGAACTGACATGTGATTACATTTTCACGCAATTTGGGTGCATAGATCCTGAGAAATCAGTACCCAGAACAACCACCTCTGGTCGTAATGACGGCCTTCATACGCCTGGGCATTTAGTCAAACAGAGCTTGGATGGCGTCTACAGGTACAGCTGCCCATGCAGCTTCAACACGATACCACAGTTTATCAAGAGACTGGCGTATTGTGACGAGCCAGTTGCTCGGCCACCATTGACCAGACGTTTTCAATTGGGAAGAGATCTTCATACGCCTGGGCATTTAGTCAAACAGAGCTTGGATGGCGTCTACAGGTACAGCTGCCCATGCAGCTTCAACACGATACCACAGTTTATCAAGAGACTGGCGTATTGTGACGAGCCAGTTGCTCGGCCACCATTGACCAGACGTTTTCAATTGGGAAGAGATCTAGAGAATGTGCTGGCCAGGACAGCTGTTGAACATTTTCTGTATCCAGAAAGGCCTGTACAGGCCATGCGGTCGTGCATTATCCTGTTGAAATGTAGGGTTTCGCGGGGATAGAATGAAGGGTAGAGCCACGGGTCGTAGCACGGGTCGCAATCGCGATAGACTACAATCCGATCTTTATCAAAGTCGGAAACGTGATGGTACGCATTGCTCTTCCTTACACGAGGCATCACAACAACATTTCACCAGGCAACGCCGGTCAACTGCTGTTTGTGTATGAGAAATCGGTTGGAAACTTTCCTCATGTCTGCACGTTGTAAGTGTCGCCGCCGGCGCCAACCTTGTGTGAATGCTCTGAAAAGATAATAATTAGCATGTCACAGCATCTTCTTCCTGTCGGTTAAATTTCGCGTCTGTAGCACGTCGTGGTTTAGCAATTTTAATGGCCAGTAGTGTAATTATTTACTATAAGGAGAGTTCAAAAAGAAATGATCCTGAGTCTGGAATGCACAAACCGGTGACAGAAGGGAAATATGGTAATATCGTGGCGTGTGTAACGAGGTGTGGTTCCGACGAGAGCGTGGAACTTCACAGCCTATCTCCAGAGGGCACAAGTGCACGTCACGTGACTATACAGAGCTAGCAGCAGCATGCATCAATGGTCCAACGCTGCCAGTCGCATTGCAAACAGTGACATGGAGGCACCAACAGAAGAGCAAAGAGGTGTTGTTCGTTTTCTGATAGCGGAAGGAGTAGAAGGAACGGACATTCATCGACGAATGTCACACAGCAAGCGTCAAGACGTGGCACAAGCGCTTCAGGGAAGGACGGCTGTCGTTAGCCGATGATGCACGATCTGGAGCACCAGACTGCATTACTAATGACGTCGTCCAGCTGGTGGATGCACTCATTACTCAGGACCGTCGGGTGACATTGAAAGCCATAGCCGCCGTGGTCAGACTGAGCGTCGGAAGTGATCACACCATCATGAAGGAACGACTGTACATGTGCAAAGTGTGTGCCCAATGGGTGCCCCACAGTCTTCAACCACACCAGCAAGCATGTCGAATGGCCCACTGTCTTGCTCATCTTCAGCGCTATGCTCGGGAGGGGAATCAGTTCCTGGCGCGAGTGGAGGGTGGAGATGAGTCATGGTGTCATCACTTCGAACCACAATCAAAACGACAAAGTCTCCAATGGAAGCATCCAGGGTCACCACCACCCAAAAAAGCCAAGACCATCCACACGAGTGCAGGAAATGTTATGCTGACGTTCTTCTTTGACCAAGATGGCCCCCTTCTGATTCACTTCCTGCAGCACATGACAACAGTGAATGCTCAGCGTTCCTCACAAACCTTGACCACCCTTCGCCAAGCGATCAAATCAAAACGACCAGGCAGTCTCACCCGTGGGGTCATTCTGCTCCACAACAATGCAAAGCATCATACGGCCAGCATAGTCGCCGCACTCCTGAAGAAATTCAAATGGGAGATTATCGGCCACCCTCCATACAGCCTGGACCTCTCCCTGTAATTCCGCCATTTTTCGTCTCCTTAAAAAGTCTCTGAGGGGCAAACGATTCACGTCAGATGACGACGTCCAGCTGTACGTGCGGAACTGGTTAACATTACAGCCCAGGGAATTTTATGAGACAGCCATTCACCTCCTTGTGTCACAGTGGGACAAGTGTCTCAGCAGCCAGGGTCAATACGTCTAACATACAGGTACTGGTTTCTGTAGTTATGCCTCTGGCTCGTTTCTTTTTAAACGCCCCTTATAGAAGTCTGAGAAACGGAACAGGAGAGGGTAGACCTTTGGCAAGAGGTTTTGAATCTATGATACTGTCAGCATTTTTGCATAATGAGTGAGTATACATTGAGAATTACTTTATTTGCAAGTAGATGATTAGAAGAATCAAGGACCTCTGCGCTGAACAAGGTAGAAGAACGAGATTGAATATGTTGCAGTGGGAAAGGAGATAACGAAAAGAAAGTTTTTGAGGTAATGTGTCCTCATTCTTCAGTGTTTTATGAGTACTTAGATGCTATTAAGTTATTTGCGAATCACTTCAAGGGTAAGGAACGTAAGAGATTTTTTGTCAGGCTATATCCAACACTAGAGATTTACAAAGAGAAAGCTGAAGCAGAAACTGAAATGTTGCCGCAGAGAGCGGTGTCAGTTCATATGATGATTTTTTGTTAGTAATCACATATGAGTGAGGTCGTATTAGGTTGGTGCTGGGTTCAAGGGAGACTAATATAGTTATTTTGACAGAAGCTGGTAACTTTTGACATTAGATGAGTTGTTGCAAGACTTTAAAGGTATTATGGTTCTGTGTCCAGTTGATCTAAGAGAAAGCTACTGGCATATTGAACTGTATCCTCCAGTTAGGAATTTCATTACACTCTTAAGTTATGTCTGTTATTATCAGTTTAGTGGGTTACTTTTGTGTTGAATGTCAGTTTACCTGCATTTATCAGAGGCCCTAATAGCATAGTTTCACTATATTTTCGAGAGATGTTGACCAAATATGATGATGACATGTTAATTTCAGAGGAAAGTTGGGAGGAAGATAATGAGATTTTGAATAGTTTTAATTATTTTCAATGAGTTTAGTGTACAGTCCAAGTAGAATGCCATGGGCATTAGATGTCAGAACGGCAGAGCAAGCGTAGGGAGAGTGGTAGTGGTGGGGGTTATGGGCAGGTGTTGTAGGGGAAATGCCGAGAGCTGGAGGGGTAGTGCCATTCTAGACTAAAGCATAATCTCACGTTTTTTGTAAATATTAGGTGGGGCCCCTCCACCCCCACACTTGCATGGTGACCATTCAAAATGATCTATTGTCACCTCAGTTCCGTTAGTATCTAAAAAGAATTCGGCCGAAAATGCAGCGATTTATTTTCGCCTGGCTTGATAACCATTTCAAGGTTACAGAGAAGCGTCATGAGTGGCGAATTTTGAATAAAACGTACACATTTCTCTGGCTGACATTCTAAAATTTTCTTCTTCTGCCAAAACACAGTGAAGTTTATGCTGTTTAACCTCATTATCATGCTGAGCAGACACAATTGTGGTTTATTACTTTTATTAAGTGAGGAACTGAAGAAAATTAAGGTCAACAGCATAAGAAAAAGCATATTTTCAGTACAAAAAAACGAAACCCGTAGCATTTCTCGTTTCACCAGCTATTGATGGGCGTTAAAAACCACTTTCTTTCATCGAAAAAGTCTGTATTTAGTAGAATGACACGCTAGATAATGAAGTTTTACATAATAATGATATGATAAAATACTCTACTCCTTGTGTGCCATCACTTGCCAAAATATCATTTAGATATGTGAAACTGTCAATGAAATATGAGGAATGTGGTCGATATTTCACTCTATGTTTATTGGTGGCGCTGTACGGTCGCAAATGAGTGTTAATTTTCTCAAGATTGGTGATGGATAGATACCTCTACCAAAGTCTAAAAAAATCAAATGGCTCTGAGCACTATGGGACTTAACGTCTGAGGTCATCAGTCCCCTAGAACTTAGAACTACTTAAACCTAACTAACCTAAGGACATCACACACATCCATGCCCGAGGCAGGATTCGAACTTACCACCATAGCGGTCACGCGGTTCCAGACTGTAGCATCTAGAACCGCCGGCCACCCCGGCCGGCCCGAATTCTAAAGAAAAATTCAATATGTTAGCTAAATTTCATATGTGACAGCATAAAATGCAATATGCACCAAAAGCAAAATCATAGCGACCTCTATTTTTCATTGCAAATTTTTCAGAATTTTGCAGTGTCTTACTTCCACATAAATATCACAATAACTATAACCATTAACGGAATGATCGGCATAATTAACCTGACATATAAGGCTATAAGTAAATCACAACTGAAATATTTTTACCGAGTACTTTCTGTAAAATCGTTTGAGAAAGATTGCAGGCTGTGCGCCTCGATTCTCTCATCGTCGACTGGCCAAAACGTGGAAAATACTTGTTGGCCTCCCCTACCGAACAAACGAATGAACTCACCCAGGGCTTTGGACGAAAACTGGTCAGCGCACATCAGCCACGGTGTCCCGTGTGGACTGTAACTGTTAATTTGGAAAAATCAGAATTTGGATAGATTGTGAATGTGTCAGGGATTTCACCTGATCCAGATAAAATAATGCAATTTCTTGGACACACTGTGACTGTGTTAGGCAGTTTACCTGATTCAGATGAAACAGATTAAATCAGGGCCGTTTCTCGTCCTAAGGTGAGCATATTTGTTCATTTTTGGTGTTGATCTGTTTTTACGAAACATTATTTAATTTGACAATTCTGGCTACGCCATACTTCGGTTCATTGACTCCTTGGAATGGGATGCCCAGTCGCAAAAAAATGGTTCAAATGGCTCTGAGCACTATGGGACTCAACTGCTGAGGTCATTAGTCCCCTAGCACTTAGAACTAGTTAAACCTAACTAACCTAAGGACGTCACAAACACCCATGCCCGAGGCAGGATTCGAACCTGCGCCCGTAGCGGTCTTGCGGTTCCAGACTGCAGCGCCTTTAGCCGCACGGCCACTTCGGCCGGCTGCCCAGTCGCAGACAGAATTTGAGAGTATAAAACACTTCCCTTTATAGGCTCCAATTCCTTCTCATCCATACTTACGTGAGGTTTTGTCACTAAGCTCAGACACCTGCAAGATGGGTTTCCATGCTGAGCTATTCCAGAAATTTGAAGTAGATGGAGTGGTGAAGCACCATGCTGTTGCTTTTGCAAGCTGCGTGATCACAAAGTGCAAACCCAACTATTCTATGACTGACCTTAAGGCTCTTGCCATTGTATGGGTCTTTCAGAAATTTAGGTGTTCCTTATTTGGCCAGATGGCCAAGTTTCATACTGACCAAAGAGTACTGTACTTTGAATGAGCGCAAAACTGAGTGGTCACTTAGCTAGGCAGGCGCTGTATCTTAAAGAGATCGGTTTCACAATCGTATACATTTATTGTCAGGAAAATAATGATGTCAACGAAAAATATTTCAGCAGCGTATAATTACAGTGTGTTGCATTTTTGGAAAAGATCGCTTAGGGACAAGACAAGGAACCGTCATGGGAGGAAGTAAGGTGAGGTGAAGTGATCACAACGACCGTTGACGACTGACAACTTTATTTGATTAGAAATGATATCGTGTTCAAGAAGAGAGATGCCGATGATTCACAGTGTGCTGTTTGTATTCCTGGTGAGCTATTCAATAAGTTAATTTGGCAAACTGATTGATTGATACACATTTAGGGATGGAAGTGATTTCAAAAGCTTCATGAAATGTGTTATTTTTTAATATTCGGGAAAGCATTTGCGATTAGCTTCCTGCAAGCATTGTCGCAAAGTAAAGCTGCCAAAGGTGTCTCATCATACAACTTTATTTCCAGTTATTCCGTCAAGAATAAAAGAGCTTGTCTTTCCTGAGAACTAATCAGGGATATGCGCATGTTTTTGTTTTTGTTGTGAAGTTCCAAATTTGTGCTACCCACAGTCCTGAAGACAGCTGCTAGTCAGTGTGTCATACACACAATCTTTACCCATTTCCAGTATAGAGTCAGACATGTGAAGAAGGTGCTTTCGGGAAAAGGCCCACAATTTAGATCGAAACTTTGGAAATGTGCTTCAAATTGTCCAGAGATTAAAAACCATTTCCATCTCGCTATTTCATACATTGTCCAGTCCTTCTGAATGTGTAATGAAAGAACTAGGGCAACCATGTAGATTTTACTGTGAAAGATGTCACATGCTTGTGGGACTCTTACATTCAGCGATTTAAGGAAATCATCAGTGAGGTGACAAATGATTCAACATTTCCACCACTAATTCAGGTAGTGTCGAATTGGCTTCCACAGGGAAAAATTCCAGAGATAGTGCCATTTCCAATAAGTACCAAGTTGTGACATAATTTTGTACTGAGACTAGCTTTAACGAATATCAGGTAGGCTGCTGATTGATGACAGAGAAATGATAATCGCTGAAGGTTATCAAAGTCAATTGTTGTCGAACAACAAATGTAAATAATATCATGTAAATTTCCCACCAAGTGTCATCCATTAATATATGAGTTTCTCACTGTATATCGAGGACCCTATACAGAGAGAGAGAGAGAGAGAGATGTTTTGCATTCAAACACCGTAGAGGTGGAGATCCTCAGGAACAGAAAATGCTAAGTGGTCCATCGCATTTCCACTGTAAAAGTTGTTGAATGGTAAAATGTGTAGAGCAATATTTCAACTTGAGTAGAGTGTATCTGAACCGTGATAACGTGTTTATGGTTATGTAATGTAGTTTATTTTTTATGTGCTTGAAATTTTATAGGTACTTTGCGAATGGCAGTTACGCTCTGTGTCGTCCAGTTGGGAGTGATGATGCAGATGAAAACGAAAGGAAGGAAATGCTAGAGAAGAGTGGGCAACAAGACAATTTAATGGATATATCTGAGAAAAATCTGACGTAGGCAGAGGAGAATAGGAGAAGGCCAATGAGTGCAAAATTGAATGCAGCATAGGTATTTGTAAATAGGTGATAATGAAACGAAGAGAAATTGATTATGTTTGACAGCTACATTGACATGATTATTGAATCCTGCCCAGTGCATGTTTCTATCTGTTTGTTATTAATGTCTCTGCACACGAAGTGCCATCTGATAATTTCACATTGACTTGCATGCTTATCGATCTAGTATTTATATGTAAGTGTTGACATTTCTTGAAAATGTAACAGAGTTTTCTATATGAATGATAGCAGTGATGCATAACTGTCATGTATTTTCTGTAGTACAGAATTTGCAGTTTGTTGTCATTAATTGTAGAAAATGTACTGGGGTGTAGAGTCAGTGATTAGCAATAGATACGGCAAGATATACAAAGAGGGAATTGCAGCTTTACTGAGCTCTGCAGAAGGAGTGCACTTAGTAAGTACACAGTAATGTATGCACATAATCATTTTAAAAGAAAGCATAACAAAATTTATTGAGAGATGTGAATAATGATGAAGCAACTAGGATTTAAGCAAGATTCTATGCATAGTTGTGTTGTAACATTAGTCTACTAGAGCACTCTAGAAATGGTAGTACCAATACGATTATACGTTGACCTGCAGAACTTGAGAGAAGCAAGAGAAATAATTCTGGTACTAGACCCAAGCCAAATGCTAGACCATTGTGGAGGAGGCTCATTAATGTTTTGAAAACAAATGGGCTCCATGTGAGTACCATACCAAAACATATGGTCGTCAGTAGCCAGCTCTACCAAGATGAGTCGCCCTATACTGAGTGATACCATTCCATCCTCCATTCTATTGTCGTGAAAAGCTATTTCCTTACAATCAGAAACAATGTGTACTTTGCTGCTCACCCTCTGGCCCTCCATGTGTTGAAAAATTTTGATGAATCATTACAGAAAATATGACACTCCCCTCAATACCTAATGGAGTGAATGAACTGTTACCATTATGAATAGTCACAATCGATTAATATTCTGTGATGTAAACCATCTCATTTTTCATGAATATTTTTGTACATACGAATATCATTCATTGCTTAATCTAAATCTGTGATCTTGTTGAACTTACTAAACTGCGTCATACTCTATTAAAACTGCTGACAGTCCACCAGTGTCTCATACCTCATTGAAGGTATTTCTTTAATTGACTATAATTTCGAAAACCTTTCTCTACACACGTGTAACTGGTAGTGGGATCATTAAGAATGTAGGGAACAAAAAATAATTAGGAAACCCCTTTCCCGATTTGTTCTGCCATATGTGTCACCACACATTGAGCAGCCACGTTTTTTTAGAATGAGGTTACCTACACCTAACAACTCCGAACAAAGTCTGGCAAGAACAATCCCATTGAAAGACAGAGAACGAATGTTCCTTCCACGATAGGCTGTTTTAAATCTTTTCCTAGTAGCATACAAGAGCCCATAATTTTTTAGTCTTTCGTTTTTTGGATTTTAATTTAATGCAAGAAACGTGTCACTCTTACCATTTCGTGAAAGTACTTAAAACTTCCCCCAGCGAGAGTGTACATGATGTCCAACACAAAGCATTAGAAATTCGCTGTGAATTTTGGTTTGGTGTCAGCAATAGGTAATTATGTTGATTCCTGATACACGAATTCCTTTACCGACCTCTAAGTTCTGGGTGAAATGTCAATTTCTTTTATCAGTTATCCAGCATCTCCAAAACATTTCCGTAACTGCTAATCACTCCGCCGATTTCTTAAAATGTTTTCCAGTCTTTTTCATCTTATTTATTACTTTTTGAATGGAGACTTCGATCCCTTATACAACGTGCTAGATGACCCATTGCTAACCAGTCTTCTTTATCATGGTAATCTGAGATTACCTTAATTCGTTGAAGTCGAATGCAACGATGGATGCTTTGCAAGGCATCGACGCATGTATTTCCCCTCCCTTTAATAGTGCGAGTTTGTTCTCCATCTGTAATGATATCGTTGCCGCTTTTCCTTCTTTTCTCCTCCTACACAACTGGTCACGTTGGTTTTAACTGGGTGTAAACGATAACTGTTTATAATGTACCACAGTGGTATAGGTGAACTCGAGAAGAACAAACTAACGAAAGACACTTGCTACCTTTAAACCTGGAAACAGTCTCAAACTGGCCTATAGAAGCCGCATTAGCTACAGTGCAAGCGTGTCGCGTGAGCGCATTTCTTTTCCTTGCAAAAATCGTGCGTGAATGTTTAAAACCTCTTATCCTTTCAGACGTACCAACTGTCAAAGAATAGGGATAGATTTTATAATTAGAGTCCCACACGGAAAACCTTAATTGTGATATAGCAGATTAAGGTACTGGCGGTCGAATAGTATTTAGGCTATGCATGGCTCTGTTCACAAAATATGGCTCCACGTTGTCATCGGCTCTAGCCTTGTAAGACTGCTTAAACGCAAATTAGCGAAGATAGCTAAAATCACAGATAATGATCCTCTGGTCAAATGGCTAAAGTACTGAGAAGTTAGGCGTCGTTTTAAATAAACACAAATTGTATGAATAATTATAAATAACAATAATGGATTATTACCTGCGGATATCGAGGACACCATAACTCGATTTCGAATAAAGAATATCTAGATATACAAGAAAGAATATGTAGATATGGTGGTCGTATAGTAATTCAGTTTAAAGGATACAAATTGATAAGTATTCAGTTGCACTTAAGAATGTGTTAATCAGAGTGGTAGTGGGCTCCCTACAAATCAATAATTTCGCCAAATAACAGTACCGTGCTTTTAACTAGACACAAATAATCGCGGAAAAGCAAGTAAATCACTTCAGAGTTGCTCGAAGCATGTCATACGATGCTTGCTCACAGTTAACGTTAATACTAGCTACTGTGTCAAAGTCCCATTAGCATCGGTATTTTACCGATTACGAACAAATTTTAAAGTATTCACAACTACTAGCCGTTCATACGTCACCAACTTCTTTGCAACATAATTCTATCCTCTAATACGTCTCGACATATACTTCACTGTATCACTCCTCCACACCAAATCCTCTCTCTGTTCCCCCTCGATGCGAACTGCCGTTGTACCACCTCTCCAAACTAAGAGTTTCAACTCTCTACCTCTCCCAGAAATCCCATCTTCCTCCCAAGAGCCACTCCATGAATCCTCACCGCTCGCGCCGATAAGAAACACTCTCTTCCCCCTCAAATAGCATCATTTATTATAATCTATCAAATAGCCCACCATTTGCATAGTAATAAAGTTACAGTTTAAATGTATGAGTGAAATTAAAGAACATTTTATCTCATTTCGGCAGAGACCAAACATGTTAATGTACATACAAAAGCATAGACATAATCAATTAAATATTTTACAGTGCGTATACACTTATAATAAATGATAAATAATACATGTTGAAAAATATGAAATATAAGTGTGGCGTGTTAAGCCGGTGCTCCAGTTAACTCAATACTTATTTACGGTATTAAATCACACAGGTAATTTAATCTTCTTAAGTTCATTAACAAGCAGTTAATAACTGTGCTACGTTATTAGATATGGATAGATCTCAGAATTTTTGTACTGTTTCCATTTGTTGTGTACCTGTGTGGGATATATGATCTGACACATTTATGTAGTAAATGGGTATAAACGCAATAATTCAACAAATAAAATATCTATCAATGCTTGACTCTCAGAGATGGTAGCTGAAATCCTGAGCTATCATCCAATACCTTGGTTATATAGATAGCAAAAAGCGTTCGGCAGTTATTAATTTGTAGTCACTTGTAACTACATTTGTTAAGTGCCTTCAGCTAGCTCCTACAATTTTTATATTTGTAATATGAAAGGCTTAATAAATGTGACTCAATGCCACAAGCAACCCGATATTTTGGGATTTGTCGTACTGTTAAACATCGAATTATGATGCAATTATGAAGTATTTCAATTTGGTCACGTTTCATCCTGAAGCAAAAGCCGCCATTACACTGGAGAAGCATGGTATCCCAGGATGAATGTTCACCACTTTCTGCCTACTACTGGGGGAACAGCCTACTACTGCCCTCAGCTGGCTGGTCCTTTGTCGACTCAAGTGACCCATCCGGAAAGCCCTTGCAGCCGAACCCCAATCTCATGATAGATTTTAAAATTTCTCGCTTGTCGACTTCCCGAGCATATGTGTTAAGATACACCTTGCACTTACGAAATGTAAAATTGACGTTTGTTTAAATTTTACCTCGTGGCATTGTGAATTTTAACAGCATAAACATTAACAGTTACATCGCATCAGTTGACTGTCCTTCCTATAACGTAACCTACCCTATCAAGTTGCTCCGTCAACCGTATCTTTACCTCCATATATCTTCAAAAGGCAGCTACTGCATTTGATGAATTACGACAGAAATCACGGACGCTCTAGTACTTACGTCAACAATACCAAAAAAGGCTTGTGATTGCGGTCATTTTCTCTATTTGACTAACATTGAGCGTACAATCAGCAACAGCTTAAATGTACTTCACTGCAAGGCACAGACCAGTCACACTGACCACCTACTAAATTTGACGTCAGTGTGTAATAACCATTTACAGACGGCTGGTGGCAGCACTAGCAGATGAGGGTATATAAAGCGCCTCAGGGGGAAATTGATGTCGCACTGCGGTAGTGGAGCAATTTATCTGACCTCCGAAAGAGTATGATAATGGGCTTCTGGGCCAAGAGTGAAAGCATTTTCTACATGGCCGAGTTTTTAAACGTTGCTCATGCCTGTGTGGTTAAAGTGAACTGCGCCTGGAAAAATGGTGTCATCCGAAACCGGGACCGAGGCAACAGTGGTGCACCACACTCCACACATAACAGGGACGAAGGACTGCTATGTGGATGCGGACAGGCGAACAGACGTGCAAATGCTGAGCATCTGACCTCCCAGATGAACCAAAGGGCCACCAGCAGTGCCTACTCAGCCACCGTTCAGAGAATGTTGCCGCGTAGGGGCCTTAGCAGTGGGCGCCTGCTTCATGCACCCCTGCTAACTGGTGTTTTTCGGCGACGAAGGCTAGCATCTGCGCGCAAGTACAGCATCTGAATGTCCACTGAGCTGCGACAGGCGACCGTTTTAGGAGAAAAACGTTTTCGTCTCTGTCGGTCTCATCGATCTTGCCTTGTAGACCGTGAAACATGTGAAAGCAGAGGGGTCCAGGTCAGAGGCTAGAGCATTCTGATTTGTGAAATGTTGTCATTGTCTTCCCTGGGGGGTATCGTCCCTATGGAAGAAAAAAATTGATAAGCAGATACTATAATTGTGGGGACCATGTCCACCCCTACATGCAGTTTGTTCCTTCTCGGCATGATGACATCTACCACCAGGACAATCGAACGTATCACATAGCTCAATGTGTACGTGCGTGGTTCAGGGAGCACCAGGATTGGTTTAACGTTCTCCACTGGCCACCAAATTCCTCGGATTTGAACCCAATCGAGAATGTGTGGGACATCTCGATCGGGCTCTTCGGTATCCTCAACCAAGAAACTCCGGGCAGCTGGCTAGGCCCTGGAATCAGCATGACACCACACCGCTGGCGGTACCTTCAAATAACCAAACTGACTGTCCTCTTGCACGTCTGGCGATGAAGGGGTTGTTATTTTGGCTTTTACAGGAAGTCACATTAATGTGATTGGACAGCATATTACGATCGATAGCGTTGCTTAAGACTTTTCCCACACTGTCTGCATGTGACCTACATGGAAGCGATCGGCGGCTGTGTGGGCTCGTACTTACTTTCTTCTTTTATTTTCTGTAGTTCGTAATTTTATTAGCATGAACTTGTCCCATCTGCAGCATCACGTCACTGCAGTTTGATCACCTGTAGCTGTTTTCCTTTGATCTTCATTTAGTCTGTTATACCTCGAGTTAATACACTTCTTCGAATTTACAATGTGGGAGATGGATAGTGACTGTCTTCGTTTTCTGCAGCTGCAGAGGGAATGGCCCTTTTTCATAAACAGATAGATGTAGTGATCGACGGAGTTGAGGGGCTTTCCCTGAGATGCAGCCACGTTTGGGTACCTGAAGAGACGGCTGTGGCATTTTTGGTTCCATTGGAGTCGCCTACGAAAGGTGATACATCTGAAAGTTAATACATGCTCGACATGAACAGGTCCCCAACACCCATGTGGCAGTGATGATGGGTTCGCGATTACCTGAGCGGCGGGTTGCGAATATGGGCAAGTGTAGTAAGGCAGTCCTCGCGTGACCTAGCAACAGATATGAGAAGTTTCCTACTGTTGAGGGCGTATATACACATCTGATCTAGCATGGGTTCCCTCCTCTGACGGTCCCCTGGTGTTATTATTGGGTTGGGTTGGGTTGTTTTGGGGAAGGAGACCAGACAGCGAGGTCACCCGTCTCATCGGTTTAGGGAAGGATGGGGAAGGAAGACGGCCGTGCCCTTTCAGAGGAACCATCCCGGCATTTGCCTGGAGTGATTTAGGGAAATCACGGAAAACCTAAGTCAGGGTGGCCGGACGCGGGATTGAACCGTCGTCCTCCCGAATGCGAGTCCAATGTCTAACCACTGCGCCACCTCGCTCGGTGTTATTATTGGGTGTTACAGACATAGTACCGGGTGCGTCGTAGTCTAGTGGGGCCATGTGTCTGTGGTAGCTGAGTGGCGGCAGTAGTCATACAATTGTTTCCTCCTGATTGGGGGGGAAAGTAAACGAAAAGGTAACATAATTTGTTGATATCTTATAGAATTTTGCCCGAAATTACACCCTTATCCACCGACTCTGCCTCCCTACCAACCCGCCCCCCCCTTCCCCCGCCCCTTTCTCCGTCCCAAACATCGGTGCTCTGTTGCAGCAGGTTATTTCTCCTATATGGAAGAGACCTCTCTGTTTAACATAGTTGATCTGGTGGACCAACGAGTCAGAGCATGATTGCTGATCCTAGAACTGTATACCAGAGTCACTCTGACGGATCTTTTTCTTCTTTCTTCTCGTTCCTGTGCATACTCCACTGCACATACACAGCTCGCTGACATCAATGGAAATTCAGCATTGAGTGAGACATAGTAGACGACGGACGTTCACAATTGTGAGGCACTGTTGTCTAATTAATTTGACAGAAATATCTTTTAAGGGTTACTGTGATCCTAGAGTACAGATTGTGTAACGATTTAGTCGCTGAATGTGAAGTTCGCCGCACGGGATTAGCCTAGCGGTCTTAGGCGCTGCAGTCATGGACTGTGCGGCTGGTCCCGGCGGAGATTCGAGTCCTCCCTATGGCGTGGGTGGGTGTGTGTGTCCTTAGGATAATTTAGGTTAAGTAGTGTGTAAGCTTAGGGACTGATGACTTTAGCAGTTAAGTCCCATAAGATTTCACACACATTTGAACATTTGTGAAGTTCATTTATGAGAAAATGGCACGTAAAAAAGAGATATTTTACTAACAGAAGATCCTATACAGGAAGAACTGTCAGAACAACCCAATTGTGGAAGTGATGTAAGTCACTCACGTGATGGAAGTGATTCTGAAGCTGATGATACTGCAGCGTTTATGAACAATGGCGAAGTGCATCAGACTGCCGACTGACGAAGAAAATCCAGTCGTCACAGTGAGAGTGGCTATTGCTGGAACACAGCTGTCCCTAACAGTTCAGGCCTACCATTTGCCGATAACATTCTAGTCCATATTCCAAAAATGTGGAACTAATGAATGAACGCATTTATGAATAACTGAGAATACCTCAACGTTTCGTGTAATATGTGCAGTTCATTAAATGAATATCATCAACATCTAACTGAACTGCAAATAAAGTCTTTAGATCGGGATCAGTTTCAGGCTTCTTCCCTGAAAAGTTTCCCTGACTGTTTTTACTTAGTCTCGAATTTCAGATTTGTTAATAATAATACCGACTGAAGAAGTACATGAGAGAGGTAAAATAAAATGAGTTTAGTAAGTCAGAGCACAATTTCATTACAAAATATTATATTTTCAAGCATTTCACCTGCAAATCATTAAGGGTTACTGAGACCCTGGTGCGTACTTCGTGCGACAATTTAGAATATGTACAATACTAGAGTTAAAGCTTTTTCCCCACTTCAGTAGACAAGTTGTTCTTCAGTTTGAAGTATGTAAGACAAAATGGGAGACTGGACCGTAACTGAGGGCGCCTATTGTCCCTGAATGTATGACGGCGGGGCGATGAGTTTCCAGCTCCAGTAGGGGCGCCCTCTGCCAAACTCGGCGGCGTCCTGCAGAGACTCCGGCAGCCTCTGCAGCGCAGTTTCCGGCAGGAACGACACCAACAGCGCTCCCAGCAGGTGCATCGCTGACAAGATGGCGAACGGCAGCCTACGGTCCACCGAGCCTCCCTGTAACAGTTGGTACACGACATGAGACATAGGACGGTGGAGCATGGAAAATACAGAAATAAATAACGAAGAACAAGATTTGGAGATGAAAATGAGATTATACGACACGTGATGTGTTAGGACAAAAATTATCGTTTTGGTTGCTATTCACACCTGGCATTTTGAAACCACTTCACTGTACCACGTATCTGTCAACGCTACTGACACAACCAGAAAGAAATTTTCACCCTGCAGCGGTATGGGAGCTGTTGTAGAACTTCATGGCTGACTTGAACTCTGTGCCTGATCAAGACTCGAATCTGGCAGCCTCGCATTTTGCGAGCGAGTGCTCTAACAACTGAGCCACCCGAGACGAGGCACTGGCAGAGGCTAACCTGAGGGGTCGGATCGTGAGGCGTGTTCTGGTAGATGAGTTGGTAGAGCACTTGCCTGCAAAACATAGAGGTCCCAGACTGGAATCCCAACGTGGCACAAACTGTTAATCTACCAGGAAGTTTCTATATTGACACACATAAGTTACTGATTAAAGTCTTCTTACTGGCTATTTCTATGTAGTTCGAGCTAGTTTCAGCACAGTCATAACCGGATGGATATCAATGTTCACGTGATTGAAAAAAGGTATAGGTGTTAGAAAGTGAGAAGTGTGAGAAACACCAACGATTTCCAGTTTCACAGTAGACTAGCACCATCAAATTTCTCTGCACTCTCCACACAACAAACCAGCTTGTTACAATACGGTATTTCAATCCTGAGGAAGTAGCATTAGCTGCATTTCCGCCAAATACATCAGTTCTGAACAATGAAAGCTTGTGTGCACGTGTAAGCTTAACATACGAAAAAAGAGAGGAGACAGTAGGCGGAGATATTATTTTCGTGATTCAGACCGGACACCATACGATATAACCTTGATTGAGAGAGACAAGTTCCAGTGAAAAACGGATCAAAAAATTGATAACACTGATGATTCCCCTCCCTTAGATAAGTGTACCTACCACCTGTTCGAGGAAGGTAGCTACATTCTCTTCTCAGTGATAACAGTAAAATTCGAACTCCGTTTTTTTGTATGAAGGGAAAAAACTTCTACAAGTCCTGTGCTGTACGATGATATTCAGCCTTGGAAATGATTACATCAGAAAGGCGATCAAAGCGCTCTGTTCAGTCACTGAAAAGCAAAGACAAGTATTAGAAAGCTTTAAACAGAAAAATACTTTTTCGTTAATTTTTTTACAGGAGCATTCTAAAATACACTGCTATTCAGTAAAACTGCAACACCTTGGAGGACCCTTGCAACAAACATCAATCGGTCAAGAAGTGTGCTACATTCTTGGATATGCAAATCATTAGCATTTCAGTGCAAAATAGTGTATATGAGTAGCGCTATCTATATTCTGTATATAGAGAAAGATACCCAACGGATTTCTTATTAAGACACAGCATGTGAATGGTTATTGTTTTCTAAGAAGATCGTTTTTTGTGTTCGTGTAAAGAGGTTGTCCATCTGCACCTGTCTATGTGTGACATCAACGGAACAACAATGTTTCTGCTCGCATTGGTCGGGGTCTTACAATTGTCACGCGAATATCTCATTTATGTGTTCAGCAGGACCATGCACAACGCTGTGCAGGATCTCAATAGCCCACGCGACTAGCGCCTGAGAGGACAGAAGTATTGTTCACTCAGAGGTGCAGCATCGTACAGCCACATCATATATCTTAAGTCAGGAACTTTGTTTGGAACTAGTCAGGTATCCACATGGACAGTGCAGTGACATCTGAAGTGCCACATATTCTCAGCACTGTGACCATTGTAGCAGCTTCCCTTGAAGCATCAGCACAGACGTGCCAGCAGAGATGCACTCAGTGATGACATTGGACGGAGAAGCGGTTTAATGTCGTTTTCCCAGACAAGTCCCAGTTCTGTGAATAGCTTGATGGACAC
Organism: Schistocerca serialis cubense; assembly: GCF_023864345.2. Lineage (NCBI taxonomy): Eukaryota > Metazoa > Arthropoda > Insecta > Orthoptera > Acrididae > Schistocerca > Schistocerca serialis. Next base: position 850,498,084 of record NC_064641.1, on the reverse strand, counting down.
ATCCATGTGTTGAGGTTCCAAGGAAAACGAACATTGCTAGACTGATTTCACCAATGTCGTGAGAGGTGTTATTTTGTGGACTGTCATGAGGTGCACAACTTGATTACCCCTGGTTAACTTAGCAGGTACTACGGACAGCAGGGGCATAATTATGTCGTATGTTAGGTTGGTGGGAGTGCCCTGTCATAGAGGACAAGATAACACAAGATAGCTTACTGACTGTCCTGTCCTGTCCTGAACTAGCCTCAAACAGGAGGTGGTCGACAGCATCCCTGTCCAGCACATTCTCCAGAATGAACTGGAAATTATCTGGTGGTGGGTTGGCGAGAGCCTGGCATGCCACAACACCCAAAGCGCTACCTCTTGTTTCAGTTCATTATTTTCTGGGGCTTGTGAGCGATTACAAGTTTCCAGTAGCTTTGGAAATATGTGTAAACTTGGCTGGAAGTGCCTAGGTGCCCTGATTCTCATATAATGGATGGATATAACCTAGGTAATTTGCACGCCATGTGTTACGCTACCTCAGGTACACAGCTTCTAACAGTAATACTCCTCTTACTGCGTCGAACTTCAACATAATGCTATGGCGTAAAGCCAAGCGCTGGCACGCCATTGGGAAACTAGAGAGCAGAGAGGGTTGTGAAGAAGACGTCAGCCAACTGCACGCTGACCGACCCCTCTCCAGGACGACAACGCGACAGCAGTAGCCTCTATGCAAAGAGAACGTAAGCGCCACGCTGACAAGCCGTGGCCCACTTCTACAGCAGCATCAAGATTAGGCACTTCAACACCAGCGACTTAGGAATTGTACGGGCTGTTCAAAATGTCTCTCTGTCGTACCGTATGATTGTTAGCCGCGCGTACCGTATGATTGTTCGCCTGCCTGAGTTACTTCCCTTCTAATCGACTCTCCCAACATCCCACTGTTTCGCTTATCTCAGCCAGCGTCAGCAGTATCGTTGGTGTGTGTCGTTACGTGTTGACGTGAACGTTTAAGGTTTAAGTTTAGCTCGCGTTTCAGTGTCACTGCTTGCTGACGTTTTTGGTGATCGCATAATTTCACAGGGACTTTGGCCTCCACGACCGCCTGACCTAACACGATCTGACTTTTTCTTCTGGGGTGCAGCGAAAGCAACTGTCTCTAAAAGCCGTCCGAAATCCATCGATGAACTGAAAACTGCAATATCCACTTTCTTTGCTTCTGTTACAGAAGAAATGTTACAGCTTGTGTTTGGAAACATCATTAGACGCACTGAATTGTGTATGCAGCGACAGGGAGGGGGGGGGGGGCACTTTCAACATTTAATGTCAAAATTTGTAGGTAAAAATGAATATTTAATAAATTAATAACTTGTATTTCACTGAGTTTTATTTCGGTATATTCACTGCGGCATACGGAACGCGCGGCTAACAATCATAAAGCACTGCGGACAGACTTTTTGAACACCCCGTATATACTGAACGACATTGTTTATTTTGTCTGTCGCCCTTTTTTTGCGACACATCTGGTCAACACTAAGTTAAGTGTTGTAATCACTTCATTTTGTAATGTTATTAATTAATACGATTTGCTTGAATTGTTGTCCAGCGAACCGAGAATGCAGTTTTCATAGGCACCCCCATATTTGACGAGTAAGCAGGATTTAACACATAATATTGTACCCCATAACTAGCAGATTATGACAGCATTTTCTTTTAAATTCGGTCAGTAACTATATGAAACATCTCAACTGGAGTAACAGAGCCCGTTACGTTAGTATTAAATGCACCTGGCACCTTAACATGTGGACAGCGTCTAGTCTTTCTGCGCCGGCCTGTGTGGCCGAGCGGTTCTAGGCGCTTCAGTCTGGAACCGCGTGACCGCTACGGTCGCATGTTCAGATCCTGCCTCGGGCATGGATGTGTGTTATGTCCTTAGGTTAGTTATGTTGAAGTAGTTCTAAGTTCTAGGGGACTGATGACCTTAGATGTTAAGTCCCTTAGTGCTCAGAGCCAATAGTCTTTCTGCTGTTTCACGCTACCACAGGAACACCCAGAGCTGAAAATACCTTCTGCTTTTATTTATTTTCCCTTGCACAGTCCGTTTAGTTTCTAACTTTACCAGTTGAGTGATTAAATTCGACTGTTGTGAACTTGTCCCCCTATTGCCAGAACTCTTACAGAGTGATGAAATGGTAGTGCCAACTTAAGTTGTAGATGGACAATGCTGAAACAAGAGAGGATGATCAGTCACCTGGAGTGAGCGTCTATTTTTACGTGGGTCAGATGAACAAATGGTCAGAGGGGCCAACTCTCTCCGCCGCACACAGACTGGATGCTCCCAGGCAGAGGACCTGCAGGTTACTGCTCCACAGGGCTCCGTAAGTTAAGGACGCTTTCGATTAAGCTTTCCTCTGGTATCATGAATAAAGATATTTTAATCTTTTAGTTTTAAGTTGACGTTTCAGATAGATTATTCACTTATTTGCTTATTTGTTTATCTTGAGGATGTTAGGGAAATGTTTAAAGATCCTTTATTATTCCTAACTTTCTTGCGTAAAATCACGTGTTGATTGTAGCTTTGAGTTGTCTGCTATATGGTTCAAATGGCTCTGACCACTATGAGACTTAACATCTGAGGTCATCAGTCCCCTAGACTTAGAACTACTTAAACCTAACTAACCTAAGGACATCACACACACCTATGCCCGAGGAAGGATTCAAATCTGCGACCGTAGCAGACGCACGGTTCCGGACTGAAGCGCCTAGAACCGCTCGGCCAGAGCGGCCGGCTCCGCTTCATGTTATTAAGGAATCCATTAAACTTGTGCTCTCAGGAGTACAATGTTAAAGTATCATTGCAAGACCTCTCTTTTCTTCCCTTTTCTGTCATCTTTTGTCTGCCTCTTGCATAAACTGAATGATGGATTCTAATTGTGGACTTCCAGTAACGCCCCAGAACTAGACACTTGCGACTCAACTGCTGTATGGCGCATTGCCTGCGATATCGGACTGTTACTTTCCCTAACTTTTCGGTTTTAAACAACATGCATTACCTGCCACCTCGGCATCGGTTTCACTTTCATTTCCTGAATGAACTGAACCCTCATCAGGGGAGTGTTCTGCATTTTACATTTGAGCTCTGTTTGGAGAGTGAGTTAAATGAACTTCATCCACCCTCCTACCTCGTTCTGCATCAATGACTGGCTTGTGTTCCATTTTGGACGACAACGGTGTGCAACCTTTCTCACACACACACGAGTTTCGCTTCTCGTAAACATTCAGATCAGTTGCTGCTTCCGTAATCTTCCGACTCAAATGCACCAGGCGCGCCACAACTATAGTCAGTTCTTTTGCTAATGATGCAGATTTATGCCCAAACCAATGAAATAAAACCTACTCTAAAATGTCTTACACATCCCTATAAACAAATATGCACCCCATAAACTTGCACAATGCTATTACCAGCGGCACAACATCGGACAAGAAGTGACGCAGAAGTTACAGGCAAGACACAATTAAAAGCAAAATAGATGACACAGACAGTACATACACTGAAATAAAATGACTGCAGCATACTACAAATAGCTGAATACAACGCAAAGCGCCAAAAGCGAGTATAAATGTTCTCAGTGCGCCATAGTCTAACTTTGAAGAAAAGGAAAACACGCACATGTTCCAGAAGATTACTAATTTTGTACGATTGCATTCTGAATTGCTGGTGTAGCCATGTATCACCAAAACAAAATAAAAACAGTGAATCGCTGCGGGAGTGTGAATGAGAACAGTGGCGTATTTAAGTTTACAAAAATAATGACAAGTTTTTCTACATCCTTATGCAATTTACAAAAAATAAAATGACAGACATAAATCAGGAAAAGAATGGTGCTCGATTGGCAAATCATTCATTGGAGTGGAAACTATACAAGTACTCCAATGAACGCAATGAGGCTTCGTTTACACGAATCCTCTCTGAGGCCAAATTCTATTCAAATGGAATCAACTACGACCAGGTACACCAGAAACTATGGTTCACGGAGCGTAGGGACCTGTGAATATCCTTTAACAACTCTACGCCAGTGTAGCAATACTTTACTATTTCACCTTGATTCAGACGCCAACAGAAAACGGCGCGCTCTGGGCGAAGAACGGTGCGCGGCGGCAGCTGTAATGTTCTGACGCGTCCACCAAAATGTGCAAACTAGGCTGACTGGCGTTCTCATTATTTGAAGGCGGAAAACTTCCCTATCAGAGCTCTGAAATCCCGGCAGACTGCAGTGTGAGATGCACCTGTTCGCTGCTCTGGCCAACCAATTTGACTCTCAGGCTCGATGGCGCATGCTGGAATTGTCAAACGTCAGATGACCGACTAAGGACGAATAAAGTCACGCTCGTGATACACGATATGTCTGAGATGATACGCAGTTTCACTGTCGGTTCAGTTGGGAACTGTCACTGGCTCTTAGTCCACCACAAGTTGCAGAACACAAGTCTCTCCCACTAGGAAAAGACCTGAAGTTCTCTACCAGGGGCGGACCAGAAGACGAAGACACCCAAGAATCATAAATATCTTCCACCAAGCCTCGTACAGGAGATGAATTAGCTGGAAAAACTCGCCTCTATGTTGTACAAACACATCGAACTGTCATCCACTCATTGAGTCTCCCCTATTGATTGTTCTGCTGTCCCTGTGGCCAATACAGGCACAGTACCAGGGTTCCCACACTGGGAGAGGGAGCCTCAGCTTTGCATATCCTGTCTCAAAAAGAGAAGATTTCAGAATAGGGAGGCGTCGTTCTCATAGAAAGCATGGCCATGATTCGGTAGAAAAGGTCTACCTGAATGGGACCGCAGTCCCTCACTTACGAAGAGATCTAATCTTTCCAGGCGGACCATTTCCACCTTCTGAAAAAAGACTGTTAAGATTTCCAGACAGTCGTGCCTGTGTAACATATGTACAGGGTGGTCCATTGATGGTGACCGGGCCAAATATCTCACGAAATAAGCGTCAAACGAAAAAACTACAAAGAACGAAACTTGTCTAACTTGAAGGGAGAAACCAGATGGCGCTATGGTTGGCCCGCTAGACGGCGCTTCCATAGGTCAAACGGATATCAACTGCGTTTTTTAAAATAGGAAACCCCATTTTTTATTACATATTCGTGTAGTACGTAAAGAAATATGAATGTTTTAATTGGACCACTTTTTTCGCTTTGTGATAGATGGCACTGTAATATTCACAAACAAATGGCTCACAATTTTAGACGAACAGTTGGTAACAGGTAGGTTTCTTAAATTAAAATACAGAACGTAGGTACGTTTGAACATTTTATTTCGGTTTTTTTTATTTCGGTTGTTCCAATGTGATACATGTACCTTTGTGAACTTATTATTTCTGAGAACGCATGCTGTTACAGCGTGGTTATCTGTAAATACCACATTAATGCAATAAATGCCCAAAATGATGTCCGTCAACCTCAATGCATTTGGCAATACGAGTAACGACATTCCTCTCAACAGCGAGGAGTGCGCCTTCCCTAATGTTCGCACATACACTGACAATGCTCTGACGCAAGTTGTCAGGCGTTGTCGGTGGATCACGATAGTAAATATCCTTCAAGCTTCCCCACAGAAAGAAATCCGGAGACTTCACATCCGGTGAACGTGCGGGCATTGGTATGGTGCTTCGACGACCAATCCACCTGTCATAAAATATGCTACTCAATACCGCTTCAACCGCACGCGAGCTATGTGCCGGACATCCATCATGTTGGAAGTACATCGCCATTCTGTCATGTTGTGAAACATCTTGTAGTAACATCGGTAAACATTACGCAGGAAATCAGCATACATTGCACCATTTAGATTGCCATCGATAAAATGGGGGTCCATCATTCTTCCTCCCGTAATGCCGCACCATACATTAACGCGCCGAGGTCGCTGATGTTCCACTTGTCGCAGCCATCGTGGATTTTCCGTTGCCCAATAGTGCATATTATGCCGGTTTACGTTACCGCTGTTGGTGAATGATCCTTCATCGCTAAATAGAACGCGTGCAAAAAATCTGTCATCGTCCCGTCATTTCTATTGCGCCTAGTGGCAGACCTGTACACGACGTTCAAAGTCGTCGCCATGCAATTCCTGGTGCATAGAAGTATGGTACGGGTGCAATCGATGTTGATGTAGCATTCTCAACACCGACGTTTCTGAGATTCCCGATTCTCGCGCAATTTGCCTGCTACTGATGTGAGGATTAGCCCCGACAGCAGCTAAAACACGTACTTTGGCATCATCATTTGTTACAGGTCGTGGTTGACGTTTCATATGTAGCTGAACACTTCCTGTTTCCTTAAATAACGTAACTATCCGGCGATCGGTCCGGACACTTGGATGATGTCGTCCAGGATACCGAGCAGCACACATAGCACACGCCCGTTGGGCATTTTGATCACAATAGCCATACATCAACACGATATCGACCTTTTCCGCAATTGGTAAACGGTCCATTTTAACTCGGGTAATGTATCACGGATCAAATACCGACCGCACTGGCGGAATGTTATGTGATACCAGGTACTTATACATTTGTGACTATTACAGCGCCATCTATCACAAAGCGAAAAAAGTGATCCAACTAAAACATTCATATTTCTTTACATACTACACGAATATGTACTAAAAATGGTGGTTCCTATTTAAGAAAAACGCAGTTGACATCCGTTTGACCTATGGAAGTGCCATCTAGCGGGCCAAGCATAGCGCCATCTGGTTTCCCCCTTCAAGCTAGACGAGTTTCGTTCTTTGTAGTTTTTTCGTTTGATGCTTATTTCGTGAGATATTTGGCCCGGTCACGATCAAGGTACCACCCTGTATATATTATTTTGTCGCTCTCTAAAAGAACCTGGCGACTTCCTGGTGTCGGGAGAGTTACAGTCTTGCCTGCACTAAACATGTGCACCAGACGCTCTGATCGTATCGTCCCAGCTTCTAACCTGAGAATGCTTGTAGTTTTATAACCGTCCCACCGTTTGTGCTTAACCTCAGATTACAGCAGTCTCCCTTAAATGGCTTCCTCACCCGCTTTCCACCATTGGCTGCCTTCACGACGGAATGTTACCTGGCCCAGGTAAAACGTTTTGCAAACTGGCGCTCTCCTCCTCCTACCCTAAGTGGGAACAATGTCGCGGGACACAACATTCGTGCCCCATAATCCATCTTTCTCCCTGTTCTGCATCGTCTCCACTACCGCCCCTCTTGTGCAAGTTCTCTACAGGCTACACATGCAGTTATAAGAACATTCTGCTCAAAATGTCCCCATGTAAATAGTTCATAACCCACACATACCAAACGTAGTACTGGAAAAGATGGAGATGATGACCTAAAATATTACTGTTAATCTCACCGACAGAGTCATTTAAGTGAGAGAGTGGCTTGCCACGTTTCGTCATGAGCAGGTATATTTGTGGTGTGTTGCTGTCTACTATTATTCATGAGTAGTGTGTTCTACCTAGTGTGGTTTCACAGAGTTTGATGGAGCTGCCTTTGTGACAGAATGACTAAAGACTGGTCTTCAGTCGATCATGTGGCCACCATTTAACGGTTATTGATCTGTGACCCAGCACAATTACAGAACTTGAAGTGCTGAGTGTAATGAATACTAGCATGGCTATGGAATATTTATTTGTTTCATGCATTTTGAATCAACTGGATTTAGCGTAAATTGTTGCCTCCAGTCAGTCATGTGACCTTCACTTAAACATTTTTGATCAATGTGATAGCTCAAATGACGGAAGTAAAACTTCTAATTATAACGAAAACTCACATGTATGTGAAATTTCTGTTTGTTTCAGGTATATCGAATTTACCAGACTTCACCTAAAACCTGGCATTCAGCGAATCACGTGGCCTTTGCCTGAATATTCTTCGTCTGTGGCATAGCTCAATACATAGAACTAAAATCCGCGAAAGTAAACAATAATTTTGCAGTTCGAAATTCTGGTTAATTCAGAGCCCTTAATCTGCTGGAGGTAGCACGAATTTCGGCCTAAAACTGGCTTAGCCGGCCGAGATGGCCGAGCGGTTCTAGGCGCTATAGTCTGGAACCGCGCGACCGCTACGGTTGCAGGTTCGAATCCTGCCTCGCGCATGCATGTGTGTGATGTCCTAGGGTTAGTTAGGCTTAAGTAGTTCTAAGTTCTAGGGGATTGATGACCTCAGAAGTTAAGTCCCATAGTGCTCAGAGCCATTTGAACCAAAGAATATTGCGAATACAACAGCTACATATATATTTTGGAAATTTCTTTTAGATACTGACTTCTACATTTTTCTAAACGGTCGCAGACACGTTTCATGTCACCAGAAACATGCTCCCCGCCCCCAACTCTTCCACTCACACTCCGAGTCCCAGTAAGCTAGTGCGTGGCAGAAGTGATGTTGTTGGGATCACGCATGTTTCTGTACAAGAGTAAGTGACGATTCTCAATTGCCATTTCCTTTATGCCTTTGCCATCCTAAAACATCGTATTGTGTTTGACAATAATGAAATATCTGGAATACATTAGTCTACGGGGCATTTTTGAGTTATTAACACTGCAGGATCACAGGTTAACGCATGCGCGAGGCAGCTCATTCAAACGTGAAATGCTGATGCATTAATGACCGGTGTAACCGCCAGAATGTTGTATGCAAAAGACATGCATTATGTTTTACAGGTGACAGATTTCAGTCTGTGGGCAGTCTATGCCTGTGGCACTTGTTCTGTGTCGCGTAACTCCTTCTTCGTGTTTCCATTTTTTTCTTTCAGTGTATTTCATAAACTACGGATCATTAATGGGTATTAGTAGAACACTGTTCTTTCGTTGTGTGAATATAGGGTGGAATTCCTGTCATGTTTTGTGGTTGAAGCAGCTCATTTAGTGCTTAACAGATCTGCCGGTTACTTATCGCATTATAGTAATCTATGATCTGTCTCACAAATCTATATTACACTACTGGCCATTAAATTTGTTACACCAAGCAGAAATGCAAATGATAAACGGGTATTCATTGGACAAATATATTATACTAGAACTGACATGTGATTACATTTTCACGCACTTTGGGTGCATAGATCCTGAGAAATCAGTACCCAGAACAACCACCTCTGGCCGTAATAACGGCCTTGATACGCTTGGGCATTGAGTCAAACAGAGCTTGGATGGCGTGTTCAGGTACAGCTGTCAATGCAGCTTCACCATAGTTCATCAAGAGTAGTGACTGGCCTAATGTGATGAGACAGTTGCTCGGCCACCATTGACCAGACGTTTTGAGTTGGTGAGAGATCTGGAGTATGTGCTGGCCAGGGAAGCAGTCGAACATTTTCTGTATCCAGAACAGGACCTGCAACATGCGGTCGTGCATTATCCTGCTGAAATGTAGGGTTTCGCAGGGATCGAATGAAGGGTAGAGCCACGACTCGTAACACATCTGAAATGTAACGTGCACTGTTGAAAGTGCCGTCAATGCGAACAAGAGGTGACGGAGACGTGTAACCAATGCCACCCCATGCCATACGCCGGGTGATACGCCAGTATGGCAATGACAAATACGCGCTTCCAAAGTGCGTTCACCGCGATGTCGCCAAACACGGATGCGACCATCATGATGCTGTAAACAGAACCTGGATTCATCCGAAAAAATGACGTTTTGCCATACGTGCACCCAGGTTCGTCGTTGAGTACACCATCGCAGGCGCTCCTGTCTGTGATGCAGCGTCAAGGGTAACCGCAGCCATGGTCTCCGAGCTGATAGTCCATGGTGCTGCAAACGTCATCGAACTGTTCGTGCAGATGGTTGTTGTCTTGCAAACGTCCCCATCTGTTGACTCAGGGATCGAGACGTGGCTGCACGATCCGTTACAGCCATGCGGATAAGATGCCTGTCATCTCGACTGCTAGTGATACGAGGCCGTTGGGATCCAGCACGGCGTTCCGTATTACCCTCCTGAACCCATCGGTCATTGCATCTCGACCAACGCGAGCATCAATGTCGCGATACGATAAACCGCAATCGCGATAGGCTACAATCCGACCTTTATCAAAGGCGGAAACGTGATGGTACGCATTTCTCCTCCTTACATGAGGCATCACAACAACGTTTCACCAGGCAACACTGGTCAACTGCTGTTTGTGTATGAGAAAGCGATTGGAAACTTTACTCATGTCAGCGCGTTGCAGGTGTCGCTACCGGCGCCAACCTTGTGTGAATGCTCTGAAAAGCTAATCATTTGCATATCACAGCATCTTGTTCCTGTCGGTTAAATTTTGCGTCTGTAACACGTCATCTTCGTGGTGTAGCAATTTTAATGGCCCGTAGTGTATTAACCCGCCTAGTCCAATGTCACAGATAACTAACGCTCATCATCGTTACAGCGTAAATTTAAAGCAAACCTGATTTGCATCCTCGTAGCGGCACTATTAGCGCCACTATTCTGCAACTAGTGCGAAATACGAATTGACATCATCTACAGATGCAGAAACAGGACCCAAAGTTCATCTGTGTCTCACAACTCCTTGGTGTTGCGATTTTTTTTCTGTCAGTCCATTTCGTAAACTACAGTTCATTAACGGGTATTAGTAGAACACTGTTCTTTCGTTGTGTGAATATACGGGGGAATTCCTGTCCCCTTTTGTGGTCAAAGAAGCTCATCTAGTGCTTAATAGATCTGCCGGTTATTTATCGCATTATAGTAATCTATAATCCGTCTCCCAAATCGATATTATTTGCCACCTAAAGTAAAAATAAAAAACTGAAATTTAGACATATCATTAGTTAAGGAAAGAGTGGTTTTGTAACGAGAAATTTAACAATCAAATATTGCATTGCGTTGCTCATGACGTCAGCTTGTATACTCCGACATACCCAACACACATACAGAACCCATTAATGCTAGTTATCCGAAGCATATAAAACGAAGAAAATACCTTCATACTTGTTGGACCAATTCTTCTGTGTGAAGGTAGCTTACACTATGGGCAATCAAAGCTGGGAATATGATATTCACGAACGAAATTCGATCGACCCCATGTGGTGCTAACTCACGACATAAGACAACGACAATTACAAGTTTTCACTCAATCACCTTTCATGTGGCGACGGCGCCAGGATAGTTCTTACTTTGAAAGCTTCCGGTTAACGGTTGAGTGGTAGGATTTGTAGCAGCAATTTACCCTTCAGTTTCAGAAATCGTACATTACTGTTTGTTCGGTATAGCCTAACAGATTTACTTCGATGTTTGAGAAATGTACTGGTAGATGTTGTTTTTGTACTTTTGGGGTTTTTTGTTCGCTTTCGTTTCGGTGCCTAGAGGGTACACATATAATATGTAGTGGAAATGAGCATTTGGGGTCATTGGCCGCCTTGGTGCAGGTCTTGTTACATTCGACGCCACATTGGGCGACCTGCGCTCCGGATTGGGATGAAATGATGATGAAGAAAAAATAACACCGAGTCTCTGAGCGGAGAAAATCCCCGACCTCGCCGGGAATCGAACCCGGGCCCGTAGGACGGCAATCCGTCACCCTGACCACTTTTATTTATTTATTTTTTTTTTTTAAGAGTGTTCAGTTATGAGTAGGTGGAGGCAAGGCGGGCAGGGGTCGGAACCCGAGGCCTGGCCGCGATGTCTGCCTCCTCCCGTCTCTGAACCACTCCCTCAAAGTAGCTTTTTGATTTACTTTTGTTTTATTTTATTATTTTTATTATATTTTTTTTTTACCAGGAACAGGGTAAATGAACAAAAGATCTTTATTTGTACAATCTTAAATACAACAGAAATGCCATCCTTCCGGCGAAAATAACACAAGACATTATACTCGTAGAAGAAGAGCAATTTTTTTTATGTACAAGATGTAGGAAAAAAAAAGAATAACAACACTGATGTAAGATAAGAGGTGTGAAGCAATATACAGTGGAGTGAGGGAAAAACCAGTGTTTTCTGGTATAGTGCATAAAAGAAAGGAGGCACGTGTCCATGCGCCTACTCCACTGTTGGTTACAATATAGAAAGTAGCGCGGGGGGTCTCAGATGTCAGCAGGGGGGGGGGGGGGGGGGGCGGGAGTGCTGTCGGCGTGTAGCACCATCCAACTGAGCGGGGGTGAAGTAAAGATCGCATGTAGGTAATTGGCGAAGAAGGGGCGGTAGCGCGGTCGGTGTTCGACTTCACTATGGGCGGTTCGTAAGTACTGCCAGAAATCAAGGCGTGATTTGTCGCCATCATTATACATGTAGGTGATCGTCGATCCCTTGACCCATACAATCGCATGATTTTTGGTAGCGGGGAAATAAGTATTCTCAGGATGGATAGAAGTCCACGGGTCAATGGAGTCTGGCGGAACGCGGAGGTAGCAGGCAACGAACTGTCGGGCAAGTTTCCAGACGTCACTGGTGGCAGCGCAAGTCAGTTGATGGACATCGTCATCCACGAGGCGGCAAATGGAACAAAGTGGAGAGTCCTTTAGTCCGATGGCATGAAGACGATGATTTGTGGCGAATTTTTCATTTGCGACTTGGTACAATGTTGCCCAGACGTTGAAGGGAAGAAAAGGCTGGTGGATGTGAAGCCAAACCGTGGGCCACCGCGTGGACGGACGTCTCAGTTCGATATTGTTGCTGGATATGGAACGAAGGAGTGGGGTGTAAATATCTTTAGGTCGAGGAGAACGCGTGGTCGGTAAGTGTGTGTGAGCATAACTGAAGTCGACGATGAAATCAGAAATGTGCGTCAGATGGTGCTTGATGTGTCCGACTAGTACTGGTGGTGTTATGGTCGCGGGCACAAGAATTTCCAGCAATCTGCTCGTAAGGGAGATGCCCCCGTGCCACTGCTTGTGCATGGTGGACATGTACAAGGACGCCGCGCGGAGTCGCACATTGGCAAGGCCGTGGCCCCCCGCTCGCGGGGGAAGGGTGAGCGTATCGTAGCGGACCTTAAAGAGCGTACCAGCCGTAAGGAAGTATCCGAAGGCAGCCTCGAGGCTGCGTCCAATAGTTGATGGCAGCGGGAGGGCCTGTGCAATGTGGACCATTCTGTACGCCACATGATTGAGGTATTGGACACGTTGTAAAGAATCGAGTCGTCGGACAAGATTTTGTCGCACCGTCGTGCGGATAGTTTGGAGTGCACGCCGAAAATTGATGGCAGCGGAGCGGCGCACGGTGGAGGTGAAAATGATATCAAGGTATCGTGGTTTTTGTACACACGGGAGAGGTGCAAAGTCGTCGTGTGAGAGGCCGCGTCCAATGGGCATCGCCGCGGATTTAGCCACATTCATGTTACTGCCCGCTGCAGTGCCGTACGTGTGTTTCACTCCGTGAGCGGATCAAGAGGAGGAAGTCGTCCGCATACGCACGACATCGAAAACTGTGCTGTCGTAAAGTGAGACCAGAAGGGTGGCTCGTCAGACTCGCGATGAGTGGTTCCCGGCTTATGGCATAGAGTAGGGTCGAAAGTGGGAAGCCTTGCCGTACGGAACGCCGGATCGCCACTGGTCCCGCCGCACGGCCGTTAACCTGAATCAGCGATTCGGCGGTGCCGTACAGGCGCCGGATCATGTCGATAAAGGCTGGTGGAAAACCCATGCGGTTCATCACTGAGAACAGAAAAAGGTGCCGCACTTTGTCGAATGCGCTGTCAAAATCGATGGCAACCACTGCGGCGCAGAGTCTGCACGCCGCTGCCAGTGCAATTAAATCGCGACATTCTCCTGTGGCCGTTTGTATATTAACTGAGCCGCCCGGAGTTGTCTGTTCCGGGGATAGAATGCTAGGCAGCACCTTGCGGCATCGCATTGCCAGTAGGCGTGTAAAAATTTTACAGTCTGCGTTAAGCAGAGTCAGGGGACGGTAATGTGCTGTCGTCACTCCTGGTGTTGGTTTGTGGATCGGTATTATAATTCCCGTGAAAAAGGACGGCGTTACGGCGTTCCACATCGTCAGCAGTTCATGAAACATCGTTGTCCACCGTGACGCCATTAGTGTGAAGAAAGCGCGATAAGATCCTATCAGCAATCCGTCGACACCAGGTGACTTATTCAGAGCACCTTTTTTGATTGCATCGTGGATTTCTTCACGCGTAATGGGCTGCATCAGCTCGTCCGCTTCATCGCTGGTGAGGGTGCGAGTTACGTGTGGTAACACGGACTCCTCAGCGTGGTTGTTGGTAGTCTCGTCCTGGTACATTGTGAGGTAGTGGTCGACAAAGGCACTGACGATTTCGGCCTGGCAAGTGACGTGTTGGCCGCGACATGTGGTGATCTCGGTGCTGAGTTGTTGTCGTCGATGTTTCCTATCGGAGGCGATATGATGCATGGTCGGATGTTCTTGTTCCGCCGAATCTTGACGTCGGGTTCGCACCATAGCCCCCTGCAGTCTACGGCGTGTCAAAGTTACAATTTGCGCCTTAATCCTGCTGCGTTCCCTCTGGGTGTCGGGGGTGGGCGGTTGGGCGACCAGGTCGCGGAGAACGGCGTAGAAATAGTCGGTAGTGTGCCGGCGCCACGTAGCAACTTCCTTTCCATACTGAATCAAAGTACGCCGAATGGCAGGTTTTGCACATTCCAGACACCAGGTCAAGGTCGTGCAGTATTTAGGTAAGCGACGTTCACAGGTGGCCCATGTCTCGGTAACACGTTGAAGACATTCGGGATCATGAAGATGGGTGGTGTTTAGCTTCCACGGTGCACGACTACGCCAGACCACTTGGTTGGGGAAGAGAATGTTGCAGATGTAGGCACAGTGGTCCGAGAGGGCCAGGAGACAAAGTTCTGCACCTTGGACTGCAGGTGTGAGTTCCCGAGAGACGTAAATTCTATCAAGGCGGCTCGCGGAGTGACTCGTCTGGTAAGTATGTCCAGGCGCGTCGCCGTGCCGAACTTCCCAAGTGTCGCGGAGCAACAGATCTCGGACGACAAGACGCAGTTCTTGACAGGTGTTGTAGTGGGGCACTTGATCTTTAAGGTGCAATACACAATTAAAATCACCCCCAAGCAAGTAATGGTCGCAGCGTCCAAGAAACAAAGGAGCGATTTCTTCTGAATAGAAGAGTGCCCTGTCGCGTCTGCGGGTGGAGCCTGACGGAGCGTACATGCTGATGATACGCGTCCCCATGACGGTGACGGCCATGCCTCTGGCAGATGGAAGGTATGTGATATCGGCCACTGGAATGCCTTCTCTGGCGTAGATGGCTACGCCGCGTCCCAGGTGGTCACCAGGAGAAGGATAAGTGCTATATCCCGCGACATCTGGAAGTGTGGCCAAGTGCACTTCCTGTAGTAGTGCGATATCGACGTCCGACGCCCATATCATCTCTCGCAGTTGATGAAGTTTCACGGGTGAGCTAATGGTGTTAGTGTTGATCGTCGCTATTCGGTAGGTTTGGAGCCGTACCCCGCCATGGAGGGGTACTCCACCGGCGGAGGATGTAGAGGGGTGAGGCGAGTCGTGCCGTACGCCACCTGACGGCGTTATCAGCGGCGTAACGATGCTTCCGTCTGGGGTAACTCTGTCCCCAGCGTGTGGTCCGGGTCCTCATCGACGTCCTCACTCCACACCATTGAAGGCGCTGTCGTTGTGATGGTCGTACGTTCCCCTTCGGTCGTAGGGGCGGAGGACGTCTCGGCGGCAGTCGCAACGATGTCCATTGGTTCAGGAACATCTGAGCGATCCAGTAGAGTAGGCACCGACACAGCCACAGTCGGCGTCATGTGGTCGTCATTCGTATCGTCGTGTAGGTTCTCCGAGGCCTCGTCGGGTCGGACGGCCTCTGGAGCATCAGGGGGAGGTGATCCCTCTCGTTCAGAGACCGTACGGCGCCTCCTCTTGCGCCTCTTAGGTGAACGTTGTTTGTGGGTTCGTCCCTCCGTGTCAGAAGACGGGAGTCGTGTCGCTCTGAGAGGAAGGCCGTCGCGGGAACGTCAAATGAAGGGGCGTCCATATGTTCAGGCGGGTGGGTGTTGGAAGTCGTCGCTGTTGGTAGTGGCGCCGGAGTAGCGTCAGGCTTTGAGCGCGAAGTGTCGGCCCCGGCGGTATCCGTAGCAGCTAAAAGGGTCACCGGTACGTGGTCCGATGGGCGGCGGCCGGTGGGAGGAGAAGAGAGCGCCGAAGCGTAGTTGATCGGTAAAACCGTCGTCGGAGCCGGAGGTGCCACGGTAGCGGCTAGCAATTGGGTGATTCGTCGCTGAGGACACTCAGATCTGAGGTGGCCTTCTATGCCGCACCTGGAACAGGTCTTGGGTTGGCCGTCGTACATGACAACCGCGCGGCACCTGCTAATTTGCAGGTAAGATGGCACGTGGCGATGGAGGTCGATGGTGATCTGCCGTACATCGTTAAGAAAGGGGTACGTTTGGAATTGCGCCCAGCGTTCGGCAGTGTGGCCATGTACAGTGCCATAGGGGCGGAAAGCCGCGATAACGTCTTCCGCCGGAAGCTCGAACGGGAGTTCGAAAACTCGTATGGTGCGCATTCCTAAGCCGGCATGGTCGACAGTGACCGCTCCGCCATTGCCGTCGGCGTGGCAAAAGCGTAATCCATGGTTGGTGTCACGAAGTATTCTTTAACATACCGCGTCAATGATGACTTTGACGTACACCGTACTGCTTAATATGGACAAATGGATGCCCAAGATGTCGGAAGCTTGGATCTTAGCAACGTCGCGTAGGAAGTGTTCCATTTCCAAGGCCTTCCGTCATGTGTATTCGTTGCAGAAGTTGAATCGTAATGTTGATTTTCGAAAACGGTTGGCCATGGTTCTAGTGCACGTAAGCGACACGTAAGTGAAGGCCGCTGAAATGTAAACAACAGCGAGCGCGCGCCGTCCGCAGGCGGAAACAACAACACGTCCGCACTGCAAGGCGGCGAAAGCCGGACTGCCACTCAGCTATCGGGGCGGACATAATATGTGACAATCAACGTGCGTGTTAAATAGATAGAAGGTTTTTGCATTTTCTGAATGTAGTAAAAAAGAGAAGTGTTTTCTCTCGAAGTGAAATCTGTGCAGTTAATCACGCAGTACAGCTTTCGCAAAGATGGTAAGAACGACTGTGACATCTTGTGATGACTGTCGAATAACTGTGTCTGTGTACCGATAGTAACTCAGATCATTGGCAGCCCTTTGCTACAAGTGACAGCTAATAAGTGCACTCACTCCTGAGGTTCAAACAAAACCAAGTACAAATAAATCAGCGCAGTCATGAAGCTCTGCTACACCTGCAGTGAACGAGTGGTGGTTACATCTCAAGTTACCACCTTGCTTGTAACCCTTCAGTAAGATCATGAAGGAATTAAGGAATCAGGTAAGTTATGCCAGGTTTATCACTAATAGCATCATAGACCTCGGATGTCTACTTAAAGACTTCCGAAATTTCATAAATGAGATATATCACAGATCCATAGGATTAGCTCCCGTATTAGTTTTGAAATATAAGTTATTTGCCAACAGAAGTTGTGGATTGGTCAGTTTTCTACCTGGTGAAGAGAGAAGGCAAAAGGTCGTTGTTCAACTTGCGACTGAAACTGTTCTCAAAGAGTCGGAGAAGGGAAGATTACGAAATAAAGGTTCGGTTTCGAAAAAGGAACTAAGAGACAAAAGGTTTCATTGAGAATACACTGACTGTCATAGACACAGAAATTTGTATCTCATAAGTTTTCCATGAAAGAAGGTTGTACACGTGGAAGAGGCCTGGAGACACTAGAAGGTTTCAGATAGATTATGTACTAGTAATGCCGAGTTTTAGGAACTTGGTTTTAAATTGTAAGACATTTCCTGGGGCAGATGTAGACTCGGACCACAATTTATTGAATAAACTGTAGATTAAAACTGAAGAAACTGCGAAAAGGTAGGAATTGAAGGAGATGGGACCTGGATAAGGTGAAAGAACCAGAAGTTGTAGGGAGACCATTAGGGAACGGTTGACAAGAATGGGGGAAAGAAACGCAGTAGAAGACGAATGGGTAGCTTTGAGAGATGTAGTGAAGGCAGCAGAGAATCAAGTAGGTAAAAATACGAGGGCTAGTAAAACTTCTTGGGCAACAGAAGAGATAATGAACTTAATTGATGAAGAAGAAAATATAAAAATGCGGTAATGAAGCAGGCGAAAAGGAATACAAACGTCTCAAAAATGAGATCGACAGGAACTGCAAAATGGCTAAGTATGGATGGGTAGAGGACAAATGTAAGGATTTAGAGGCATATATCACTAGGGGTGAGATAGATACTGCCTACAGGAAAATTAAAGAGATCTTTGGAGAAAAGAGAACCGCATATGTGAATATCAAGAGCTCAGATGGTAAACCAGTCCTAAGCAAAGAAGGGAAAGCAGAAAGGTGGAAGGAGTATATAGAGGGTCTATTCAGGGTCGATGTACTTGAGGGCAATATTATGGAAATGGAAGAGGACGTATATGAAGATGAAATGGCAGATATGATACTGCGAGAAGAATTTGACAGAGTTGCGGAAGAGCTGAGTCGAAACAAGGTCCCAGGAGTAGACAACATTCCATTAGAACTACTGACAGCCTTGGGAGAGCCAGGCCTGACAGATCTCTACCATCTGGTGAGCAATGTGTATGCAAAGGTGAAATATCCTCAGACTTCAACAAAAATACAATAAATGCAAACCCAAAGAAAGCAGGTGTCAACAGGTGGGAAAATTACCGAACTATCACTTTAATAAGTCACGGATGAAAAATACTAACACGAATTCTTTACAAACGAATGGAAAAACTGGTAGAAGCCGACCTCAGGGAAGATCAGTTTCGATTCCGTAGAAATGTTGAAACACGCGAGGCAATAATAACCCTATCACTTATATTACAAGATAGGTTAAGGAAAGGCAAACCCACGTTTCTGACATTTGTAGAGTTAGAAAAAGTTTTTTACAATGTTGAATGGAATACTCTCTTTCAAATTCTAAAGGTGACGGGGATAAAATACAGGGAGCGAAAGGCTATTTACAATTTGTACAGAAACCAGATGACAATTGAGGGGCATGAAAGAGAAGAAGTGATTGAGGAGGAAGTGAGATGGGGTTGTATCCTATCCCTGATGTTATTCAATCTGTATATTGAGCAACCAGTGAAGGAAATAAAAGAAAAAATTAGAGTATGAATTAAAATCCATGCAGGAGAAATGAGAACTTTGAGGTTTTCTGACGACAGAGAGAGCAAAGGAGCAGCTGAACAGAGTGGACAGCGTCTTGAAAGGAGGATGTAACATAAGAATCAACAAAAGCAAAACGAAGATAATGAAATGTAGTTGAATTAAATCCGAGACTGCTGAGGGAATTAGATTATTAAAAGAGACACTTAAAGCAGTAAATGAGTTTTGCTATTTGGGGAGCAAAATTACTTATGATGGTTGAAGTAGAGAGGATATAAAATGTAGAATGTCTGTGGCAATGAAAGCGTCTCTGAAGAATAGAAATTTGTTATCATCGAGTATAGATTTAAGTGACAGGAAGTCTTTTGTGAAAGTATTTGTATGGAGAGTAGCTCCGTATAGAAGTGAAACATGGACGATAAACAGTGTAGACAAGAAGAGAATAGGAGCTTTCGAAATGTGGTGCTGCAGCAGAATGCTCAACATTAGATAGGTAGATCACGTAACTAATGAGGAGGTACTGAACAGAATTGGGGATAAGAGAAATTTTTGGCACAGCTTAACTGGTAGGACATGTTCTGAGGCATGAAGCGTTCACCAATTTAGAACTGCAGGGAAGCGTGGAACATAAAAATCGTAGAGGGAGACCAAGAAATGAATACACTAAGCAGATTCAGAAAGATGTAGGTTCCAGTAGTTATTCGGAGATGAAGAGGTTTGCACAGTATAGAGTAGCATGGAGAGCTGCATCAAACTAGTCTTCGGACTGAAGTCTACAGCAGAAGTTTTTCAGAATCTACACTCCTGGAAATGGAAAAAAGAACACATTGACACCAGTGTGTCAGACCCACCATACTTGCTCCGGACACTGCGAGAGGGCTGTACAAGCAATGATCACACGCACGGCACAGCGGACACACCAGGAACCGCGGTGTTGGCCGTCGAATGGCGCTAGCTGCGCAGCATTTGTGCACCGCCGCCGTCAGTGTCAGCCAGTTTGCCGTGGCATACGGAGCTCCATCGCAGTCTTTAACACTGGTAGCATGCCGCGACAGCGTGGACGTGAACCGTATGTGCAGTTGACGGACTTTGAGCGAGGGCGTATAGTGGGCATGCGGGAGGCCGGGTGGACGTACCGCCGAATTGCTCAACACGTGGGGCGTGAGGTCTCCACAGTACATCGATGTTGTCGCCAGTGGTCGGCGGAAGGTGCACGTGCCCGTCGACCTGGGACCGGACCGCAGCGACGCACGGATGCACGCCAAGACCGTAGGATCCTACGCAGTGCCGTAGGGGACCAGCAAATTAGGGACACTGTTGCTCCTGGGGTATCGGCGAGGACCATTCGCAACCGTCTCCATGAAGCTGGGCTACGGTCCCGCACACCGTTAGGCCGTCTTCCGCTCACGCCCCAACATCGTGCAGCCCGCCTCCAGTGGTGTCGCGACAGGAGTGAATGGAGGGACGAATGGAGACGTGTCGTCTTCAGCGATGAGAGTCGCTTCTGCCTTGGTGCCAATGATGGTCGTATGCGTGTTTGGCGCCGTGCAGGTGAGCGCCACAATCAGGACTGCATACGACCGAGGCACACAGAGCCAACACCCGGCATCATGGTGTGGGGAGCGATCTCCTACACTGGCCGTACACCACTGGTGATCGTCGAGGGGACACTGAATAGTGCACGGTACATCCAAACCGTCATCGAACCCATCGTTCTACCATTCCTATACCGGCAAGGGAACTTGCCGTTCCAACAGGACAATGCACGTCCGCATGTATCCCGTGCCACCCAACGTGCTCTAGAAGGTGTAAGTCAACTACCCTGGCCAGCAAGATCTCCGGATCTGTCCCCCATTGAGCATGTTTGTGACTGGATGAAGCGTCGTCTCACGCGGTCTGCACGTCCAGCACGAACGCTGGTCCAACTGAGGCGCCAGGTGGAAATGGCATGGCAAGCCGTTCCACAGGACTACATCCAGCATCTCTACGATCGTCTCCATGGGAGAATAGCAGCCTGCATTGCTGCGAAAGGTGGATATACACTGTACTAGTGCCGACATTGTGCATGCTCTGTTGCCTGTGTCTATGTGCCTGTGGTTCTGTCAGTGTGATCATGTGATGTATCTGACCCCAGGAATGTGTCAATAAAGTTTCCCCTTCCTGGGACAATGAATTCACGGTGTTCTTATTTCAATTTCCAGGAGTGTATATGCAGGATAGTGCATCAGACTCCTGTGTAGTTAGAAAGTCTACAGTTCAAACGTTCCAAGGGAGTGCACCATGTGTCAAATGTAGAAGTTTCCATGGCATAAACGAAAGTTGATTATAGGATATAAAGTTTATTCATCATAAATCTGTATCGTGTGTATGTTTGCTTGTGTGCTTAACTATCCTTATGTCAAGATAATAGCCTATCGGGTTCTCCCTAGCATTATACCTGAGCATGTGTGTCACCATTGGCTAAATATTTCCTGGTTAAATTGTAGTGGGCCTGGATCTCACGATTTTATAATAATATGGAGTACAATCCGGAAGTAATCTCTTACAAAGACAACAAGTATGGTCGAATTTAAGTATTGTGTTTTGGAAGACTGCTAGATGATATGAACGCCTTTTTATGGAGCATCGTGTCTCTCACAAAATCTCAGATTTCGTAGTCACTCAACGTTTTGACATCAATGAATCAGAGGAAATAAGAAATATTATATGTCAACTTATAGAAATGTGTGGCTGTAATGAGATGAATGTTGGATACAAGGAAGTGCCTTGTTCATGTTAATGTAGGAAGCGAGACTGTATGGAAGTTTTATTTGTCAGCCACTAAGGAAAGCATCACTACTTTTACGCTATGCATACACTGAGGGAGACGCAGCCTGAAAGAAGGATTAAAGTGCAACTAATTTGTATACAGTGAAATGTCAAAATAAGATTAATAGTGTACTGTGTACTGTTGTTTTTTTACGCTTTTCTGTGATGGGATCCTCAATACTCGATGACAACCGAGATATATTATTGAGGAGTGTAATGTGAATAACGATGGCAATTCTGACTGAGAGAAAGAATTTCGTAAAAATGGTGTCCAAATGAGAATAACACTCGTACTAATGAGAGACCAACTAAAGAAAAAGTTCATGATATAGATCGACTACAGCCCTCGTGTGAGGTAATCAGTGCCATCTATGAAATTAGGCAGACAATGAGAAGAGGCAGGGACGACTGTTAAAAGTGGATTAAATAACATCTACATGAGAGGCCATGTCCTTGTATGGTTGTGCTGTGCCCGTGTGTTAGTGTTTACTTTGTAGGTGTTTTTCCAGATATAGGTTTTCTGTAAAGAAAAGTGGGATTCTTGCTCATTAGCCAATGAAGATTAAAAAAATGTATTGAAGATGTGTGTACAGTCACTAGTCCCTACGAAACAGCAATAGTAACTGAGAAGGGGAAATCTGAAAATAGCAGACTGTCCACAACAACCAGTGTTTGTGATCAAGTAGCCTGAGATAAGACTAACCAGCTGCAAGTTGTCCTGGCACAGAAGTTTTCCTGTGGTCTGTGTGAATGCTGACCGTAGTGAGAAGGGGGATGCACATATCTGCTATAGTGATGTAGTTTGAAGAAAATATACTTGGAGTAGTTACGAAGTTTCAAGGAAATGGTAGTAGCAGGAACTAGTCCCTTCTGCTTCACCTCACACCTCATCCCAGTTACTTATAGATAGGACTTTTTATTGTGTTGTGTAATATACGTTCTTGTCAATAGTGCCAAGAGTACCTCACTGTCATAATCATCACATTTTTTCATAAAATTATTTTTAAAATGAACATCATGCATTTAAAGCTTTACAACTGTTTGTCAATTATTATATTTTGGTCTCAGAGGGGATGAATCTATGCAATCCTGTCTACATTTTGAATTTCTGTTATTAAAGCTAGTTTTCTGACAGCTACTTGTGCCAGTCCATTGTGAATTCTTTCCATGTTTACTAGGAGAAATGGATGGGTGTTATGATGTACTTATATATGTTCTTAGTAACCTGTATGCGCAGATTAGATTAGATCAGATTAGATTAGATGTACTTTTCGTTCGAATTGACCCATGGTGAGGAGAAATTTGGAAATTTGTGGTAAGGTCATATGGGACAAAACTGCTGAGGTCGTCGGCCCCTAAGCCTACACACTGCTTAATCTAACTTAAACTACCTTACGCTATAGACAACACACACACCCATGCCAGAGGGAGGACTCGAACCTTCGACGGGGGGAGCAGCACGAACCATGACAAGGCGCCCAATACCACGCGGCTACCCTGCGCGGCATAGTGAGGACATCCTCATGGTCGTCGACCATCTCAGAAAGCAAGCATACACAGTAAATATTTACAAAGTTCTTGATGTGGAGTCGGTTAGAAAACATATCTTAAGCCTATTTTCATCGGAAATCTTTACCTTTCCTTCATGAGTTACTCCAGAAAATAGTTCCGCATGACATTATGGAATGAAAGTAAGCATAGTACGCTAGCGTTTTTTTTTTAATTTTTACGTCACCTGTGTCTCACAAAATTCACACAGAACATAGATATTTGTTTAGGCGCTTCAGCAGTTCTGTGGTATGCTCCTCGCAGTTAAATCTGTTATTAAGTTGTAATGCTAAGAATTTAACACACAATCCTTGTACGCCCTACGCCATATGGCAGGTGACAGTATTTCAGATAACGTTAAGCTCGGCAGTCTGAGAGGTGCCACTAGACAGGATTACACCATGTGCCGGCTCTGGTATTCACGCTGCCCTTGCTCTCATTTAGATCACCAGTACAATTGGCGCAGGCTACACATTCTCTTCATAGTAAACTACACTAAACAGCGACACTTAAAACTTGGACGACATTCTTTTGACAGGGGATGACACCAATGGTCACTAAACTTGTCCCGAAGGTTCGCCAAAGTGACATTATCTCCTCTCTTCATCAGCCCAGGTAAAAATAGTTTTTGCGTGATCTGCAGGATAAGCAAAGACCATTACAAAGAACTATTCTGGGAAAGGGTGCCGGAGATTTTCTACTCTGAATTAACATAGAGTAATTTTACTAACATTCCTCGCCACATTTATTGGTCATGGTTGTAATTTTGATTTAATATATATTTTTACTGATTTTTCTTAGAAAAATCGTAAATGTAAAAGTAACTTACATTTAAATATATAATCGTATCTGTAAGCATGTGCTTTGGTGTTGCACCTTTACATAAACTCAACGTAAATTTTGTGGTTACTGTGCCGGCCGGTGTGGCCGTGCGGTTAAAGGCGCTTGAGCCTGGAACCGCGTGACCGCTACGGTCGCAGGTTCGAATGCTGCCTCGGGCATGGATGGGTGTGATGTCCTTACGTTAGTTAGGTTTAATTAGTTCTAAGTTCTAGACGACTGATGACCTCAGAAGTTAAGTCGCATAGTGCTCAGAGCCATTTGAACCATTTGTGGTTACTGTAAACTAAGTATTATGCCCACTAGGAAACAACTGTGTATCTGTGTAATTGAAACGAAGATACCTGAAAGTGAAGCTATGGTCTACGTCACGGAAATACGTTAAGGGGGGATCGGTATATACATTGTGGGAAGAAGATGCTTTATGAGTCAAGTTCCGGAATCCGGTAAGTTGAGCTGAAGGCAAATGGTTCAAATGGCTCTGAGCACTATGGAACTTGACTGCTCAGGTCATCAGTCCCCTAAAACTTAGAACTACTTAAACGTAACTAACCTAAGGGCATCACACACATCTATGCCCGAGGCAGGATTCGAACCTGGGACCGTAGCGGTCGCGTGGTTCCAGACTGGAGCGCCTAGAACCGCACGGCCACTCCGGCCGGCGAGCTGAAGGAAAGAGAGATACAATCATGTGAAGAAGTTACATTGTTACAGTTTTCGAGGATCATCAGAAGCTACGAAGAGTTTTGGTAGCTATTCCGTCTTGAAGAAATGTAGTGTCAAAATCTATGTTGAAAATCAAGTGTACAAAATATCTGCGAGCAGTGCATACGGCTCAAGAAGAGAGGATGTTGTTATATTTACGGAAGAAGAAGCGAAAGTAATTTTCTGAGCAAGTTTTAAAGAAAAAGAGGAGAAGCAACAGGAATCAACAGTCGTGTAATGGTGGAAAGCAGATGTGACGTGGTTTCGTAGAACCCAGTAAGAAACTGGCCTTCGACTTGAATCTGTGTAGCAGAGGATTGGCACACTGGATTGTCGTTGGAGTAAGTGAAGTGGACTTTCATGCTTTAGTGAGATAAAATTGTTATATACATGTGTTGTCTTTATCTGAATCAGCAAATATTATACGGACTTACTTTATTAACAAACAGTTTTCATCTGTTTAACTTTGTAGTGTAGAAGTGTAGCACATTTGAGTGAAAGGTTAAGTATGAAGCACACATTGCTCGATCATATAAATCTGTTATGCCAGCGCGTTCTTCTCTACATCTAGATCTACATCTACATGAATACTCTGCAATTCACAATTAAATGCGTGACAGAGGATTTGTCGAATCACCTTCAAGCTACTTGTTTACCGTTCCACTCTCGAGCAGCCTGCAGGAAAAATGAACACTTAAATCTTTCTCTGCGAGCTCTGACTTCTCTTACACATATACGATGTTTGTTTTACTCATAGATCACATTTAAATCGCAGCTGCAATTTTCTATAAAGTGTTTGTGGCATTTCATGTAATCAAATTGATTTTTAGTGCAGTGGGTTACAGAAAAATATTTTTTACGTAATTCACAAGGGCTGAATCGAGAACTGGCGCCGTATTGTCAGCAGCCTAGTCTAGCGACACCTTGACAGTCGAAAATCACAGCAATCATCTTCCACTGTCAGCATTTACGACTATCTCTGGTAGAAAAAGCGTCGAATCACATTTTTGACTCCACGCTGAAAACATCTACAGCATGGCGTGTGTACGAGAACGTAATAATATGCACCATTTAGTATTTGAGTGCAGTTTATGATTTACAACGTATTCGAAGAGTACTGACCAATCAGAAATTACATATTAAATCTAAACTCTTTTGTATTTCAAAAACTATAGGAATATGTTCACGCTGTCAGTGCTCAGCACATTTGTAATTGAGTACACGGCAATAGTGGCTTTTCTTGTAGTTATTTTCCATACAGTTTTAGTGCGATTACAATTATTAACCCTAAAGTTGTTTTGTAAAGTTTTAGCAGGGTCATTACAGATGGAGCTCTTGTAACGTCACGTTAGGAAATTCATAGTTTTACTTGATTTTAAACAGACATTGTCCAGTATTCAATACTAACTCCAACATTTACTCAAGAAATTAGTACTATTGTACTTCACTACGCAGTATTTGTGCGCCTCTGTATAGTATGACTGTGTGAGTGTTTGAGTACAAATGCTAGATGCGTCAGTACGTAAAGAACTGAGAGAGTGCTCTGATAGTAAAGTTATCTATCAGTGCAGATATTTAGCAGTTCAATAACGCAAAGAGAATTTATCGGAGTATTTTGCGTGAGTATATATATGTGTGTTTGTGTGTGTGTGTGTGCGTGTGTGTGTGTGTGTGTGTGTGAGAGAGAGAGAGAGAGAGAGAGAGAGAGAGTATCAGATTAAGAATAAAGCACATTTGTCATCGGGCCAGTGAGACATTGCAGCGAGTTACTGCAGAGCACACAGTTGTTTAATTTCTGTTTTTTTGATAAAACGGCATCAAGTATAAATAAAGTCGTTTGAGTCACTGAAGATCAAGTTGTGCTAAAGTTGAAAGAAGCCGAATTAGGAGGTGATAAACACATGATTAGAATTGTTTTAAAATCATGAGGTTCACTGTAATGAAGCAAACACTCAAAATATCACCATCAGTGACTGGATGGTTCAGCTCGTACTCGAAATTGGGGCATGTAAGTAAATAACGGGTGAAGCGCCAAAAAATGAAAATTTGAGTTGTAGGTGAAATTCCGCTGTGATCGCCAAGGCCAATGATACACATTCTGACACAAGCACGAGAACAGCGGGAAACAATGCTTACAGCTGCCACAAAACGACATTCGTGTATAACACTGTCGACGTTCAAATAATGAGTCTTGTGCCAAGCCTCTGGTAATGCCTTAGCGTACACTATTGTGAATTGCTGAGCGTTGCAACAATAGGGCAACGCTGAAGTAATTATTACAGAAATAGCACAGAATATTACAAAATGTAAAGGAAAATTCCACCAAAATGGAGGAAGAGAGATGAAGGTAGAGCTCAAAGTGAAAGAAAGAAACTACGCAGCGAAGGGAACGAATGCACTCTTCCTTCATTCAGGCACTGTTAAATGTACTACTTATTGGAGCTCTCAAATTACAACTATTGCATTCGTGTTGGTGATAATCAAACCGGTAACATGTTTCTCTGGCATGTGGCCGAACGTGGCAGGGATGGGAATGCAACTGCTTCCTGTGTGCACCAAACTTTTACATCGAAATTTACTTCTAAAAAGAAACTAATAACATGAACTGACTGCTGCTGTGGGGAGAACAAAAATAAGACGATGTTTCTGTGGCTTTACCTAAGAGCAAAGGGTTAGCTTACGGAAATAGTACACTTTTATGTTCTGCGATCGTGATTTTGAGAAATGAAAGAGGCTAACGGTGCGTGAAGCTACGAAAGATTTAGCTCCCCTCTCACTGAACCTACGCGCACGACACCACAAACCTATGTTTACGACTTTAAGTCAGCTGCCGAAAAATATAAAAGTTCCCCAGTGTGCATATTTCAATAGCACAGTGGATCAGACTGGCTACTCAACGCCTAGAGACTCTGTATTCATCAACTCTCAATGTAACTGAAGAGTTCAAGGACAATTACACCTTAAAGATGAATGTGAAGCCTTCCGATCATCAGAAGGTGCAGCTGGAAACACTACCCTATGAACCTAGGTTTTCTGAAGGAAAGAGAAGGGATTTAGCTAAAATGATTGCATTTGTTAGAGAGGAGAACATTCTGAACTGAGTGCTAATTGCTATGAGGGCACTTGTATCATTATTTAAGTTAAAGCCGTTGCATACAGAATATTTTATTATCTTCAAATTTTATATCATTTTGTTCTTACCGTAGAATAATAACACGTATATGAAAAGAAACCTGTACTGTTTTTATGTTGTTCCGTAATCTCCAACTTTTATATTGCTTTTGTACAACTGCTATACATAACCACAACAATATGCTAATTGTCGGACCGCCTTCCAAAATTAATTTCAGCCACAAGTATTTCTATCTTCAGTGGGTTCTTTAATTCTAAAACGTGCGGAGATAGCATATACAAAAGTATATTTAAAAAACAAACTGTGAACATATAGTAATCTTTTACGTTTTGTACCTATGCTATTGCTGCATATTTCATAATTAAGGATGCCACTATAGATGGCGATATTTGTTGTCAAAACTAGTTTAGGAATAAATAAATAAATAATAAAATTTTTTGCATCAAGGCAGAGCCAAATTTCCCATATTGTTGTTTTTGTATGGAAAGACGGACCGATGGAAGAGCTGCAAGATTAAATTGCTGCTATAAACATTTTGCTAATTATCTCTAAACCAGATTTTTGGCGCTTGAACTAGTATTTAGTTACAGGCCACAGTTGCTTTCACGGGTTCAATATAACTTTCAGTAGAAGCTGAGCATATTGTTACGGAGTACCTGAAAGACGATGTACGGAGCAAGAGACATGCAAACAGCAGCAGCCGTGCACTCTACGCTGGCGGAGATCTGGCGCAGACACGTGGGGTGCACCTCGATGCTCTGAAGGTTGATGACAGCTGAACCAGCCGACGACCAGAACTGCATGGCCATCATTAGCACTGCCATGGCGACACTCGGAACATCAACTGCAAAGTCGAAACACTTGGGCTGTATGGCTGAAACAGATTTGTTAGA
Source organism: Schistocerca serialis cubense (assembly GCF_023864345.2). Taxonomy (NCBI): domain Eukaryota; kingdom Metazoa; phylum Arthropoda; class Insecta; order Orthoptera; family Acrididae; genus Schistocerca; species Schistocerca serialis. The sequence continues at coordinate 850,469,043 of NC_064641.1, read as the reverse complement.
AACATATTTGTAACCAGACAAGAGTAAAGGAAATCGAAATGATTTTTGCAGTGCCTTCTAATGAACTGTCCTGTTAATCTACAAATGATAAAAGTCTTTTGGATTTCACGTTGTCAGGAACTAAGCATTACCACAGTCATTAGGGTGGTGCTGTACCATCAGCCCTGTCGCCGTTGTGAATAAGCCTGTTGAATGCTGAAGGAGACGGAATCGGTGAAAGTTACAGAATTATGTTTTCTGCATATTCTGAAGCCCACCTACGTAGTTGAATGTGTGTGAAATCTCATGGGACGTAACTGCTAAGGTCATCATTCCCTAAGCTTATACACTACTTAAGCTAAATTATCCTAAGGACAAACACACACACCCATGCCCGAGGGAGGACTCGAACCTCCGCCGGGACCAGCCGCACAATCCATGCTACGTAATTGAATGATAGACGTGACTACCTTCAATGCAGCGTCTAGAGTCTGCCAATTATGCTATGAAGACGGTTCCGAGGCGTCTCCCGTGACCTCAAATAAAAGTCTCCTCCAGTCCTCGACTTATCGTGGAACATTACGAAATTTATCCGCAAGTATCTCGTCACCTAGGCAAAGGTCCCCAGTTCAAGTCTCGGTCTGGCACACAGTTTTAATCTGCCAGGAAGTTTCATATCAGCGCACACTCCGCTGCAGAGAGAAAATCTCATTCTGGGTCTCGAAATTCATTTTCTGTGCCCGTATAAAAATTTCAGGTCCCACTCTTCTTGCAGGACCAGTCCTTAATATCGTCACGATTGGCTCAGTTCATGATTTCTGCGTGCCACTCCCTGCCAGTCTGCCAAGAGCATCCGTCCCTTTCTTTTCTCCTCTCATTTCACAACCTTCCTTTTCGCTTTCGTCTCCAACGTGCTGTTGGAGCGTCTCACATTGCGTCTACTAGAAAACTAGAATTCCTTATCAGGGTATCCGGTAGACGGCGGAAGAATTTTGTTGACGCCATTCGTTACTCTCAGCATGTCACATTATGCCGTTTACCTGTAAGTGCACGCAAACAGATTTATGCATGACTAAGGGGAACTCAGTCTATGACTAGCTGGCATAACGAACTAGATCTGGAGATCTTCCTGTGATTCCACTTTGGCCAGTAGGGCAATGCTAATGCTAATGTAAGCTATCCCTTCGCAGGATGTAGGATTCTTGCCCAAGCTTTACAATTTAAACAATTGTGTTACCTCTTCCATTGAAACAAAACTGTAGCGTTTTTTGCTTCAGTTGGTTGTAAATCACTGTAGAACTCATCATTCACAAGAGATGGCAGGTAGCGTGAAAAACATGCAAACCAACAGTGCAACAATGGCTAAACAAGTCTTTGTGAGATGACACTAGGGGATGTCATCGACAGTTACTGTTTTATGTATCACAAGTATCACAAGAAACAGCCAATACAAAAATTGTTCAGAAGTGGTCGAAACGACATGGTTATAGTGGAAACAAACGATTTTATCCTGAATCAGGAATTTTTATGACAGTTAGTACCTCTCAGCATACACTTCCTGACAAAAAATGAAGAAACAATTGGACATGTTTAGATGTGAATACAACTTTGCACACATGCTCACCATTGGTCTGTATGCAAAAAGTTAGTGTTGCAATTATCTGTGACTGGTAGAATGGCCATTGTTGTGCATTAGTATTGTTTATGTTTAGTGTTGTTATCAGGTGTGCTGTGCTATATGAGGGGACTCAAGTACGTCAGATGTTGAGTGACCACTGTGAATAACATCGAGGCGCTGCGTAGTTGTATGAGACTGCGTTATCACGTGAGAGACCTCACTGTGGGCCTCCATTTGACCAGCTCGACGAATTGTGCTGTATCAAGATTTGTGGGACATCCGCCTTTCAAGTTCAGGCCGACCGACCGAATCTGCCCTGTGAAAAGGAAGGGGGACCATATTCCGCACCAAGTACATTGTAACCCCTTCGCATCTGCGATTGCCATCCAGCAAGTGATAGACTTCATGCAACATTCTGGTCATTCTACACCATTCGTCAGAGGATAGCAGTAGGTGGTCTAGGGAATTATGATGCCATCACAACACACCCAGCTGCATTAGTAGTAGCGTCATGATTGGGAAACATGTATTGCTGACGAATATTCTCGCATTTTTTACAGTAGTGAATCGTGGTACTGCACTGCATTCAATAACCGTCGACGACGGGTTTGAAGGGACTTGGGAGGAGGTTCCATTCTTTCCATGTTTCGGAAAGGCACAACGGTGTTGCTCCTGGCGTCATAGTCTGGGGAACCTTTCGGTACGAGGTGCATTTAAGTTCTAAGGCCTCCGATTTTTTTTCTCCGGACTGGAAAGAAATAGAATCATGCACATTGTTTTAAAATGAGGCCGCGGTCATTGTCAATACGTCCCAGAGATGGCAGCACCGTACGGCATATGGAATTTTACCGCCAGCGGCGAGAATGAGAACTGTTTTAAATACTTAAAATGGCGACATTTTCCTTACTTGAACAGCGTACAATCATTCGTTTTCTGAATTTGTGTGGTGTGAAACCAATTGAAATTCATTGACAGTGGAAGGAGACATGTGGTGATGGAGTTATGGATGTGTCACAAGTGCATTCGTGGGTGCGACAGTTTAATGAAGGCAGAACATCGTGTGACAACAAACTGAAACAACCTCAGGCTCGCACAAGCCGGTCTGATGACATGATCGAGAAAGAAGAGAGAACTGTTTTGGGGGATCGCCGAATGACTGTTGAACAGATCGCCTCCAGAGTTGGCATTTCTGTGGGTTCTGTGCACACAATCCTGCATGACGACCTGAAAATGCGAAAAGTGTCATCCAAGTGGGTGCCACGAATGCTGACAGACGACCACACGGCTGCCCGTGTGGCATGTTGCCAAGAAATGTTGACGCGCAACGACAGCATGAATGGGACTTTCTTTTCATCGGTTGTGACAATGGATGAGATGTGGATGCCATTTTTCAATCCAGAAACAAACCGCCAGTCAGCTCAATGGAAACACACAGATTCACCGCCACCAAAAAAATTTCGGGTAACCGCCAGTGCTGAAAAAATGATGGTGTCCATGTTCTGGGACAGCGAGGGCGTAATCCTTACCCATTGCGTTCCAAAGGGCACTACGGTAACAGGTGCACCCTACGAAAATGTTTTGAAGAACGAATTCCTTCCTGCACTGCAACAAAAACGTCTGGGAAGGGCTGCGCGCGTGCTGTTTCACCAAGACAACGCACCCGCACATCGAGCTAACGTTACGCAACAGTTTCTTCATGATAACAACTTTGAAGTGATTTCTCATGCTCCCTACTCACCTGACCTGGCTCGTAGTGACTTTTGGCTTTTTCTAACAATGAAAGACACTCTCCGTGGCCGCACATTCACCAGCCGTGCTGCTATTGCCTCAGCGATTTCCCAGTGGTCAAAACAGACTCCTAAAGAAGCCTTCGCCACTGCCATGGAATCATGGCGTCAGCGTTGTGAAAAATGTGTACGTCTGCAAGGTGATTACATCGAGAAGTAAGGCCAGTTCCATCGATTTCGGGTGAGTAGTTAATTAGAAAAAAAAATCGGAGGCCTTAGAACTTGAATGCTCCTCGTATAACCTCAGGTCACGACTGGCAGAGATTGAGGGAGCACTGGGATATGCCCTGTAAACCCAAATGTTACCTCTCATCTGACAGTATAATGATGCTTTTTTTCAACAGTACAATGCTCTTACACATGTGGCACATGTCTATATGAACTCTCCGAATGATGCTGAGGTGCTCCTGTGGCCAGCTAGATCGTCAGATCTGTCCCAGATGTAACATGTGTGTGAGCTGCTCGATCATAAATTCGATTCCGGTGGCAATATCCGGGATATCAAGGACAAGGTAACAACACTGGTGGGCCAGCTAGCCACAGGAGATGATACAACGGATTTATAAAACCCTTCCCAAAAAAATCACTGCATGCACCCTGGAGGGAAGAGGTGCAACAGCATACCGATAAGTGGTTCATATGGCCAACTTCTTTGTAAATTTGACTGGGTTCTGTAATTGCTGAAACAACATCACATAGCCTCTCAACCCATGAATTTTCATTGTGTTTCCTCCTCCACTTCTGAGTGCTTCACTTCGTTTGTCGGGCAGTGGAGATCGTCTGTTGCCAAATGGTCTGACTCGATTGACACAGTAATTTTGGTCGCAGTGCAGATGTTTGAAATCTCCAGTCCTTGGCAGGTGGAGGAGGGCGCCAGCAGGCAAGTGTGAGAGGTGTGTGAGCGCTCTCACGGGCTGTGTTGTTTACCTGTGAGCAGTACGGCACAGAGTGCACCCAGGAGGCCGACCAGCGCCAGACACGCGACGCTGGACCACCGGCGCCCGAAGTGGGTTCCACAGTAGTGCTGCAGCAGCACAGACGCCGCCTGCGCCACGGCCTGAGCAGACACCGCCACCAGCGGGTTCACGCTGATGATGCCCACGCTCAGTACCAGTGCTAACATCGTCATCCAGCACAGGGACCTGTCAACATATGGGACACTTCTGTATCCTCTCAGAGAGGACGTACTTTAGAACAGACACAAACTCAGCTTCTACACCAAAGTCAGCAATTAGCAGCAGCAGCATTTAAACCAGACTGAATCAGATCGTCATTATCAAACATCTGGGCCCATCTGTGACGCAGCTGTATTTACCGCCGTAGGCTCACGAATCCCTACCCACACCTGGCCTCCCGGAAGCTTGGACAACTCTACACTTTGCCACCATCTTCGGAGCACAGCACGATGGACCAGCCACCCATCTCCCTCCCATCCCCCTGAGGTGTTAATGGAGGACCTCTTCAGTTCGGATCACTGCAACACATTGCATTCAGATGTTACACACAGCTACCACCGCTGGGCTGTCCATACTTCAGTCATGGAGTAAGAACCTCCTGTCAACACAGCACCAGTGGCAGCAGGGTGCATGTTCAGCAGCCAGAGGCTGACGCACCGGAGACACTGTGATGTGGTAATCACGTCGCCTGCCATTATCGCTCGCAGTTCCCTAGACCCTTGATTGTAAACGAACAGCAATAAATAAGTTGTAACCGCAGCTGGACCTTCTTCTGCTGTACATAGCATCATTCTACTGCAGAGAGTCCCTGTCCACAACCAGCCATCTTCTAAATTAAACTGTAACCGATGGTGCATAAGCCAGCCACCCTTCGGACCGTAACGACTGGTGTCAGAAGCAGTGCTAAGGATGAGGATGGATGACAACAGGAAGGCTGCACCTGGACCCATGTTGGTGCAATCTGACACAGAAATGCAGGTAAATTCAGAATTTATAGCTATTTTGGGCCTGTGTGGTCGTTTCCCTAACGATTCTCTTTCCTTTTTATTTTATTTTTGGGTAATTGGTATACTAGTATTTATTACTAAACATTCAATATTGCTCAAGACGTTTAAGCTCAGAGTGCGATTCAGCAGCTGAGAGATGAAGTAGCTCCGGTGCAGATGGAATTGGGACAGTTAACGGAGAGAAGGAGGAAACCATCCTTTCTGGGGCACCTAGTTTTGACGCTGACAGCGCTTCATTGGTCATTTCACTTTCTCGTAAATTAGAAGACAATGTCTTTGTGACATCTTGGATATTCGGGAATCCAGCCAGATGTTCGCGTCGTTCTCGCACGATATTTCAACAGCGTGCCTCGCTGTCTTCTTCAGGTGCTACCTGAGACTGGTCCTTGGATCGATCGAGTCCAGTATTTATTCCAGGAAGGAGCTGGGCGTTCCCTAATCGGTCCGCACCGAGTCGAGTGTTCCGTCAGTGGTCCGCGCCCGCCAGACTCGGCGCCGAGCCAATGGGCTCCAAATCCCCGCCAATCGCGTAATCACCTGGATGCTCATGTAACTCAGCACTTTGCTGCTGTGAGGATTCAGCCGTCACCACGTCCACTGAGGGGTCAACAGAGGACTTCTTCCCTCTGAACGCTGGAACGTGACACCACTAGAAGTACATACAGGTACCACTATCAGACCACCCAAGCTTTGACCGGTGAATACGAGCAGTAGTGTCAGTGGAGTGTATGGTCAATAACCAGAGCCTGACTAAACAGGGTATGCCCCAATGGAGTATCTGCTTTGCCCGTCATCAATCACTTGCAGTTTCCAGGATGCACGACTGGAAACAAACAACAATAAAAAATGTATATATTTGCAGACTGAAGTGATGAATGAAAATCTGAACTAAGGCGCAGATTCGAACCCAGTTCTCCTCCTCACTAAGAATATGCGCTAGCCGCTATGCCACCGTGGCACAATGGCTTTGCACAACTGCTCGTGCTACTCTAGACGCCTCCCTCCTCAGTCCAAATTCCCACCGATGCTACAGCAAACTTGGTATTCCCTCTACACATGAACAGCATTACAGAGGCTCAGCATCTGTATTGCAGTAGTACCTCAGCATTGGGCTACCTTGCTGGCTAAGCTGTTTGGCAAGCACGAAAATAAGCAGCAGAAATTTTCGCCTTGTGGAGGTGGGCATTACCTTTCTAGAATCTAAGCCCAGAATGGATTGCTCTCAAGGGCCACAAAACAGGGAATAGACTTTCGTCAACGTTCCACTGTGCTGTAATGATGCCAGGGTTGAAAGGAAAGGGGTCTTGCTGCGAAATCAAACGGCACCCCAGACCATCACTCCTGGTTGTCGGACTGTATGGGGTGACAATCAGGTTGGTATCCCAGCAGTGTCCAAGATGTCTCCAGTCACGGCTTCGGCCTAGAATCTTATTGACTGAACTAGAACTGTCTTCAGTGATCACCTTCACTTCGAACTGAGCCCAGATGGCCAGCGAAGATGTGTATGGAGGCACCCCAGAGAGCAGATGGATACCACCAAACTGATTGTCGCCCATCATATGGCCCGACAACAGGAGTGATGGTCTGGACTACCATTTCTTTTCATAGGGGGAGCCCTTTGGTTGTCGTCCATGGCACCCTTATAGCACAGAGTTATGTCGACCATATTGTACCTCCCATTTTTTTGTCCTTCATGGCAAGCCATCCTGAGCTTCCACTTCAGCCAGACAATGCTCACCCACACAAGGCGAGAGTTTTTACTGCTTCTCTTGGTGGTTGCCAGTGCCAGCAAGGTGACCTGATCTTCCCCACAGCTGAGAACGTTTCAAGCAATTTGGGCATGGCCCTCTAACCAGTTCGGGATTTTGACAATCTAATGCACCAGTTGGACAGAATAAGGCACAGTGAACTCAGGAGCACATCCAGCTAACTATCAATGTCAAACCGGTTGATGAATGACTGCACAACAGGTCGAATCACCAGACTAACGCACAAAATTGTTGGTTAGGGTGCGTGGGGCAACCTCGGTACTGCTCCTGCGGTCATACGAAATCGCACCCCAGGTCATATATTCAGGTGTAGGTCCCGTGTGTCTAGAACGCAGACAGGTTGGCTGCAGTTCCTGAACTGGCCTCCTTCTGACCAACACACGGCCATCACTGTTACCGAGGCAGAACAAGCTTTCATCAGAAAACATAACAGACCTTCACCCTGTCCTCCAAGGAGCTCTCGCTTGATACCACTGAAGTAGTAAATAGCACTCCGTCTTCAGGCCACAAGTGGCCCATAGGGACCATCCGACCGCCGTGTCATCCTCAGTTGAGGATGCGGCTAGGAAGGGCATGTGGCCAGCACACCGCTCTCCCAGTCGTTATGATGGCTTTCTTTGACCGGAGCCGCTACTATTCGGTCAAGTAGCTCCTCAATTTGCATCACGAGGGTGAGTGCTCCCCGAAAAACGGCAACAGCGCATGGCGAATGGATGGTCACCCATCCAAGTGCCGGCCACGCCCGACAGCGCTTAACTTTGGTGATCTCACGTGAACCGGTGTATCCACCGCGGCAAGGCCGAAGTAGCAGATGGCGGTGGTTTAGGGCCAGTGAAATGCAAGCTACAGGGCATCTGGCACGGTACTGTCATTGAATTAACCGATTTGTAAGGTTCGTTGTGTCACTGGTGCCAACTATTGCTCATACTGCCGCTGCAGATGCAGTACAATTCGCCAGCGCCATACGCTGAACGTGATGGTTTCTCTCTCGGTAGTGTTAAGTGGCCGTCCGGAATCAGATCATCGTGTGACCGTACAAGTGCCAGCAATAATGTACAGTGGCTGAATTCCTACCAGGAACATCCAGCTTCTCATAGCCATATTACAAGATTTGCTTCTAATTCAGTGAGGTGTTGACAATGCGGTCTTTGTCGTTTTAAAGGCATTCTTGACTAACAACAACTCACTACGTCCAATCTCAAAGATAACTAGCTAGCGCTCACGACCGTTACATCGTGTAATTAAAACAAACCTGATTTGCATTCTCATAATTGACACTACTAGGGCCACTCTGAAGCGACTGGCGCGAAATTTGAATAGACATCATCTTTCAGATGTAGAAATAAGCCTACTGGCTTTCGTTTATGTCGCACAACACTTTCTTGGTGTTGTGATAATTTTTTCCGTCAGTGGATATTTGGAATTGCGTTAAATGTTTGCGTAGTGTTTATCACATTTCATTGTGATTTCTGTGTTTAAGGTTTTCTCTTTACCTGCAATGAATGCGATGACGAAATCGATATATCGCACTCGACAAAGCCCGCCGCGCGGGATTAGCAGAGCGGTCTAGGCGCAGGAGTCATGGACTGTGCGGCTCGTCCCGACGAAGGTTCGAGCCTCGATCGAGCATGGGTGGGTGTGTTTGTCCTTAGGATAATTTTGGTTAAGTAGTCTGTAAGCTTAGGGACTGATAACCTTAGCAGTTAAGTCCCACAGGATTTCACACACATTTGAACATTTTTGAACAAAGCCCAATAATTATGTTCACACGTTCACCTCTTTCGTGGAGTGGCCTTATCTGTACAGTCTAGTGCACACAGAAGGACGTGTTGCATAGTCATACAGCTCGCTTTACTTCCGCCAAGTGGTCGGCCGAACGTTTATATGACTGTCATTTCCAGATTTTGCCTCTACGTTGGGTAAGGCAACTTGATCTCTTGAATCGCGGTATGGACACAACTAGGTAACGATTCATTATGAGGCTGTTGGAAGTGTGAACTGATTAACTTATTCGTTAAGATCCAATAGCTTTTAGCCTAATTTATTGTTGTGTTTTACTGCAGGCGACCTCATGATATCGTAACATACGAAAAAGTTCGTGACAGAAGAAATGTGTTCCAGTTCATTTGTGGAAGTTTTCGTTAATCGTTAATATTGCGATACATTGCGGTATCAGAATGTATTACATCTTTTATTCTAACACTGGCAGCTCAAAGAGGTAATTCACATTTGTGGCAAAGAACACAGCTAATGTGGCTTTATGAAAGTAACGATAACATTACGAAGAACTATATGTTAAACACACTTCACATGATCCAAAGAAAAAGACTGAATGAGAGATATACGCGAACGACTCGTGGCAATGATGTTCAATCGCTGTCACATTCAACACTGGGAAATAATAGGGAGTCTGCAGTAAAGCAATCGAATTGAGCAAGTGCGCTTGTCGAGATTTACAATTTTACGTCGGCAAGTGCTGCGATCTTATGTCTATAGCTGTGACTGACCTCGTATGCGGATTATGGATTTGTAAGTGACTGCTGTAGAAAAGTTCCCAATTTGGTACCGCTGTGTCGACCGGACAAGACACAGCCAGGGCAGAAGCACCGCAGGCGCAAAGAGCGAGCAGGTGCCAGCGCCATAGAGATTCGCCACTTGCACAAATTCCACCAGCGCCACGGGCGGCGCTTAGGATGAAGACATCGACTTCGCCTCGGCCAATTGCCGGCCGAGTACAATCCGCCAATGACCAGACGACAACGGACAGAAGCCTATTCGGAAGACAGAAGGGCAGCTCTCGCCGACTTTGTTACAGATCATCTTCTAGGGCTGGCTTAGACACGGAACGTCGTATAGTGAATGAACTCTTAAGAAGTGAAGAGACAGTTGCTGTAAATTGCATTAGCTGTGTGCTGTGAAGTTTACCCACGATTACTTTGACTTAGTCATTGAGGGCCTCTTTTGTCTTATCTTATATGCAGTGTTCGAGACTTAATCATTCAACAAGTCACAAAGATAAGTAAACTTTTTAACTCATTTGTATGACTTCGTTACTAATTTGTTGGAGTGTTGTAGAACCTTCTTTCTCCTACTCTGTTACGTGACCCTGAGGCATAGCTGTATTACAGTGTCAGGGAGAAATTCTCTTAGCGGTGTACTGTGCCCCAAGCCGTTTCACGAACCCACAAAATCACCCTCCACAGCAGTAGCGACGAGGCTTTACAAAACGGGCGACGAGGGTTTACAAAAGATACCTCCAATAGCACCCTACGGCTTATTTGCATCATGAGAAACGAAACAGTGTGGAAGAATGTCTGGCTTCAGCCACGTAAGTTAACTGTGTCTGAGTGGAGAACCAAAATGTCTAAACTGGTGTCCTACACTGACATACCAAACAACTGTGCCCAACAAAACAAGCGCTTAGAACACATCAGAATTCCTCTATTTTAATTAAACACCTATCTAGAATAACTGATGACCGTCAAGGATAAGCCAGATATTAATGTTGTTGCTCTTGTGCTCGAACTTAATCAAGAAGACGTACTTCCTTACATTAACTGAAATTCATGATCTTATAGGTTTTAAATGTAAAATGTTACTGTACGTCAGCCAGGGCTGTGCTGATACAAAATGGCGCACGATAGTTAGGGCAGACGTATGGGAAACAATCGGCAACTAAACTGAAAAGTTCATAAAAAGATAAACTGTTTGGAAAACAGAAACTGAGCTTAAAGAAATAACCACTACCATGTATGTGACTGCTGAACTTTATTTACTCGAGAGCACAGAGTCAATGAAAACAGTGGAAATAAATCAGCAAACATAAAATGTTTACGGTAGAGCTGGTAATCTTCGCCAAACTTCTAGCAATGCAATTAAGCCGAAAGACGGAATGTTTAACACGAATAATGTAATTCCTTTCCGATCCGAACTCACGACTGAAATTGCGACAACACGCGTCAATGATAGCCTTCATCGTTGCTAGGTAACAAAAATTACTCAGGCTTTTATACTCTGCCTGTTGGTTCTTTTTCTTCCAACCGCTCTAAACATAGAAAGTCATTCACTGGGTCGATTACTTTATTGCTGCTTTTACTGTTTTCTTCTTAGTATGTACTTCAGAATTGTTTTAGTTTTATTATGGTTTCAAACCTACTTTCAAATTCAATTTCCTTCATTCTTTCTTACCCCAACAGAAGCCCCCTTCAGATGTTGTTTCATACAACTCGAAATTCTACCTTTTCTTTCAGAAACCATGCGCGAGATTTTCCTGTTCTCTCGCTTGCTACGTGCTACGTGTGAGGCCTACAGAAAGAATTGAACAAGTCCTATTTGTAGGAAATTTAATGTAGATAAATTTTGTACCGGGATACGTTTTTGTTGGAGGCCGTAGTTTTCGAGTTATTCAAGTGAAACGCACGAAAGAGACCTTGAAACGCACCTCCATTCCCACATTCCGTCCCCAACGTTCAGGATTTCTAGTATGTTGTGCATGGCACTCCCTCTAACTACTGTACAAAAATATGCGACTGCAGGAATTATTTCCCGAATTTTACCTTCTTTGGTCTTCACTGATTGGCCTTATCACGTCACCGCCGTAGTCGAGCACATTGTAAAACTGGCGTTTGTGTAAATTTTACCTAACACTTTTGTGAATTTTCACTGCATAAACTAAACAATTACATCGTTGTCAGGGTTAAGTTTACGTCGGCTCTCCCCGCCCTCCAGGGTTTCATGCCCTAAATCTACATCTACTACATCTACATTTATACTCCGCAAGCCACCCAACGGTGTGTGACGGAGGGCTCTTTACGTGCCACTGTTTCTACCTCCCTTTCCTGTTCCAGTCGCGTATGGTTCGCGGGAAGAACAACTGCCGGAAAGCCTCTCTAATTTTACATTCGTGATCTCCTCGGGAGGTATAAGTAGAGGGAACAATATATTCGATACCTCATCCAGAAACGCACCCCCTCGAAACCTGGACAACAAGCTACACCACGACGCAGAGCGCCTCTCTTCCAGAGTCTGCCACTTGAGGTTGCTAAACACCTCCGTAACGCTATTACGCTTACCAAATAATCCTGTGACGAAACGCGCCGCTCTTCTTTGGATCTTCTCTATCTCTTCTGTCAACCCGACATGGTATGGATCCCACACTGATGAGCAATACTCAACTATAGGTCGAACTAGTGTTTTGTAAGCCACCTATTTTGTTGATGGACTACATTTTCTAAGGACTCTCCCAATGAATCTCAACCTGGCACTCGCCTTACCAACAATTAATTTTATACGATCATTCCACTTCAAATCGTTCCGTAAGCATACTACCAGATACTTTACAGAAGTAACTGTTAGCAGTGTTTGTTCCGCTATCATTTAACCATACAATAGAGGATCCTTGTTTCTATGTATTCGCAATACATTACATTTGTCTATGTTAAGGGTCAGTTGCCACTCCCCGCACCGAGTGCCTATCCGCTGCAGATCTTCCTGCACTTCGCTGCAATTTTCTAATGGTGTAACTTCTCTGTATACTACAGCGTCATCCGCGAAAAGCCGCATGGAACTTCCGACACTATCTACCAGATCCTCTTGAAATAATATTTCCACATATAATGCCACACTTTTACTTGTTGTGATAGATTCGCAGGTGGTGGTACGCTGCTTGGTTCCAACGTTGTAGGTAACTGTCTAGAAATGGTTCCAGTTATCTCCACTATAAGTGAATACCACGTGTCACAGGAAGATGGACTTGTGATGTAGCTTCGTACTCTGGAAACATAATCCACCATTGTGTATAGGAGAGAAAGTTACAATGAAGGACGCCTTTAAAACGTGGCACCTCCAGGTACTGTGGCCCATGATTGGTTGGATAGTTCTTATGATACACTTCAGTTGAGGAAGAATCGCAGCTTTGCGATGTAGCTTTGACAACCTGTACCAGTTGACACGAAAGCTGTAGATTTCATTTTCTTGTGTTTATGAAAACATGTTAGTTTTACAGCAACTCGTGCTCACCTGGCCATGGCGAGTAGGAGGGTGTTCTTGAAGAGGTTCCAGCTGGAGAAGATGCCCAGGTAGCCGACGCGGTCCCGCTTGGCCTTGGCCACGCGGTGCAGCACCTCCAGGGTGAACGGCGGCAGGCTCGAGCCGTTGGTGGCCGCGATCCGTCGCAGAACGGTCAGCGCCTCCTCCTCGCGCCCCCTGCACGTCAGCCAGCGCGGCGACTCGGGAAACCACCTGCAGGAAACCACCTGTCTCGCAATATTTTACGTTATAAACAGAGCAGGAAGACTCGTAGGATTGAAGTTCACGTTTTGCCGGAATCTTTTTCATTCGAGAAGGAGTACTTTGTTAGTTGAAAAAGTTAGAGTTGGTGTTATCCTGAGACTTATCTGCAGTGTACTGTGTTGTCCAATCCCATACAAAGAAAGAATCTTTTAGTATGTATAATTATGTTCCAGTATAAACTCCTGTCTGGCGAGAGATTGGGGTTGCACCCCTCTACCATCCTCCACACCTACAAATCCTTAATCCGTCCCATCCTCTGTTATACCAGATCCGCCTGGATATCCACACCCCCCCCTCAAATTCTATACGTCCCTCCAGATCCTTGAGCGCCACGCACTCAGCTGTATACTCCTCCCATCCCCCACGTGGATGCTGGCCGGTGTGGCCGTGCGGTTCTAGGCGCTTCAGTCTGGAACTGTGTGACCGCTACGGTCGCAGGCATGGACGTGTGCGCTGTCCTTAGGTTAGTTAGGTTTAAGTAGTTCTAAGTTGTAGGGGACTGATGACCTCAGATGTTAAGTCCCATAGTGCTCAGAGCCATGCGGATCCTCTATAACCTCATTCCTTTCCCCCATCTGCTCCTATTCCTCGAACATATCCGCATACTCTACACCTCCCGCCACCTCGATCCCCCTCACCTCCTGGTTGCTCGTCTTCTCTCCAATCCCCCCCCCCCCCCTCTGTCACGTCTTTACTGTTGTGTCCCCCCCTACCCTCCATCTCTACACCATTCATTTCCTTTCCCATGGTGGCTTCTGTCAAATCACCCTCCCAGATAATGCTCTCTGTCCCTCCATATAACCCTCCTATCAACTCTGATTCCCACCCCCCCCCCCTTTCCTCTGTCCTGTCCCCAGGCTCCCCCCTTCCATCCTGTTTTCTCCCCACCTCCCCTCTTCCCCCCCAAGTCCTTTTGTATACCCCTCCTCTGCCTTTCCCCACTCCCTGTCACGTCTGCCCAGGACCCACCCCCCTCTTACGGGTCCTTGTCATCCATCGGCTCCTTTTCCCGTCCCCTCAACTTCGTTCTTTCCTCTCTTTCCCCCCTTTTCCTTTACCATCATCTGTCCAGGTTCCCCCCAACTGCCCCCTGCTCTGGTGTACCGTATACGTGCCAATTTTTTAGTGCAATGTTCAAGTGAATGGTCAATGTTGTTCGTCTTTCCAAAGTTTTGCAAAATTAAACCATGCTGTCATGAGGTGTGAATTTTATATCTCTTGCGAACAGAAACCAGACTGTCGCCGTGTTTTTTAATTGTCTGTCTATTCTTTTACCTGTCTGCTTCATATATATTTTATCAGCATCATCAACCCTTTGTTCTATGTTTTAAGTTCCACGATTTTCCGCCATTGTACCATTTAAGGCATCGATGTTATTGCCTGCTTTCATTATTTATTATCTTCCTCTTTTTAAAACAAATTCTGTAGGCTGAAGAGCGGCGTACTAAGCTGGTGCCTGCCCGCCGCCTTCGCGAGGAGTCAAAACTCAATAAAGAAAAAAAAAAGTTCTGATATACTTAATTTCGATTACAATGATAGTAATCAAGAGCATGTTTCACAGTTAACTGACAAGATGATAAATTTAACTGGCAAACTTATACATATCAGTTTTCCTCAGCCATCTGGACCGATCGATGTGTTTCCAGATAAGGAACCATCGGTTTGATGGGCGAATCATATGACGGTGTAACTTAAAAAGGTCTGGAACCAATGGGTTGAAATTTCAGCTGCAAAAATCCCGTCGTGTGTGTGAAAGCTCTATTCCGGTGGTCGTGGTCCTGGTGCCATGACACGTTACCGAACTGTAACGCCTGGAAATATAGCCACCCTGTCGGCCAACTCTGCAGGAGCTGTAATCTTCCCCACCCTCAGTAATGTTGGCTATAGGTACTACGTTCTCGCAGAATACACACACAGTGCTGTGCTATTTCTGTGTTCATAAAACCATGGAGAGACGCCCTCCAGCCCTAGCCCCCCTCCCACTCTGCTGCAGACCTCTGAAGGTGGTTCAAATGACTCTGACCACTATGGGACGTAACATCTGAGGTCATCAGTTCCCTAGAACTTAGAACTACTTAAACTGAACTAACCTATGGACACCACACATATCCGTGCCCGAGGCAGAATTCGAACCTGCGACCAGAGCGGACTACACCTACATCCAAACTCCGCAAGCCACCTGACTGTGTGTGGCGGAGGGTACCTTGAAAACCTCTATCGGTTCTCCCTTCTATTCCAGTTTCGTATTGTTCGTGGAAAGAAGGATTGTCGGTATGCCTCTGTGTGGGCTCTAATCTCTCTGATTTTATCCTCATGGTCCCTTCACAGATATACGTAGGAGGGAGCAATATAATGATTGACTCCTCGGTGAAGGTATGTTCTCGAAACTTCAACAAAAGTCCCTACCGAGCTACTGAGCGTCTCTCCTGCAGAGGCTTCTACTGGAATTTATCAATCATCTATCATCTATCTGGTACGGTTCCAACACTGCTGGGCAGTATTCAAACAGTGTGGGAACAAGCGTACTGTAACTTACTTCCTTTGTTTTCGGATTGCATTTCCTTAGGATTCTTCCAACGAATGTCTGTTGGGCATCTGCCATACCGACGATCAACTTTATATGATCATTCCATTTTAAATCACTCCTAATACGTACTCCCAGATAATTTATGGAATAAGGGATGTTTCTTTCTATGTATTCGCAGCACATTACACTTGTCTACATTGAGATTTAATTGCCTTTCCCTGCACCATGCGTCAATTCGCTGCAGATCCTCCTGCATTTCTGTACAATTTTTTTTTTGTTACAACCTCTCGATATACCACAGCATCATCCGCAAAAAGCCTCAGTGAACTCCCGATGTCATCCACAAGGTCATTTACGTATATTGTGAATAGCAACGGTCCCACGACACTCCCCTGCGACACACCCGAAATCACTCTTACTTCGGAAGACTTCTCTCCTTTGAGAATGACATGCTGCGTTCTGTTATCTAGGAACTCTTCAATCACACAATTGGTCTGATAGTCCATATGCTCTTACTTTGTTCATTAAACGACTGTGGGGAACTGTATCGAACGCCTTGCGGAAGTCAAGAAACATGGCATCTACCTGGGAACCTGTGTCTATGGCCCTCTGAGTCTCGTGGACGAATAGCGCGACCTGGGTTTCACACGATCGTCTTTTTCGAAACCCGTGCTGATTCCTACAGAGTAGATTTCTAGTCTCCAGAAAAGTCATTATACTCGAACATAATAAGTGTTCCAAAATTCTACAACTGATCGACGTTAGAGATATAGGTCTATAGTTCTGCACATCTGTTCGACGTCCCCTCTGGAAAACGGGGATGACCTGTGCTCTTTTCCAATCCTTTGGAACGCTACGCTCTTCTAGAGCGGTCGCGCGGTTCCAGACTGAAGCGCGGTGCTTCTTCCGTAAACATGGAATGTGTCTTGCTTAAACTTGGATCAATAGCTGTTAGACTGTATTGCGATACTCGGCTTCATTCCAGGATTCTTCACTGCTTTCGCTGCGAGATGCCAGTGTCACGTATCCTCCATTACTGACATAAGCATCTGTGGTCACCAGTCCCCTAGAACTTAGAACTACTTAAACCTAACCAACTTAAGGGCATCACACACATCCATGCCCGAGGCAGGATTCGAACCTGCGACCGTAGCGGTCACGCGGTTCAAGACTGAAGCGCCTAGAACCGCACGTCCACACCGGCCGGCATAGAATCGCTGTTTTTCTCTAAATAGATAAATGGTTTAGTGGCCAGTGTAGGCAGCAAACTGCGGTGCTTTGCTAGTGATGCTGCGGTGTATGGGAATGTGTCCAAGCTGAGTTGCTCTAGGAGGACAGGAGATGGCTTTCACAAGATTTCTGGTTGGTATAATGAAGGACAGCTAGCTCTAAATAGAGGTGTAGTTAAGATGAGTAGGAAAAACAATACCGTAATGTTAGAATATAGCATTAGCAGCGTGCAACTTAACAAAATCACGTCGTTTAAATTCAGGGGCGTAACGTTGCAAAGAAATATGAAATACTAGCTGTCCCGGCGAACTCTGTTCCGCCTTAATCTCTGCTCTGATCAGGACTTTGTAGTCATTATTTGGCATGCGCTCTAAAGCACCCCTGAACAGCCTGACCAACGCATGATGTTCATGAAGTAGTTGCTGCAAATCTTGAAGAGTTGCTCTTTTCATTGCTGCATTGATCTCTTGACGTCGATCAAGTTGTTCTTCCAAGTTGCCCATGAAGTATATGTGTAAAAATTTATGCTGTGCATCTTCGAGAGGTAGCAATGATCCAATTCGATGGTGAATCTGTCCTTGTATCTACAAAATAAAATATTACTTATTTATAAACACTTCTTTTAGAGTTAGCAAACATAATACATAAGAATAAGTATAGTGAGTTATTCTTCTACAATATTGTGTGCAAGTACAAAAATAAATAAATAAATACCGTGAATGTCGGATTAAATCCTCGTTCTTCGATACTGTCTGCCCCAAATGAGGTCATTTGGAAACAATCATTGTATTTTTGGGTGTTTGCAAAAAAAAGACGTGATTTGGGTGTTTCGCCACAAAGAAATGAGCACAATGGCTCAGGTGGCGGAGTCAATAGTGGCAGTTTCACTTTCCCACTAAGGCAGCACAATCCGTGCGTTTCCCCAGAAAACTTCAATGCGCCACAATACTCGCAAACAACGTCCATCGGCCCAATGCAAACGCAAGGATGCAAGCAGTAATCAGTGCTGCAATCGTATCAAAACGCATAATGCAAATCGATTCAAATCATCACATGATGAATCTCTTCTTGTGCGTTGAAAATTATCTACATGTTGATCTCTGTTGTTCGCTCGACGATTTCGCATTGCCAACCGAGCCGTTTCACGGGCTGCCTCACTTTGCTCTTGTGATTGAGAAGCACGAAGTCGAGCCATACTAACGCGGCGCTCTTCACGGGCAATTTGTTGTTCTTCTTCAGTCCTTTCATTAGCAATACTTTGTATCCTTCTTGCATTACGGCTTTGTCGAGAAATATTCGATCGTCTTGGTCGTGGCATTGCTAATGGTGATTGAAATAAATTACAAATTATTTCTTTAAATTTTTAATTAATGATCTATACTGATTCTTAACCATAGACGTTTAGCTGTCAATTCCGTTTTGTTATTCCATGTCAGGTGTGTTTTTGTTATACCACGTTTTATGGTGACGTTTAGCTGGCATTTGCGTTTTGTTATTCCATGAAAGATGCGTTTTTGTTATACCACGCACGTTTTATAGCGGTCGATGGGGATAAAAAGTATCCTATGTCCGTCTCCTGGTTCTAAGATACCTCTCCACCAATTTTCAGCCAAATCGGCCCAGCCGTTCTTGACTTATAAATAGTGTAACTAACACGACTTTCTTTTATATATATAGACAACGTCTATGTGGGGATTGTGATAGTGAAGCCGAATGGTGAACTTTAGTTTACTCAGAGAATTCTGAGAAAGTGTAGCTCATTTGTAAATGAGTTCGCATGTCGAATAATAGTCAATCTCTTATTCAGTACAGCTGGAATGTTTGGATTCCACACGAGGTTGAGTTAAAGAAAGACATTGAACCAGTTCAGAGGTGGGTTGCTAGATTTCTTATCGGTAGCTTCAAACACCACACAGGTATTATGGACATGCTTCAGGATCGCAAGTGGAAATCTCTGGAGGGAAGGTGACGATCTTTTCAAGGAACACTACTGAGAAAATTTAGAGACCTGGCAATTGAAGCTGACTGCAGAACGATTGTGCTATCGCTAACATACATCTCATGTTAGAAGCACGGAGGTAAGATATGAGAAATTGGTGCTCATATGGAGACATATAGGGTCATTTTTCCCTCGCTCTGTTTGCCAGTGGAACAGGAAAGGCAATGACTATTAGTGCAATAGGGTACCACCTGCCACGCACCGTATGATGGTTTGTGGAGTCTACAATATGTATGTGTAGTAGATGTAATCCAAATTGGTGTCCTTCATTGGCGTCTGCTCAGTATCTTGTTGATTTCTTAGGCAGTTATATAGCTGGTGTCTGTGTGTGTGTCCCGATCAGTCGGGTGCAGGCAGGTTGGTGTGTTGGTCGGAGTCCTCAAACACACTGGGTCAAGTCCAGCCACAGATTGGGATGGAGCTAAAGGCTGCTGCCGAAAATCGCTACCGATGGTCGAGCTGTAAGGAGATGTTGACGAAATTTAGTATGCAGTACCGCGGTCGTCAGTGTGCACTGCTGGCGGACGATGCTGGAGTCTCTTGTGGAGCATGCTGGAGACTGGCACATGCACAGAGGGATGGGTATGTCGCTGTGGTCCTCTGGCGTTTTTGCAGTGGGACGTGCTGCTGTCCTCATACTGAGGAGCGTGTACGAGGAGAGTTGTGGTTTTCGAATGTGTCTGGCTGCTCGGAGGACACGTGGGGTACGTAACCTGCTGGCTGCGTATGTGTTATGTAATGGCAGGTTGCCAGGCGAGTGCTTACACAGCTTCTCCACCTTTATTGAGATGGTGAAGCCAGCTAGCCAGAGGCAAGAAGGAGAAAAACAGCGAAACAGTGAAACTTCCAAGAATCGAGAACAGGAGGTGTAACGAAGTCCGCAAGGTCATAGGACACGACCGCAATGGGTGCACAGTGGGGGACGAGAGGTGGCGGGGGGGGGGGGCGGGGGCGGGGGAGGAGGCGATGACTAGACAGAGGCGGCACCAGGCAGGGCCGCACATTAAACGCAATGTGGGCCTTGGAGCCATCTGTCAGAGGAGAAGGTAAATGTGTGAGTTGGGAATGACCCACACACAGAAAACAAGGGGCCCAGGAAGGTGTGGAGGAATCAAGGATAGGGGAGGGGGGGGAGGGTAGGCATCAGGTAGAAAGAAAGGCAGAATGATGAAAAATGTGGGAGGAGGTCAAATGCTTATGTTAGCACTGTTCGATAATAGCAGAGTGTTGTCACCATAAGACGGAGAGAGGAAGGCAATGGAATGGGAGGATGCTAAGGGCACAAAAAGTGAAGGAGAAAGTCTGGAGGAGATGGGAGCATCCAACAGGTTGGCGGTGCGCCACACTGTATATGTATATGTATACCTTATACAAACACTGTTAACTGACTCGTTCCATTCATTTCAATAAAAGAAACGTTAAAAATGTTACTAACTACCTAAATAACTAAACACAGTGTTAGTCCTTCTCAGTAGGAAACTGAAAGAGAATGAGAACAGTGTTCATTGTTGCCAGATTTTCTCCTCCCCCTCCCCACACCCTCTCATCCTTCACCATCCACTCATATACACACTGCCCCTCCACCTTACCCTCCCCCTCACTCCCACCTCCCCACTCCCCTCACCTCACCCTTCCCCCACTGCTCCACTACCATGCCCCCTCCCCCACCCCTTCTCTCCCTCTAATCCCATGACATCATTGATAATGTCATGGATAGTTACCAGATTGCAGCCACGCCTCTGATATTGACTGATTGCCCTATTGCAAAGTTATGGTAAACTGAAGAATGGTAGGATTCAAGCAGTGCTAGTGTGCTATAGGGTTTTACCCAGGCCAATGATACAACTGTGGAAGTTGGGGTATTATACTAAGTATAAATTGGCCTGAAATTTTAAAAAATGCGGTGAGACATTGGTCTGTTAGCGTGAAATTCAAGGGCAGTCTGTAGGACATGAGAACCCAACGTGACGATCCGAGGTAGTGACCTGGATATATTAGGACACTCTCTACGATGCCCCAATCAAAGATGGTGACCAGGGGACACTAGGACGTTCACTATGACGTCATAATCTAAGAAGGAAATCCAAGATGGTGAACAGAGGATCTGAGAACAAATCCAAGATGGAATGTCTAGGGAAAGGAGGACAGCCTTTATGGTTGGAAGATCACTTCTTCCAAGTTTAAAATGGTGCAGGAATTCACAAAATCATCGGTTTTCCCCATTCCTTACAATTCACTTGTGCTATTATTAAACAATTCTACCAACCCCCTCCATTCCCAACGTTGCAACTTGTAAGTTTGAAACCCAACAGCTGACCTGTTCTATCCTTAAAACTGAATAGCGCATATTTCGTTGTGAAACACTTGTCACCATCATATGTAGTGATACAGTTGTTCATTTGCACCTTTATTATTGAAAGAAAGAACACAAAGTGGAGAGTTCCTTCGACACTCAGAATTTTCACCACCAGGGCATAAACGGCGTAAAGCCAAATGCTGTTAGTGCCACACCAAGCTGGGTGGAGCTGCACTACCCTCTCTCCACACTTTGAGTTTCCACTAAATCCAACATTGGCACCTGTCGTCGTGCCACCAGCATTGTCTAGTGCACCTGATACAAGGAGCAGGTACGAAGTCAGCACGTTAAATTCATTTCAGCCACAGAGTTACCACTATCACTAATGTCTGCACAACTCAAGCCTTGGTATAGTGCAGCTATCAAAGTGGTGTTATTCTCAATAACTTTGCAGCTGACTACTAAACCTCCAGATGTCAGACATTCAGGTCGGCACCAAACGTCGTGTGTCGATAGAGTATCAACGAAAACACCGATTATTTCGTGCTGTGTGCTGTAGTCCAGTAGAAGATGTGTAAATGGTAATTAAAAGTAACACCAGAACTCCAGAATATAGGCAAACAGCATATGTAAGGTCCTAATGTGAAGATCTCTGGTTACCAGTATGGTAGCTCAGCACGTTGTGTACTAAAATAAAAATGAGTGACTGGATCAAAGATGAACACGAACAGGCGTCATGGGACGTGCGCCCCGACCAGAAACAACGACCAATAACGAAGAAAACGTGATCAAAAAAGAAGGCAGGTGAGCTGGTAGAGTGTCAGATCGTTGTACTAAAGGTCACGAGGTCGAAACCCACTGATGGCGAATTCTTTTTTTAAAGACTACGCGTGAAATTGTAGTACGCGAGAACATTTTTCTGCCTTGTGAAAGGACGTTTCATAGTTCGTAGAAATGTTGTTTTGGCAGTCTGCCTTCGCTACATTAATTGAAAGTAGCAGTCCTATAGAGTACATTGTGTAGATAGGTGTGGTGTTATCTATACAAATGTACACTACAGGTTTACTACTTTCAATTAATGAAGCGAAAGCAGACTGCCAAAAGAATATAACTACAAACTCCGAAACGTCCTTTTACGTTGCAGAAAAATGGTCTCCCATATAACAATTTCACGCGTAATGTGTTAAATAAAATTACGATTAGTGCGTCTGTAACTTGGGATCTTTAGCACAACAATCTGACGCGCTACCAAGTCACCTACCAGAGAGTACGTCACAGATATGGTTTGCCTATACTCTGTAGTATTGGCGTTACTTTTAATAACCGTTTACGCATCTTCTACTGGACGACAGCACACACTACGAACTAAATGGGTGTTTTGGTTGACAATGTATCGTCACACATCTGAGTGTCTGACATCTGTAGATTTGGGTGTGAGTGCAAGTGACAGTAAACACATTGTTGTAGGTATGTCCGCAGACCATGAGTTCAGTGTTGCGGTAATTTTTGAAAATCAACAATTTAATAATATGAAGTTAGTGCTTTCAGACCATGAATGGCACCAATCATGTTACAATTCAGCGCAAATAACTGCAATGCTCAATGATGAACGATCGATGTTCAAATGGCTACATTGTTACTGGATTGTCATACAAAATGTGTTGGAACTACCCAAGAACAGTGAAAATATACAACAACGATAATACCACATAGTCCATTCACTAACATGAATCTACAGTCACGAGCATGATGTGTGCTAGCTCAGCCATCCAGTGTGCAGTGTATGATCGTCTTGGGAGCTGGGAATATTTTTTGGAAATGTATGGCATGCGTTTACAAATATGACAACTCAGAAAATTTCAGTGGAGGGCTTTGCAACTAATTTCGATGTATGTTGTGCCTGAGTATGCAGCTGCATTAGCAACATCATTACCTGGCATTGCTAGAGAAGTGTGTGCATTTTTATATATATGGTATTTGTATCCTTTTAATTGTTAGCTCAAATTTAAAAAGAGAAAACATCATCTTTCTGAACTGTATTTCATATCTTAAAAACTTCAAATTATTGAATAAATTCTCCAGTTGATATAACAAAAGTATATTTGACATCCAGAGTGATTTACATATCCAGTAAGAGCCGACCATGTAACATTAACGTATAGGCAGGAGCATGTAGTAGAAGTGCTTCGTAAGTACAAACGAATAGTTGTCCATGTACAGCGTACATCTATACCTGGTAGACAAGTTCTTGATGTAAGGAGCTGTGAATTTACAGTCCAGGTATTGCTGTATCAAAGAGACATAGAACATTTTTACATGACATAAGTCTTGATAGTTCAGCTGTTGCAATGCCTAGAGTAATGGAGCATTGGCAACTGTAACAAAATACCTCATATTACACTTAAATTATTACAAACTGTCCCATTTTACAGAAAAAGCTGTAACAAATTGGCTTTCATTATTTATAAATGTTGTACAGCTTTACATAGTGAACTCTCAAAACTAAGTACCTCAGACAGGTGTAGAAGTAAAAGACTACACAGAACCCAGAGAGTGACTTTACAGTCCAAATCGTCACTATGTCGAAAGGACTTAATACATCTTAAATGAGATAAAACTTATACAACAACTCAACTGATGCAGTGTCATAAAGAGAGAGAGGGTTAACAGTTCAAGCGTTTTGTAGCTGTTCTTGGACTTAGTAGTTCATTATTAGAAGTATGAAATATACAAAATGTCTGTGAGAGTGAGAGATCACGATCAAGAAAACTTTCTGCAGCCACAGTGGAATCGTTCTTTGACTTCATAAACTACATTTCTTACTGAAAAATACTATGCATTATATTTCATGTGCCAAATTCGACTCATATCAATGCCATCAGCAACCTTTTCATTTTGTGTCACACAGTATCGATGATGGAACGTACAGAAATGTACTATTAAGCAATGATTACCATTTCTCAAAAAGAGGCAATACATCATTGATAACGTGTGGTGGCCAGCATCTTCTGAGCAGTGAAGTTTCACTCATGGCTCTGTTCTGAGTAGACATAGGGGCAGCCAGTTGTGGGCTGTCCACCTGCATCTCATCAAGAGGCGATTCTCACCAGAGAATCCCGTTTCAGGTACGTGAGCGGAGTTATTCCGCCTGTAAATGGCTTATGCACCTAGTTTATTGATTTCCACTCTTGTAAAAATGTCATTCTTTTTTAATCACGTACACCGCTCAGACACAACATAATGCCCACCTAGCTAGCAGCCGGTATGTCCACCTTTGGCACGGATAACAGTAGCGACTCAGAGTGATTTGGAAGCAAAGAGGACTTGGTCGGTCACTGGTGTGAGTTGACCCCGCATCTACACACACAGGCCACCTAATTCTCTTAACTCCGTGGAGGTGGGCGATGACCTCTGATGACACATTCAATCGCATCCCAGACGTGTTTGATCGGGTTTGGATCTGACGAGTTGGGGGGCCAGCACACCAATTGCAACTCGCCACTGTGTACCTCGAACCACCCCATCACACTCCTGAGCTCGTGACACGGCCCATTCCCTTGTTGAAAAATGTCACTGCCATCCGGGAACATGTTCGTCATGAAAGGATGTAGGTGGTCTGCAATCAGTATGTGATACTCCCTTGTCCGCCATAGTGCCTTGCACGAGCTCCACTGGAGCCATGGATGCCCCAGAGCATAATGGAGTCACTGGCAGCTTGTCTCTGTCGAGCAGTACAGGTGTCAAGGAGCTGTTCCCCTGGAAGACTACAGATTCGCGCCCTCCCATCGGCATGATGAAGATGTGATTTCATCAGACCATGCAACGCCCTGCCACTGCTCCAACGTTCAGTGCCAATGGTTGTGTGCCAATTTCAATAGTAGTTCCCAATGTTGTGGTGTTTACATTGGCATATGCACGGGCCATTGGCCGCGAAGGCCTATCGTTATATGTGTTCAGACACTCTTGTACCCTGCCCAGGAGCTAAAATCTGATGTTAGTTCCGCTACAGATCGCCGCCTTTCCTGTTTTTCAAGTCTGCCCAGCCTGTGACATCCAACGTCGATAATGAGGGATGGCCGCCCAACCTCACGATGTCCGGTTGGCTACACCACTTGTCGAAGACACTCATCGCAGTACTCCTTGAACATCTGACAAGTCGTGCAGTTTCCGAAATGCTCGTGCCGAGTCTCTGGGTCATCACATTCTGCCTTCGGTCAAACTCATATATATTGCGCTCCTTCCCCAT
Source organism: Schistocerca serialis cubense (assembly GCF_023864345.2). Taxonomy (NCBI): domain Eukaryota; kingdom Metazoa; phylum Arthropoda; class Insecta; order Orthoptera; family Acrididae; genus Schistocerca; species Schistocerca serialis. The sequence continues at coordinate 850,443,338 of NC_064641.1, read as the reverse complement.
TCTACACGTGGACAGAACGCAGATTGATACTATGTGCACCGTGTTTGTGTCTGACTAATAGTCATTCCTCCTCAGGCGATGCTCCTATCGCCTCGACGTGTTTATATCAATAGTATATCGGTAGTCATAATGTTCTGACCGATCAGTGTGTATTTGCCACGCTGTTGAGGGCTATAACTCGACTTGTAAATAAGAAAAAGTGTGTTTCATTCTCCATTTTCATTTGTAAGTGGCTGCAGCACATAGGAAAGACGAGTTTATAGAATAACAAGCAATTACCATAATTTTCATCATAGCTTTCATCAACCCCATATATAATTTTTTATTGATTTAAAGAACCTGCTCTTTCCACGGTTTCTCACCCACTGCACAAGACTTCCCCCAGGATGCCAGATGCGCATCTCCCTTTTTCATAGATTGCCCGGCGCGCCGAATGGCATCGTGGTTTGAGGCGCCATGTCACGGACTGCGCAGTCCCTCCCGCCAGAGGTTCAAGTCCTCCCTGTGGCATGGGTGTCTGTGTTGTTCTTAGCATAAGTTAGTTTAAGTTAGTTTAAGTAGTGTGAAACCCTAGGGACCGACGACCTTAGCAGCTTAGTCCCTTAGGAATTCACACACACACACATAGATTGCCCCTGCAGAATTTACGTGTGGGTTATCGTTCATTTTTAAACTGGGAACAATTTTCAGTTTCCCTGACAGTTTCAATGTGCGGTAACGCACAAGTGTGCTTCTCGCATTTAAAATTCTCTGCTCCTCTTACCATTTTCACTTATGTCACATGGGCTGCGACTGCAGAGCCATTACAAACCGTATCACAACATGTTAGGCATTTTAGCCGGCCGCGGTGGTCTCGCGGTTCTAGGCGCGCAGTCAGGAACCGTGCGACTGCTACGGTCGCAGGTTCGAATCCTGCCTCGGGCATGGATGTGTGTGATGTCCTTAGGTTAGTTAGGGTTAAGTAGTTCTAAGTTCCAGGGGACTGATGACCTCAGCAGTTGAGTCCCATAGTGCTCAGAGCCATTTGAACCATTTTTGTTAGGCATTTCAATTGGCAGTACGCAATTCAAATGGCTCTGAGCATTATGGGACTTAACATCTGAGGTCATCAGTCCCCTAGAACTTAGAACTACTTAAACCTAACTAACCTAAGGACGTCACACATATCCATGTCCGAGGCAGGATTTGAACCTGCGACCGTAGCGGTCGCGCGATTCCAGACTGAAGCGCCTTGAACCGCTCGGCCACACCGGCCGGCAATTGGCAGTACGCATTGTACAGTATTTCCAGTGCGACCAGGTGGCTTTTGCTAGGGGCAGTGTCAGGATAACTCTGGCGTTGGTCCAACCCAGGCTGACAAGGCACTCAAGATTCATGGTACATGGCTATATGCAGCTTACGGCCTGTAGGTGAACTTTGCAAGTATGGCAGAGGGCCCTCCCCGGTGTTGTATTCGCTCAAATACCAAAGGAGCAAGTGAATACATATCCCACTGGACATTACGAGGGGCGTTTGAAAAGTGCGCGCAAAAATAAAAACTACTTCGTGTTTGGGGTAAACCTTTTTCGTTTTACGACACAGTCTCCTTTTAGACTTATACACTTCGTCCAACGCTGTTCTACTTTGTTGATCCCTTCCGAATAATAGGAATCGTCCAAGTCTGCAAAATAGCTATTAGTTGCTGCAATCACCTCCTCGTTTGAATAAAATCTTGGTCCCGCCAGCCAGTTCTTCAAATTGGGGAACAGATAGTAGTCCGAGGGAGAATAGGGGGATGTGAAACGAGTTGGAATCCTATTTCCATTAATTTTGTGACCACAACTGCTGAGGTGTGTGCTGGTGCATTGTGGTGATGGAAAAGGACTGTTTTGCGGTCCAATCGCCAGCGCTTTTCTTGCAGCTCGGTTTCCAAACGGTCCAATAACGATGAATAATATGCACCTGTAATTCTTTTACCCATTTCCAGATAGTCGATGAGGATTAACCCTTGCGAATCCCAAAAGATAGTCACCTTAACCTTTCCGGCCGAAGGAATGATCTTCGCCTTTTTTGGTGCAGATTCTCCCTTGGTAACCCATTTTTTAGATTGTTGCTTGGTCTCAGGAGTATAGTAATGTATCGATGTTTCATTGACGGTGACGAAACGACGCTTAAAGTCCTGTGGATTCTTCCTAAACAGCTGCAAACCATCCTTGCAACACTTCATACGATTCCGTTTATGATCAAGCGTGAGTAATGGCGCAACCCATCTTGCGGATGGCTTTCCCATCTCCAAATGTTTATGCAAAATGTTGTGTACCCGTTCATTCGAGATGCCCACAGCACTAGCACTATCACGCACCTTAACTCTTCTGTCATCCATCACCATATCCTGGATTTTATCAATGATTTCTGGAGTTGTAACTTCCACAGGGCGTCCAGAACGTTCAGCATCACTTGTGCTCATATGGGCAGTCTGAAAATTTTGAAACCACTTATAAACTGTTCTAATCGAAGGTACAGAGTCATCGTAATGTTTATCAACCTTCTCTCTGGTCCCCTGAGGCGTTTCGCATTTCATAAGGTAATGTTTTATCAGCACATGAAATTGTTTTTTGTCCATCTTTTGACAATCACTTGACTTCCTTGATTCACACTAATGCCAAACAAAAACAAACAGACCAATACGGCTGAAACTTAGTGTGCGTTCTTTCCAAATATGCTAATAACTGCTAGCCTGAGTGGCCTGGTGGTTCTAGGCACTACAGTCTGGAACCGCGCGACCGCTCCGATCGCAGGTTCGAATCCCGCCTCGGGCATGGATGTGTGTGATGTCCTTAGGTTAGTTAGGTTTAAGTAGTTCTAATTTCTAGGGGACTGATGACCTCAGAAGTTAAGTCCCATAGTGCTCAGAGACATTTGAACCATTTGCTACTAACATGACCTCGATACGCGCCGGTGGTTCCATCTCTCGGACTTTGCACGAACTTTTCAAACGCCCCTTGCATAATGACAAGTATTTGACAACAATATGTGAGACATTCCGTTTTAAAGGTAGAACAAGACAGCTCTTGAGATTCAAACGAAGGTTGACAATTATCGGAACTGCAATTTTGGAGGAGTGGGGGAGGAATTGTTTAAGCATAGTATAAGCGTATCATGTGCAAGAGTGAACAGTACCATCATCAGAGTGGGGAAAACCGATGATTTATCGAATGTCCGACCATTTTCAGATTAGATTAAGGGATCCTACAACCATCAGGTCGTCCTCATTTCCATATGTCCACCATCTTAAATGTAAGTGACATGGCGTCTATGTAGACTGTCCTCATATCTCCAGGTCACTATCTGGGGTCGCCGTCTTGGATTGTAATATCATACCTACTGTCCTCGTATCCGCAGACCGTCATCTTGGATCACAATCTTATATTCTCAAGCCATAGAGATTGCTCTTGTATCCTCAGTTCGTCAGCTTACATTGCTTTCTTAGATTCTGACGTCATACAGACGTTTTGGTTTAGAATGTTACGATATTGCGGCGAGGGGCTTTAAATTTCTATGAGCACTGTAAACATGTACCTCCAAACAAACATAATATTTACCATGTAACTTTGATTTACCATGGACTCTACCTCCGAAAATGACATATAATATTCAAAATCCATCCCAACATATACATTTTGAACACACGTTAAAAACACTTTCGATAACATAGTGTATACTTTTCACACAGGGAGAAACAACACTTGTACTAGAAAACCCGAAGGCACCCAATATGAGATGCCAGCCAAGAATCCATAAGACCGCCATTCCCATGAGGTGAATTGTAAATGACTGTGTACCTCCTACAAACCTACTAACAGCGCAGATGCAATGTCTGTTCAATCAGTATTATTCATCTGAAAATTGTAGGACAAGAAAAATTGCTATTTAGCTAAAAACACAACAGATAATAAAGAAATTATGTACAACAATGTTGCTTTGCTTCTATTTAGGAAAACTGTACATTATCATTACATTAACATCCCTGTTAATAGGGTCATTAAACTAACTGAAGAAAACCTGATGAAACACAAGCAGCTTGCTCAGGAACATGTGGATGAAACAATAACATTGTTACAGTTAATAATACAACAAAACTGTTTTGAATTCAATTAGGAGTACTACAGTCAAAGGTGTTTACCTATGGGTTTATCTATTTTCGGGACACTAGCCAGTATCTTCATGAATCATACCGAAAAACTAGTATTTGAAATTCTGTTACCAAAGAGAGGTTACTATGTCATCTACTGATACAACTAGATGGATGACATAATATACACAGAAGAGCCTAAGAAACTGGTACACTTGCCTGATACAGTGTAGGGCCGCCGCGAACACGCAGAAGTGCCCCAACACAGCGTGGCATGGACTCAACTAATGTCTGGAGTACTGCTGAAGAGAAATGACACCATGGGAGCAGGGCTATCCATAAATCCGTAAGAGTACGATAGGGTGGAGATCTCTTCTGAACAGCACGTGGCAATGCATCCCAAATATGATCAATAATGTTCATGTCTAGGGAATTAGGTGGCCAGCGAAAGTGTTTAAACTCAAAAGAGTGTTTCTGGAGCTACTCTGAGGCAATTCTGGACGTGTGGGGTGTCGCCTTGTCCTGTTGGAATTGCCTAGTCCGTCGGAATGCGGAATGCACTATGGACATGAGTGGATGCAGGTGATCAGACAGGATGCTAACATACGTGTCACCTGTCAGAGTCGTATCACTCCAACTGCACACGTCCCACACCATTAAATGGACTCTGTCAGCTTGAACAGTCCCCTGCTGGCATGCAGGTACCATGGATTTATGATGTTGTCTCCATACCCATACACGTCCATCCGCTTGATACAATTAGAAACGAGACTCGTCCGACCAGGCAACAAGTTTGCAGTCATCAACAGTCCAATGTCGGTGTTCACTGGCCCAGGCGAGACGTAGAGCTTTGTGTTGTGCAGTCATCAAGAGTACAGGAGTGGGACTTTGACTCAGAAAGCCCATATCGATTATGTTTCTTTGAATGATTCGGACGCTGACACGTACTGATGACCTAGCATTGAAATCTGTAGCAATTTGCGGAAGGGTTGCACTTCTTTCACGTGGAACGATTCTCTTCAGTCGGCGTTGCCCCCTCTCTTGCAGCATCTTTTTCCAGACGCAGTGACGTCGGAGATTTGATGTTTTACTGGATTCCGATATTCACAATACACTCGTGGAATGACCGTACGGGAAAATCCCCACTACATCGGTATCTCGGAGATGCTGTGTCCCATCGCTCGTGCACCGACTATAACACCACGTTCAAATTCACATAAATCTTGATAACCTGCCATTACAACAGCAGTAACCAATCTAACAATTGCGCCACTTCTTCTTCTTTTTCATTGTATTTAAATACCTCATTGGGGCGGGCTGGCAGCAGCACATGAGCTGCTCTTCAGTCGAAAGACGTAGAAAATACAATAGAAGAATTTAAAAATAACATAAAGGAGGAAATATGGTGGACATAGATATAAAAAAGTAGGAACATTATGGAAGACAATGGACAAAAAAGGGCGACTGTAAAATGGAGATAAAAACCGTAAAAAAGTAGCACACACAAAAAAACCATACACTGGGACAATTAAAACAACACAAGGCGAAGTACGACCGGCGCATAAAAGTATCGACGGTCAATGTACAGTGGAACAGCGCCAAACACTACACTGACATAGCACACTGATGTTGTTGTTGTTGTTGTTATTGTTGTTGTTGTGGTCTTCAGTCCTCAGACTGGTTTGATGCAAATCTCCATGCTACTCTATCCTGTGCAAGCTTCTTCATCTCCCAGTACTTACTGCAACCTACATCCTTCTGAATCTGGTTAGTGTATTCATCTCTTGGTCTCCCTCTACGATTTTTACCCTCCACGCTGCCCTCCAATGCTACATATGTGATCCCTTGATGCCTCAGAACATGTCCTACCAACCGGTCCCTTCTTCTTACCAAGTTGTGCCAGAAACTCCTCTTCTCTCCAATTCTATTCAATACCTCCTCATTAGTTATGTGATATACCCATCTAATCGTCAGCATTCTTCGGTAGCACCACATTTCGAAAGCTTCGATTCTCTTCTTGTCCAAACTACGAGAACTATCCACAAAGTACATCACGTTTTGGAATTAAAAATAAATAAAGTATTGAAATTTTTTTTGTTATATACAGATGAAAGCCACACTTAAATACTACTTTTCTACATAGTTGCCATTTAAAGTAAGGCACTTATCGTAGCGAAGGACGAGCTTGGAAATTCTTTCGTCTTCTTGAAGATGAGCCTCGTCATCAAAACGCTGCATAGCCAACCACTTCTTCATTGCTGTGAATAAGTGGAAGTCGCTCGGCGCCAGGTCGGGACTGTACGGCGGATGAGGAAACAACTCCCACTTAAAAGATTCGAGAACTTCACGAGTGGTATTTGCTGTGTGGGCCCGGGCGTTGTCGTGAATCAGCAAGATCTTTGAGCCCATCTTTCCCCTGCGCTTGATTTGTATTGCTCTTCTGAGGTTGTGCAGAGTTTGGCAATACCTTTGAGAGTTTATTGTAGTGCCTCTTTCCAGGAAATCCACAAAAATCACACCTTTTCTGTCCCAAAAGACAGTCGCCATCACCTTCCTTGCCGACATTGTCTGCATGCATTTCTTGGGTTTTTGGGGGGGGGGGGGGGGGTTATGTGCCCCCACTCCATTGACTGCAATTTTGTCTCGCAGTTCACATGCTTTACCCATGTTTCGTCACCAGCAACGATGCAATCGAGTAATGAGTCGCCATCTTTCTCGTAAGCGCCCAAAAACGTTAAGGCTGCAGCCATTCGCTGATTTTTGTGAATCTCTGTCAAGATTTTTGGTATCCATCTTGCACAAAACTTGTAACCAAGCTTTCCGGTAATGATTTCGTGCAACAAACTTCGTGAAATTTGTGGAAAACTCATAGAGAGTTCCGTTATTATGAAATTACGGATTTAACGGACCGCGGCATCGGCTTTTTCCACAAGTTCGGCAGTCACTATGCTGGGTCTTCCACTTCGCTCTTCGTCGTGAACGTTAGTTCGGCCATTTTTAAATTTTATGACCCATTGACGTACTCCATATTCAGTGATTATGTTGCCCCCATACACTTTACAAAACTGCCGATAGATTTCTATCGGTGTACAGTTTCTTGCAGTCAGAAACCTTATTACAGCACGGAATTCACACTTCGCGGCATTTTCAATTAACGCTGACATTTCAAACTGTCACAGTAACTCAACAGAGTACAGCACGAACCTCTCACTAGCACGGCAGGATGTCGACTGAGCGGCGGAATGCCATGAAACCAAGATGGCCGCGCTAGCCTCGCCCCTAACGGACACAAACGAAAACGTAATGTACTTTGTGGATAGCCGTCGTATTTATCGTCCATGTTTCACTTCCATACATGGCTACACACCATACAAATACTTTCAGAAACGACTTCCTGACACTTAAATCTATACTCGATGTTAACAAATTCCTCTTCTTCAGAAACGCTTTCCCTGCCATTGCCAGTCTACATTTTATATCCTCTCTACTTCGACCATCATCAGTTATTTTGATCCCCAAATAAAAAAACTCCTTTACTACTTTAAGTGTCTCATTACCTAATCTAATTCCGTCAGCATCATCCGACTTAATTTGACTACATTCCATTATTTCCCTTTTGCTTTTGTTGATGTTCATCTTATATCCTCTTTTCAAGACATTGTCCATTCCGTTCATCTGCTCTTCCAAGTCCTTTGCTGTCTGACATAATTACAATGTCATCGGCGAACCTCAAAGTTTTTATTTCTGCTCCATGGATTTTAATACCTACTCCGAATTTTTCTTTTGTTTCCTTTACTGCTTGCTCAATATACAGATTAAATAACATCGGGGAGAGGCTACAACCCTGTCTTACTCCCTTCCCAACCACTGCTTCCCTTTCAGGCCCCTCGACTCTTATAACTGCCATCTGGTTTCTGTACAAATTGTAAGTAGCATTTCGCTCCCTGTATTTTACCCCTGCCACCTTCAGAATTTGAAAGAGAGGATTCCAGTGAACATTGTCAAAAGCTTTCTCTATGTCTACAAATGCTAGAAACGTAGGTTTGCCTTTCCTTAATCTTTATTCTAAGATAAGTCGTAAGGTCAGTATTGCCTCATGAGTGCCAACATTTCTATGGAATCCAAACTGATCTTCCGCGAGGTCGGCTTCTACCAGTTTTTCCATTCGTCTGTAAAGAATTCGCGTTAGTATTTTGCAGCTGTGACTTATTAAATTGATAGTTCGGTAATTTTCACATGTGTCAACACCTGCTTTCTTTGGGATTGGAATTATTATACTCTTCTTGAAGTCTGAGGGTATTTCGCCTGTGTCATTCATCTTGCTGACCAGATGGTAGAGTTTTGTCAGGACTGGCTCTCCCAAGGACGTCAGTAGTTCTAATGGAATGTTGTCTACTCCCGGGGCCTTGTTTCGACTCAGGTCTTTCAGTGCTCTGTCAAACTCTTCACGCAGTATCGTATATCCCATTTCATCTTCATCTACATCCTCTTCCATTTTCATAATATTGTCCTCAAGTACATCACCCTTGTATAGACCCTCTATACACTCCTTCCACCTTTCTGTTTTCCTTTCTTTGCTTAGAACTGGGCTTCCATCTCAGCTCTTTATATTCATACAAGTGGCTCTATTTTCTCCAAAGGTCTCTTTAATTTTCCTGTAGGCAGTGTCTATCTTATCCCTAGTGAGATAAGCCTCTACATCCTTACATTTGTCCTCTAGCCATCCCTGCTTAGCCATTTTGCACTTCCTGTCGATCTCATTTTTGAGACATTTGTATTCCTTTTTGCCTGCTTCATTTACTGCATCTTTATATTTTCTCCTTTCATAAATTCTATATTTCTTGTGTTACCCAAGGATTTCTACTAGCCCTCGTCGTTTTACCTACTTGATCCACTGCTGCCTTCACTACTTCATCCCTCAGAGCTACCCATTCTTTTTCTACTGTATTTCGTTCCCCCAATCCTGTCAATTGTTCCCTTATGCTCTCCCTGAAACTCTGTACAACCTCTGGTTTAGTCAGTTTATCCAGGTCCAATCTCCTTAAATTCCCACTTTTTTGCAGTTTCTTCAGTTTTAATCTACAGTTCATAACCAATAGATTGTGGTCAGAGTCCATATCTGCCCCTGCAAATGTCTTACAATTTAAAACCTGGCTTCTAAATATCTGTCTTACCATTATATAATCTATCTGATACCTTCTAGTATCTCCAGGTTTCTTCCATGTATACAACATTCTTTCATGATTCTTGAACCAAGTGTTAGCTATGGTTAAGTTACGCTCTGTGCAAAACTCTACCAGGCGGCTTCCTCTTTCATTTCTTAGCCTCAATCCAATTTCACCTACTATGTTTCCTTTTCTCCCTTTTCCTACTCTCGAATTCCAGTCACCCATGACTATTAAATTTTCGTCTCCCTGCACTACCTGAATAACTGCTTTTATCTCATCATACACTTCTTCAATTTCACACTGATGATGAGGAGAAAATGGAGGATCTGCTGGGCGCAATAAGATGAGGGTGAAGGGAAGAAGTGAGGGAGGGGAAGAGAGTGGGGGAGACGGGCGGGGGAGGTCGCCGAAGAGGGCAGAGGAGGGAAGGATGTGGGGGAGGGGAAAGAGATAAGGGTGGTATGCAGTGACTGAGGGGGGGAAGGAGGAAAATCCGTTCTAGGAGAAGGAGGGGAGAGGAAAAGGGGGCTCTGGGGAGGGGGGGAACAAGGTGTGGTTAGTTGAAATGAAGGGTATATGTCGTGGCAAAGTTCAACATGCGGGAGGGGAGGTGCTGAAAATTGCCCTGATGAAGGAAATGGAGGGTGTGGAGGTGGAGAGAGGAAGTGATACAGCGATACAACTGTGCCAGACACTTGTTGTCTTATATAGGCGTTGCTGAGCGCAGCGCCGTTTTCTGTCTGTTTACATATCTCTGTATTTGAATATGCATGTCTATACCAGTTTCGTTGACGTTTCAATGCCTATGCTAGATTAGGCTCATGACACATTGCAGCATATATGTAAGTAGTATGCACAACAACATAAAGTTTGTAGTAGAGGAAGAAAAAGAAAACAAACTCAAGATTCTGGATATAACCACGAGAAATGACAATCACAACCATGACAGGACAGCAGACACAATAAATAAAGTAACCTCAAGCCACCCACAGAATCACAATTTGATGTCAGTTACATTTTAAAGAGACCCAATGAAATTCCGCTAAACACATACGATTACCGAAAGGAGGTGGAAACTGTAAACCACATGCAAAGTAAGTTAAACTTAAGGTAAACTTAACAAAAGAACAAAGTTACAAATGAAGACACACAGGCCAGTCGCCGTACCCGAGCGGATCTAGGCGCTTCAGTTCAGAACTACACGGCTGCTACGGTTGCAGGTCGGAGTCCTGCCTCAGGCGTGGATGTGTGTGATGTCATTAGGTTAGTTAGGTTTAAGTAGTTCTACGTCTAGGGGACTGATGACCTCAGATGTTAAGTCCCACAGTGCCTAGAGCCATTTGAACCATTTGAGACACACAGCTAACATAGATGCATGGTCAAGTCACGTTAGTGTGACCACTACCTACATTCGATGTCAATGTCAACTACTCACAGATAGCAGGTGCCAGCACGAGTAGTGAAGCGTACATAAAGCAAGTCTGTAGGACGTAGAAAACAGTGCAGTAGTTCTCATAATGGGGAAACAGAGAGATTTATCTAACCTCCGAAAGTGCGTGATCACTGGTTTTTGGGACAAGGATGGAAGTCCTTCAGAAATAGCTAAGTTTGTAAACTGTTTTCCTGCTGCCATCAGCATATTATAGTGTTAACTGTGTGCAATTTGTTTAACTATTCCGTCGTTTGGCACGCATATATTTCCCTAAGCTCACATTGGTTTGCAGCACTTCACATTTCTTAAGGTGAAATATGACGCAGTCTAGTAATACTACTGTTTGTTTGTACACTCCTGGCTAAACTCGCTAACTTGGCACAGTAGAATCTGTGGTGCACCACATGCCATAGATGACAGGGATAAATGGCAGCTGCAGAGATGTGTACATGCGAATGGACACGAAGCAGCTGAGCAACGACCAGATGAACCAAGGAATTATCAACAGTGCGTCCTCAACGACAGTTGAGCAAAGATTACTGCATACGGGTTTTGCAGCAGGCATCTTGTTCATGCACCGATGCTGACTGCCCACTGGCGATGAGGACTGGAATTTGCACGCCGCTACCACAACTGTATGTCCCTGAGTGGTGACAGGTGGCCTCTGCAGACGAATCATATTTAATGTTCCGTCGGCGTGAAACGTCTGGAAGGTAACATCCTGCAACGATCGTCTAAAGTGCCCAGGTTGGAGAAGGGAGTGTTGTGGTCTGGTCAGTGTTGTTGTGGCATTCCTTGGGTGATCTCGTCATTCTGCGAGGCACAACGGATCAACCAGACTATGCATCTATCTTTGGAGACAATGTCCACGCCTACATCCAGTTCGTTTTTTCTCAACACATAGGCCTCTACCAGGAGGACAACACATGCGTGGCTGGAAGAGCCGCAGGATGAGTCTGACATACTTCTCTGGGCATCAAACTCTCCGGATTTACACCTAATCAAGAATCTGTGGACCCAGCTCGATAGGGCTGTTCGTGCCATGGATCCTCAGCCGAGATACACAGCGCTTCTGGCCACAGCACTTGTGTCAGCGTGGCTCCAAATCCCTGTCGGTACCTTCCAGAGCCCTCTCCCTCCACGTCTCGCAGCAGTCAGTGCTGCAAAAGGTATTTATTCAGGTTTTGGATGGTGATATTACCAAACTGAGTGAAGAGAGCATGTTTTTGTTGTTGTGGTCTTCAGTCCTGAGATTGGTCTGATGCAGCTCTCCATGCTACTCTATCCTGTGCAAGCTGCTTCATCTCCCAGTACCTACTGCATCCTACATCCTTCTGAATCTGCTTAGTGTATTCATCTCTTGGTCTCCCTCTACGATTTTTACCCCCCACGCTGCCCTCCAATACTAAATTGGTGATCCCTTGATGCCTCAGAACATGTCCTACCAACCGATCCCTTCTTCTTGTCAAGTTGTGCCACAAACTCCTCTTCTCCCCAATTCTATCCAATACCTCCTCATTAGTTATGTGATATACCCATCTAATCTTCAGCATTCGTCTGTAGCACCACATTTCGAAAGCTTCTATTCTCTTCTTGTCCAAAATATTTATTGTCCATGTTTCACTTCCATACATGGCTACACTCCATATAAATACTTTCAGAAACGACTTCCAGACGTAAACGATGGTAAAAATAATACAAGCAGCAAAGTTACGAGGAAACGACAGTCAATGAACAAACACAACACTCAATACAAAATACGTAACATATTCAAGAAACAGGACATAAACATTGGCTACAAAACGAATAATTCAGTACAGAATCAGATCTGAAAATTAAAACGAAATCATGAAAGATCGCAGCAATCTGGTATCTACGAGCTACTGAGACGAATTCTACATTGGAATGTCTCGCACGACTCTGTACACAAGGTGTAAAGAACATCTCAGGGGCACAGAAATGCAGTACAAGCGACTTTTAACAGAAATAAGGTATGAGCACCTCAAAAATAAGCTGACATACACACAAAACATTGATTCACAATTAGCAGCTACTTAGTGACCAGACAAATATGGGAAAGCAGACAATAAACAGAATAATTGAACATATGACATAAAGAAAAGGTTACACTTTCATTCTCTGTCTCTCTCTCTCTCTCTCTCTCTCTCTCTCTCTCTCTCTCTCTCTGTCCCTCCCAACCTCTCCTATATTTCGCCTCTGCATACACCCACTTTCCTCCGCTAAATTACCAATTTAGTCTTCATTCCCTTATATAGCATTCACTGTATTTAGTTATCTTGGCCAATTACCCCTCCTCCAGCACGCCAAACTCTGATCAGTTTCGTTCCTGAACTCCTGTGCTGCTCCTTCATTTCATTTACTCATAAAATAAATACACAGTGCCTTAATAAAACGAAATTGTAAACATATGAGAAACCACAGTCGAAGAAAAGTTTTAGATGGAGCGAAAACCAAAGTTTGCAGCTAAATAGGCAACACTGTACACAGAGAGTTACGTGTAGCCATGAATATACAGACAGTAGTACTGCTATACTGTCTCGTTTTTCACATCAAAAAATATGAAGTGCTGCACACCAATGTGAGATTACGCTAAAATATAAGTGCTAAACGAGATAGTACTTCAAAAAATTTACACGAGTATGACAGTTTCTAACGTAAACGAGAATCGGACATAAAATCCCGCAAGTAAAATCACACCATGATATATTTTATAACGAAGTGGTTTTTAGATTTAGAAAGGAAACAAAATTATAAATATGTTACATTCCAGACCACTGACTAAGTTTTGTACCAATAAAACGAAACCTTTACGGTGATATAAATAATGTATAATGCAGGACTAGTATGGTGTATATGTGCTCATCCAGGGTAGGTGTGTTTGCCAAAATAGGTAAGGTAAAAAACCTCGCGGCATTTATTTTATTATATGGGTGCACGTTGTGGCCCCCAGGGAAAAAGCCATGCATTTAGAGTGGGCCGTTACGGCCAAATACTCGAATGGAGCATAGCAGAGCAGGAGGAGGACGTTTTAACGGATCTTAATCCTGCAGTCGAGAAGGCGAAGCACCTCTGGCATGGTCCTTGTCTGTCCTCGTCCGAGATCCCAAGTGAGCCTTTCCTTCGCTTCCATTGGTCGGGGGTTGCGAGCAATGCTTCCCAAGTGAGCCTTTCCTTCGCTTCCATTGGTCGGGGGTTGCGAGCAATGCTTCCCAAGTGAGCCTTTCCTTCGCTTCCATTGGCCGAGGGTTGCGAGTAATGCTTGGAGCATAGCAGAGCAGGAGGAGGACGTTTCAACGGATCTGAATCCTGCAGTCGAGAAGGCGAAGTACCTCTGGCATGGTCCTTGTCTGTCCTCGTCCGAGATCCCAAGTGAGCCTTTCCTTCGCTTCCATTGGTCGGGGGTTGCGAGCAATGCTTCCCAAGTGAGCCTTTCCTTCGCTTCCATTGGTCGGGGGTTGCGAGCAATGCTTCCCAAGTGAGCCTTTCCTTCGCTTCCATTGGCCGAGGGTTGCGAGTAATGCTAGCCAACAGCCCTTACTGCGAGAACAGAGCTTAGCCCAGCACCTGGCGCAAGAACGGTAAACCGGTTGCGAGAGCGGTCTCAACACAAGCAGTAGAATTCAAGCACAGGAATCACTAAAGAATAGACATTTTGCTTAATAGATCGTATTCCCTCCATACTGGTGGCGTCCTGCGCAACATATACCTTCTTGTAATTCCACAGACGGATTTTAAATATGTATTTCAAATGTATTTGTATAAGTTGATAAACCCGGCATCGCCTGTGTTTCCGTTTTACCAGTTTTCTGTTAGAAACGGAAACAAATGGTGAACTGTGTTTGCAGTGTAATGTCGAAAAACTTTCATTTCTATGTATTTGTGAAAAAACTTGAAAGTATGATACAGTCGAACAAAGGAATACGCATAATGTACAAATGTGTACGTACAGCTGCTTCGCATGTGTACAATACGATTTTGTAAGCGTCTCTATGGCAACGTCACTTCATAGCTCTATACGAAGATATTGTTTCCCCTACAGCCGTTTGCGCTTCGCATTTAAAAGCTGTCAAAAGCGTGACTCGACTGTAGGAGTATCTTAGTTGTAAAGAATAAATGTGCACTACTGGCCATTACAATTGCTACACCAAGAAGAAATGCAGATGATAAACGGATTTTCACTAGACAAATATATTATGCTAGAACTGACATGTGATTACATTTTCACACAGTTTGGGTGCATAGATCCTGATAAATCAGTACCCAAAACAACCACCTCTGGCCGTAACAACGGCCTTGATACGCCTGGGCACTGAGACAAACAGAGCTTGGATGGCGTGTACAGGTACAGCTGCCCATGCAGCTACAACACGATACCACAGTTCATCAAGAGTAGTGACCGGCGTATTGTGACGAGACAGTTGCTCGGCCACCATTGACCAGCCGTTTTCAATTGGTGAGAGATCCAGAGAATGTGCTGGCCAGGGCAGCAGTCTAACATTTTCTGTATCCAGAAAGGCCCGTACAGGACCTGCAACATGCGGTCGTGCATTATCCTGCTGAAATATAGGGTTTCGCAGGGTTCGAATGATGGGTACAGCCACGGGCCGTAACACATCTGAAATGTAACGTCCACTGTTCAAAGTGCCGTCAGTGAGAACAAGAGACGACCGAGACGTGTAACCAATGGCACCCCATACCATCACGCCGGGTGGTACGACAGTCTGCCGATGACGAATACACGCTTCCAATGTGCGTTCACCGCGATGTCGCCAAACACGGATGCGACCATCATGATGCTGTAAACGGAACCTGGATTCATCCGAAAAAATGACGTTTTGCTATTCGCGCACCCAGGTTCGTCGTTGAGTACACCACCGCAGGGGCTCCTGTATGTGGTGCAGCGTCAAGGGTAACCGCAGCTATGGCCTCCGAGCTAATAGTCCATGCGGCTGCAAACGTCGTCTAGCCGTTCGTGCTGATGGTTGTTGTCTTGAAAACGTCCCCATCTGTTGACTCAAGGACCGGGACGTGGCAGCACGATCCGTTACAGTCATGCGGATAAGATGCCTGTCATCTCGACTGCTAGTGATACGAGGCCGTTGGGATCCAGCACGGCGTTCCGTATTACCGTCCTGAACCCACCGATTCTATATTCTGCTTGCAGTCATTGGATCTCGACCAACTCCAGCAGCAATGTCGGGATACGATAAACCGCAATCGCGATAGGCTACAATCAGACCTTTATCAAAGTCGGAAACGTGACGGTACGCATTTCTCCACCATACACGAGGCATCACAACAACGTTTCACCAGGCAACGCCGGTCAACTGCTGTTTATGTATGAGAAATCGGTTCGAAACTTCCCTCATGTCAGCACGTTGTATGTGTCGTCACCGGTGCCAACCTTGTGTCAATGCTCTGAAAAGCTAATAATTTGCATTTCACACCATCTTTTTCCTCTCGGTCAAATTTCGCGTCTGTAGCACGTCATCTTAGTGGTGTAGCAATTTTAATGGTCGGTATTGTATTAATACTCCGTGAATGATGCGACATTTTCACACATCTCATTGTTTATGAAGTCATATCTCTTGAACTGCAGTAGGTAGGTGGCTGCTATGGCGAGAGCAACTGTTGCCTGACAATAACGGATATGTGTATCAAGTTTGGTTGAAATTGGTCCTGTGATTCAGGAAGAGACATTGAACATACATACGGAGACACACCCACACACATGTCCACATATACCCATTTTTGTAATACACTGAGGTGAGAAAAGTTGTCGGATAGCGATATGCAGATACGCAGATGGTAGTAGCATCGCGTACTCCAGGTACAGTACAAAAGGGCGATGCGCTGGTGGAGCTGTCATCTGCACTGACGTGATTCTTGTGAAACGGTATCCAATGAGTTTACGGACGCACGACGTGAACGTGGGGTGGAAGTTGGAGCTGGAAGCATGGTAGATGCAGTTTCGGAAATCGTTTGGAAATTCAATAATCCGAGATCCACAGTGTTAAAGATGTGTCAGAATACCTAATTTCAGGCATTATTTCTCACCACCTAAAACGCAGTTCCGATGGGATTCTCTTAACGAACTAGAGTAGCGGCGTCTGAGTACGGTTTTCAGTGTTAACAGACCAACAGCTCCGCACGAAATAACTACAGAAATCAATGTGGACGTACGACGAATGTATCCGTTAGCACAGTGCGGCGAAATTTGCCGTTAAAGGTCTTTGGCAGCAAACGACCGACGCGAGTACCTGTGCTAGGAGCGCGACATGGCCTGGAGAGCCTCTCGTGACCATATCGGTGGAACCCCAAGACAACTGGAAAATCGTAGTCTGATCAGATGAATCCCGATTTCAGGTAGTAGGAGCTAATGGTAGGGTTCAAGCGTGGCGCAGACCCCACGAAACCATGGACCCAGGTTGTCAGCAAGGCACTGTGCAAGCTCCACAGTGTTACGGGCTGTGTTTACATCCAGTGGACTGGGTCCTCTGGTCCAACTGAACCGATCAATGACTGAAAATGGTTACCTGCGGCTACCTGGAGACTATCTGCAGCCATTCATGAACTACATGTTGCCAAATAATGGTACACCATATCACAGGCTCACAATCGCAAAGATTAACACAGTGGTCTCGCTTTCGGGAGGATGACGGTTCAAACCCGGGTCTGGCCATCCTGATTCAGGTTTTCCGTGATTTCCCTAAATCGCGCCTGTCGATGTGGCCGTGCGCTTCTAGGCGCTTCAGTCTGGAACCGCGTGACCGCTACGGTCGCAGGTTCGAATCCTGCCTCGGGCATGGATGTGTGTGATATCCTTACGTTAGTTAGGTTTAAGTAGTTCTAGGTTCTAGGGGACTGATGACCACAGATGTTAAGTCCCATAGTGCTCAGAGCCATTTTGAACCTAAATCGCTTCAGTTAAATGCCGCGATGGTTTCTGTGGAACGGCACGGCCGATTTCCTTCGCCATCCTTCCCTAATGTGTCTGTAATGACGCCGTTGTCGATGCGACGTTTACCAGGAATGTTATCTTCCGAGGCCAAAATCGTTCGCGATTGGCTTCAAGAACATTCTGGACGATGCGAGCTAACGATTTGGCCACCCATATCGCCCCACGTGAATCCCATCGATCATTTATAGGACATAGTCGAGAGGTCAGTTTGTGCACTAAATCCTGCAGCGGACGAGATTTTCGCAATCATCGACGGCAATGGAAACAGCACGGGTAAATACTTTTGCAAAGGTCTTCCAATAGCGAGTAGTTGAGTCTGTGCCACGTCGAGATGCTGCACTATGCCGGGCAAGAGGATATCCGACGCGATATTAGGAGGTTTTCAGCGACTTTTGCCACTTCAGTGTATATCGAACAGCATATACTGAGACGTCCGCTGGCCAGAACAGGTAGTAGGGTTGAGGAAAGGGCCAAGGGTTGAAGTCAGTTTCTGCTTCTAATTGTCGTTTATTGTAATTTAGCAACTCTTTCATGGAAGAAGGCCACCAACAAGAAATCTTAACAAGATAATAATCCAATTAAGATAGCAATAAAATAATTCAAAAAACAGCATACGCAAATTGCTATACAAATTGGCTGAGGGCCACAATTAATTTCCAAAATTTTAGAATATATTACCATAGACCTTTAAAGGCAGAAGGCCAACGAAAAACCTTACAAAATCAAAAATTCAGTTAAGATACCGATAAAATAATTTAAAACCCAAAAGGCAACATATGCAAGGTGCAACACAAATGCCTGAGGGCCACAATTAAATTTCAAAACTTCAGAATATATTACCATAGACCTTTAAAGGCAGAAGGCCAGCATTTTTAACAACAAGAGATCTTAAAAATCAACAAGATAAAAAATCCGATTAAGATAGCAATAAAATAATTTAAAGAAACAACATATGCAAGGTGCAATACCAATGGCTGAGAGCCACAATCAGACTTCAAAATTTCAAAATATATTACCATAATCTTTAAAGGCAGAAGGCCGCAGTGTTTAAGCTTGAAAGGTAAATTTAAAATTAATTTTGCCAAATTTTAAGAAACAAACAATATCCATAAGCCCAAAATTTAAAATAGCTGACAAGAGATAATTAAAAGCAGGTGGCACTCAGAAGGCCTCCAGGGAGGTCGGTCTGCCGTCGTTCACTCAGGTGAGACAGGTGGTGAGCCGAGCTACACTTGATCCGTCGGAACTCCGCTAGGGTGCAGCCACGGACCGACCGACACAACAACTTGCTTCCCGTCTATCAGTACATGAGAACCCCAACCGGCAATGTTACAAACGTGAAGTACGTATTAGCTGTCAAAATTGCACACCATGTTGGACAGCGACAATAGGGAGGAAAGGACGCTGCCGGAAATTACGTTAGTGGCCAGGGCAGGTAACCGGAACACTTATGGCCACTAAGCAGAAAATTCCGTTGGAACACTTGAATTTGAAACACAGTAATAGCTAACTCGCTCAAAAGAACACTGCCTGAATTTACGTCAGTGCCCAGGGCGGGTTACCAGAACACTAACAGCCACAAGACAGAAAATTCCATGGTGCACTCAGTTCGTAGTCGACCAAAATAGTTCATTGCTCCAGATGGCAGCTAAATCTCAGCAGCAGAACCACTCAGTGCTACTCACCGGAAAACCTCAGCGAACCACCAAAACGAACCACCACAACATGAACAGACGTGCCTTGGGTAGTTGAAAGCACTACTCAACTTTGACGTCCTGGGTCGGTGAACCACGAAGCTCGTAGCGATCGGACAGCTCCACACACGCTCCAACACTGCACAGGGGCTGCCAGCGGCCCCAGCCGACTGCACCACGAGGAGATAACTTACCTGGTCCGCAGCAACCGACCGACTCCCTCCAGACCCCCTTGCCAGAAACTGTATGCACCAAACCAAAGATGGTACATGGCGAAAATATCGATACACATCACTGCTGCCACAGGTAGAGGGAAGAAGAATCACGATGTAACCGCGACAAGGGCGGGAAACCAAACACAGATAGACAGCGAACGTCACGAAAACACATAGCTGGGAGAGAGCATGGCTCATTTACCTTACGGGTACAGAAACGACAGTTGTAACAGTTTCTTTCCTCGATATCTAGGTAAATACGCGTTTGAAGACCCATACACGCTGATGAAAAATGCTCACCTGCAAATTATCTACTGACCCCGTCGTTTTTGAATCCACTTCGCATCATGAAGTGTTATTTTTCGCAAAATCTGACGATGCTGAACGAAAATATATTACAGTCTTCGTCTGTACACAAATGACTTGTCTTACAGTAAACGAATTGGTTGGCCGTGTCTGGTTACATTACTCGATTTACAGTGGTATCCTTGATTTGTTTTTTACTGCGTTCGTTGTTTCTCATAACGCCCATTTTTAAAGTTGTTGCAGTGAAGTAGGAAATTCATAGCAGATTACATTATTTGTGATGATAAGCTCACCGGACAAGATACTGGTCACCCTGCAGAAATCATTACAGGCATAATCAAATACCGTATAATTCCGCCCCTGGACCTGATAACCGCCTTTATTCGGTTGGGATACGTGTCCACAAGTTTGTGCAGGTACGTCGCAGCCGACTTAAGCCACTCGCCGTGGATCTGAGGACGCAGTTCCAATAAACTACAGAGATGCGCTTTACCGCTGTTCAAACCTATCCCACACATATACTGTGGCATTCAAGTCGAATGATGTTGCACGTCAGTCGAGAAGTAATATAGTGAGAAGTGGGAATGGTGTTCATAAAACCAGTCACATATTCCTCATATCCTTTGAACTTTTTGTTGTTGTAAATACATAACATTTGTACTGTCGTCTCTGTGTGGTTGTGTGACCGACTCCAAATGTCCATTGTATGCAATTCCCGTTGCTATGTTCTCTCGCTAACAGGTGCGGGTGGACATTTATTCACTGACTGCAGCGATTCCTGTCGGATTGGGAAGCGGTTTTGATTCACAAGCCGTGATTCGCGTCTCCGGTCCCTCCAGTCCAGATATTTTTCCGGTCACAGTTCTTATGTCTTGTTTCATCGCCACATATGCTAAACTTTTCCCTCTAGTCACGTCAACAGTTCGCAGCGGAACACGAGTGCCCTTTTTTGCCACTCGGTCACGTCCATACTTTCATTCGCATTTATGTCCAATGTCCGCTAGAAACATAAATGTCCCACTGGATGTTATTTCGCTGAGCTCACGCTGAGGTAGTGAGCGCACAGTTCAGCGCATGACTCGATCGCTGCGCCATCTGTAAAGACTTAAGGATCCTACTGCGCGTGCGCACAGGGGTGACAACTTTTTTGTCCAGTGAGCTTATCACACCTACGTGAGCCGATGACACGACTACCAAAAACTTTTGTGGGTTTTGTTATTGTTCTGAGTTGTGTATGGGTTTATCGATCTCTCTATAGTCCAGTTTCGGAGGTGGTTAACACCACTATTTGGTGGCAACTTGAATCTGGCACTGCAAGGTATTGGAATTTCGTTCTGATGAGTACAGGCATAACATACAAACATAATATACTCTTTGCGTGATATTCACAACTGTGGCTAATTCCATGACTAATAAATCCGCTCCATTTGCACTTGACGAATCATTTATTTGGATGAAATAATTGACACCACCCAGCTTTCAGGATACAAATTCCATCTTCAGGCTGCAACGTCACAATAGGTTTCGTTACATTGTTAAAATCAGTGTTATGTTACTATCAGCTGATAGACATTATCAGCGTGAATTCAATTACTTTGCATAATTAATGAACAGCGAAATAATCTCAGCCCCAAATAACATGTATGTAGAAACAATTATGGATCAAAGTCTTTTATTCTCATTACAATATGCACGTCCTGTGTCCCTATTTACGTTTTCCCACCTCTCCTTAAAGTACGGGGTCAGGTGTGAATATTTTGAGTGTGGTAGCAGAGAGACCAGAGATGTAGTGGGTCTCAGAATCTTAACATAGGCAGTGGAAGGCAAAGAGCAGGAACAGGATGGTTAGACCAGAGGTGCAAAGTCTAAAAAAAGCGTTTACCTACCAGAGGTTGGTCACGGGCCTCCCCCACCACCTCGCGCTGCTCGGGAGAAAGAGCCGCGCAACGGTTACGAGGAGTATTTTGGGAGACAGGTAAGCGACCAGACGTTCCTTCTGAACGCTGCGTCGAAATCAGGACAAAGGTATTTGAATGTTTAAATATGTTTAATGTTAACAATTTATTTATCAGAGGCTTTTTCGCGATTGATTAATTAAGAACAATTTATTAATTTTTGTTCAATTTATCCGATATAAGAATAATCTTCTCTGTTCGAGATTTCCGTTACGACCCGCCACGTGGTGCATAGTTTCAAACTGCAACCGCCGGGAAAGCTAATAGAGGGAGTTGTAGCCAGTTTTTTCGATTGCTGAACATTTATGCTAGCGTGTATCGTTGTTTAACAACTTATTGAAAATTTAGTGACGAGTGTAGCTTTTCTAAGATGAATTCAAGCACTTCGCTCTGGAGATACCGGCCACGAGTCCTGCTCGGTGCCAGCCACTGTACATAGAAAATCTGCATAGAGAAATAGTTACGATATTTGCATTTCAGTGATAACTTAGTGCACGTGCATGTATCAGCATAGTAGTAGTGACCACTTGCTCTCCAAGATTTCCCTTCCCCCCACAGGACGATGCAAATCAAAGGCCACACGGCCTGTAATTCAAAGGAGAAATAATCTATGTGCATAGTTAAATAATCTTTGTCCATAGTTAAATGAAAATTCAAAGCAGAACTAGTGAAATGTGTATTCAAAAGATTGTTAAGAAGTAACTTCGTAAATTTGTCTAATGTTGGTTAAAATAAAATTAACTTTGTTTTTCGAAGTAATTTCCGTTCTAGGCTTGCTCATTTAAACCATACCTAAGAAAAGAGAATCATGCCAGTGACGCCAACCCTTTACTAAAATTATTGGCACAAGACTAGATTCGTGCAGGATGTAGTTTTCTCTGACCATCCCCAAAATTACAGTTGCGTCATCCGTTGCGACTTCCAATTCAATCGATAAGATTGTATTCTGAACTACGATGGGCCTAAACATCAATTCTAAAGCGGGCAGAATGGTCAGGGAAGGTTACGCTGCCGAGGAGAAAAAGTGTACATAAGATCCTTCCCCACAGCCGGCTTATATAAAAATGAATAAAAGTAATCCCTGCTGATAAAATCAAGCAAACTCCCTTCTCAGCCTGCCACAGACAGGGAGAATTAACGACATTTACGATCTAAATACCAGTCGTTGGGAGCTTGCAAGGCGCTACAAAAAAGGAACAAGGAAAACTAAGAGGCAGCCTTCATCAAGTTAATTAACATTAAAGGAACCCATACAAATATGCACATCAAGTTACACCTTGACTGCATACGAGAAAGTCGCAGTAGTCATGTAACAAAATCAGGAAAGATCAAGTAGCATGCGAGAACCCGCGCAGGTGAGGCGTGAGAAAGTTCTCTCAGTCAGCCAGTACCACACTGGGTAAACGGACCCTAACTGAAACATGATATGAATGAACAGGAAATAATAACACAGTGCCAGAGTATTGTAAACTATGAACCAACAGTGAACGACAAAACATGTGGTATGGGCTTAAGAAGTGAACGTGAAGGCAATAGAAGCCATAGAATACCAATTTGTGGACCTCAAAAGTAGGTTACCACCATGAGTGCCCAGTCCGGCGCATACCGTGGAAGCCCAGCAGGACCGGCCAGCAGGCAATGCGACTCCTGGGAGAGTGGCCGCCAACGGAACTAATACCAGTGGTAGGAGGGAAGGCTGAAGATCGTAGAGGTTGCGTGCCATTTCAGCTGTATGGCGTCGGATACTGTTTTCAAAACTCGGTTCCAGTTTCCTTTTAATAGGTTTCGCGTGATACACTCCTGGAAATGGAAAAAAGAACACATTGATACCGGTGTGTCAGACCCACCATACTTGCTCCGGACACTGCGAGAGGGCCGTACAAGCAATGATCACACGCACGGCACAGCGGACACACCAGGAACCGCGGTGTTGGCCGTCGAATGGCGCTAGCTGCGCAGCATTTGTGCACCGCCGCCGTCAGTGTCAGCCAGTTTGCCGTGGCATACGGAGCTCCATCGCAGTCTTTAACACTGGTAGCATGCCGCGACAGCGTGGACGTGAATCGTATGTGCAGTTGACGGACTTTGAGCGAGGGCGTATAGTGGGCATGCGGGAGGCCTGGTGGACGTACCGCCGAATTGCTCAACACGTGGTGCGTGAGGTCTCCACAGTACGTCGATGTTGTCGCCAGTGGTCGGCGGAAGGTGCACGTGCCCGACGACCTGGGACCGGACCGCAGCGACGCACGGATGCACGGCAAGACCGTAGGATCCTACGCAGTGCCGTAGGGGACCGCACCGCCACTTCCCAGCAAATTAGGGACACTGTTGCTCCTGGGGTATCGGCGAGGACCATTCGCAACCGTCTCCATGAAGCTGGGCTACGGTCCCGCACACCGTTAGGCCGTCTTCCGCTCACGCCCCAACATCGTGCAGCCCGCCTCCAGTGGTGTCGCGACAGGAGTGAATGGAGGGACGAATGGAGACGTGTCGTCTTCAGCGATGAGAGTCGCTTCTGCCTTGGTGCCAATGATGGTCGTATGCGTGTTTGGCGCCGTGCAGGTGAGCGCCACAATCAGGACTGCATACGACCGAGGCACACAGGGCCAACACCCGGCATCATGGTGTGGGGAGCGATCTCCTACACTGGCCGTACACCACTGGTGATCGTCGAGGGGACACTGAATAGTGCACGGTACATCCAAACCGTCATCGAACCCATCGTTGTACCATTCCTATACCGGCAAGGGAACTTGCTGTTCCAACAGGACAATGCACGTCCGCATGTATCCTGTGCCACCCAACGTGCTCTAGAAGGTGTAAGTCAACTACCCTGGCCAGCAAGATCTCCGGATCTGTCCCCCATTGAGCATGTTTGGGACTGGATGAAGCGTCGTATCACGCGGTCTGCACGTCCAGCACGAACGCTGGTCCAACTGAGGCGCCAGGTGGAAATGGCATAGCAAGCAGTTCCACAGGACTACATCCAGCATCTCTACGATCGTCTCCATGGGAGAATAGCAGTCTGCATTGCTGCGAAAGGTGGATATACACTGTACTAGTGCCGACATTGTGCATGCTCTGTTGCCTGTGTCTATGTGCCTGTGGTTCTGTCAGTGTGATCATGTGATGTATCTGACCCCAGGAATGTGTCAATAAAGTTTCCCCTTCCTGGGACAATGAATTCACGGTGTTCTTATTTCAATTTCCGGAAGTGTATATTGTTCCTCAGCTTAGAACCAAATAAAAGAGTTCGTCAAGAAAAATAACATACACGGTATAAGTACACTCACGCTCATAAATTAAGGATAATGCTCATACATGGTGAAACAAAGCTCTGGTGGGCGGTTTGCGGGTTTAAATCACCTCGGGGTATGACCATGCGGTGCATCTGACCTGCGGTAGTCGCACGGTGACGCTGGCAGCACTCCACATACGCAGAGGTGTGTTGGTGCATGCCAGAGTACGGTGCAGCGAGTAAGTGTGCAGACGTTTTCAGACGTGCTAATGGTGACTGTGTGCAGAAAACGGCTCAAAGAATACATATTGATGGCGTTATGAGGGGCAGAATACTAGGGCGACTGGAGGCTGGTCAAACACAGCAGGTCGTGACACGGGCCCTCTGTTTGCCACAAAGTGTGATCTCAAGATAATGGCAACTATTCCAACAGACAGGAAACGTGTCCGGGGGCTTCAGTATGGGACGTTCACAGTGTACACCACAAGAAGACCGATCACTCACCATCAGTGCCCGCAGACGGCCACGGAGTACTGCAGTGGACTTGCTCGGGACCTTACCGCAGCCACTGGAACAGTTGTCTCCAGACACACAGTCTACAGACGACTGAACAGACATGGTTTATTCTCCTGGAGACCTGCAAGGTGCATTCCACTGACCCCTGGTCACAGGAGAGACCATAAAGCCTAGCGTCAAGAACACAGTACATGGTCATTGGGACAATGGTTCCAGGTTATGTTCACGGACGAGTCCAGGTATAGTCTGAACAGTGATTCTCGCCGGGATTTCATCTTACATGAACCAGGAACCAGATACCAACCCCTTAATGTCCTTGAAACGGACCTGTATGGAGGTCGTGGTTTGATGGTGTGTGGTGGAATTATGGACTGATGCACATACACCCTTGCATTTCTTTGACAGAGGAACTGTAACAGGTCAGGTGTATTGGGCATCATATTGCGCCAGTATGTCCACCTTTCAGGCGTGCAATGGATCCCACCTTCCCCATGATGGATGATAATGCACAGCCCCACCGAGCTGCCATCGTGGAGGAGTACTCTGAAACACAAGATATCAGGCGAATGGAGTGGCCTGCCTGTTCTCCAGACCTGAACCCCATCGAGTACGTCTGAGATGCTTTCGGTCGACGTATCGCTGCACGTCTTCAAACCCCTACAACACTTCAGGAGTTCCGATAGGCACTGGTGTAAGAATGGGGGGCTATACCCCAGGAGCTGCTCGACCACCTGATCCAGAGTATGCTAATCCGTTGTGCGGCCTGTGTACGTGTGCATGCTGATCATATCCCATACTCATGTCGGGGTACATGCGCAGGAAACAGTGGCGTTTTGTAGAACATGTGTTTCAGGACGGGTTTTCTCAAATTATCACCAATACCGTGGACTTACAGATCTGTGTCGTGTGCGTTCCCTAAGTGCCTATGCTATCAATGCCAGTTTTGTGTAGTGTCACATTATGTGGCACCACATTCTGCAATTATCCTTAATTTATGAGCATGAGTGTACTTTACAACGTACTTTATCTGCAACACACGAAAGCCAGGGGGATAAAACAAGTCCTTATGCAATAATGCATTTAAACTTTCGAAAAGTAAAGCCTTATTATTACGCAAAAGCCAGTTCTATTGTAAAAACTGCAACGTATTTTGCTTCCAGCGCTGTTATGTGTTATACATTGATTAAGAAAGTCTCCATCATTCCAAAATAATTTACCAAAATTTGAATCCAAGTCAGATCATTCTGAAGTCTTGCTAGTACGGACAACTGTACCACATTCTGCAGTGGAAGTTTCCAGGAAGCTGAGAATTTAATTTTTCAGAATCTTTAGGAGTCTGATAATCGGAATCAGAAGATATGACGAAACAACGAGTGAACCATGCCAGTAATGTGAATCTCGTGCCTGGAATATTTGTATGATTACAGTCCATAACGTCATGACTTAGAGTGAACCTAAACTTGTAATGACTGGAAAGCTAGATTATCTTCAATGTTTCTTCTATACTGCTGAGAAACTCTAGCCACAAAATTCTGGGTTCGAGCCCTAGTCTGGCACGTCGTTTTGATCTGAAGGGAGGTTTCAATATACACTGTCTGTTCAAAGATATCTGGACGCACCCATGTAACGCAAATTGACCACTAGATACCACAAGATCTCGACTCGCCATGAAGAACTGAGGTGGATGGTTCAAATGGCTCTGAGCCCTATGGGAACATCTGAGATCATCAGTCCCCTAGAACTTAGAACTACTTAAACCAACTAACCTCAGGACATCACACACATCCATTCCCGAGGAAGGATTCGAACCTGCGACCGTAGTGGTCGCGCGGTTCCAGACTGAAGCGCCTAGAACCGTTCGGCCACACTGGCCGGCTGAACTGAGGTGGAGAGTACAGTGCAGTTGACAGAGAGTCAGCAGACCTAACAGCAGAACGTATCAATCAGGAGAGCTCAGTGACTTCGAACATAAACTAGCCACTGGATGCCACCTGAGTGAGGAACCCATCAGGGAAATTTCATCTTACATAAAGTTTCTCCAGACGTCTGTCGGTAATGCGATTCTGAATTGGAGACCTGAAGAAACAACTACAGCTCAACCAAGTCGAGTCAGACCCCATATACTGACGGACAGGGACTGCCAAGCATTGCTGACGGTGGCTGTAAAACAACGCCCGCATCTCGTGGTCGTGCGGTAGCGTTCTCGCTTCCCACGCCCGGGTTCCCGGGTTCGATTCCCGGCGGGGTCAGGGATTTTCTCTGCCTCGTGATGGCTGGGTGTTGTGTGATGTCCTTAGGTTAGTTAGGTTTAAGTAGTTCTAAGTTCTAGGGGACTGATGACCTAAGATGTTAAGTCCCATAGTGCTCAGAGCCATTTGAACCATTTTGTAGAACAATGCATGAAGTGAGCAGAAGGAATCACTCGTGACTTCCAAACAGCTACCAGCAGGCTGGGTAACGCTATGATTATGCAAGGTGTTACAAAACAGAGGTGTACAAAACAGATCGATATTCCTATTTTGTTAGCTTTTGTACTTCCAAAGGAAAGAAATGTAGTAGGTGGATTCGGAATGGGGCTAAGGAATGAAAGAGGATATCGCCTGGCAGAATTTTGCACAGAGCATAACCTTAATCATAGCTAACACTTGGTTCAAGAATCGTAAAAGAAGGCTGTATACATGGAAGAATCCTGGAGACACTGACAGGTTTCAGATAGATTATATAATGGTCAGACAGAGATTTAGGAACCAGGATTTAAATTGTAAGACATTTTCAGGGGCAGGCCACAATCTATTGGTTATGAACTGTAGATTAAAACTAAAGAAACTGCGAAAACGTGGGAATTTAAGGAGATGGGACCTGGATAAACTGACAGAACCGGAGGTTTTAGAGAGTTTGAGGGAGAGCATAAGGGAACGACTGACAAGAATGGGGGGAAAAATACCGTATAAGAAGACTTGGTAGATTTGAGAGATGAAATAGTGAAGACAGCAGAGGATCAAGTAGGTAAAAAGACGAGGGCTAGAAGAAATCCTTGGGTAACAGAAGCGATACTGAATTTAACTGATGAAATGAGAAAATACAAAAATGCAGTAAATGAAGCAGGCAAAAAGGAATACAAACGTCTCAAAAATGAGATCGGCAGTAAGGGCAAAATGGCTAAGCAGGGACGCCTAGAGGACAAATGTCAGGATGTAGAGGCGTATTTCACTAGGGTTAAGATAGATACTGACTACACGAAAATTAAAGAGACCTTTCGAGAAAATAGAACCACTTGCATGAATATCAAGAGCTCAGATGGAAACCCAGTTCTAAGCAAACAAGGGAAAGCAGAAAGGTGGAAGGAGGGTCTATACAAGAGCCATGTTCTTGAGGACAGTATTATGGAAATGGAAGACAATGTAGATGAAGATGAAATTGGAGATATGATACTGCGTGAACAGTTTGACAGACCACTGAAAGATCTAAGTCGAAACAAGGCCCCGGGAGTAGACAGCATCCCATTTCAACTACTGATAGCCTTGGGAGAGCTAGCCCTGACAAAACTCTACCATCTGGTCAGCAAGATGTATGAGACAGGCGAAATACCCTCAGACTTCAAGAAGAATATAATAATTCCAATCACAAAGAAAGCAGGTGTTGACACATGTGAAAATTACCGAACCACCAGTTTCATAAGCCACGACAGCAAAATACTAACACGAATTCTTTACAGACGAATGGAAAAACTGGTAGAAGCCGACCTTGGGGAAGATCAGTTTGGATTCTGTAGAAATGTTGGAACACATGAGGCAATACTGACCCTACGACTTATCTTAGAAAATAGATTAAGGTAAGGCAAACCTACGTTTCTAGCATTTGTAGACTTAGAGAAAGCTATTGACAATGTTGACTGGAATAATCTGTTTCAAATTCTGAAGGTGGCAAGGGTAAAATAAAGGGAGCGAAAGGCTATTTACAATTTGTAGAGAGATGGCAGTTATAAGAGTCGAGGGGCATGAAATGGAAGCGGTGGTTGGGAAGGGAGTAACACAGGGTTGGAGCCTATCCCCGATGTTATTCAAACTGTATATTGAGCAAGCACTAAAGGAAACAAAAGAAAAATTCAGAGTAGGAATCAAAATCTATGGAGAAGAAATAAAAACTCTGAGGTTCGCCGATGACATTGTAATTCTGTCAGAGACAGCAAAGGGTTTGGAAGAGTCGTTGAACGGAATTGACAGTGTCTTCAATGGAGGATATAAGATGAACATAAAAAGAAGCAAAACGAGAATAATGGAATGTAGTCGAATTGATGCTGAGGGAATTAGAATAGTAAAAGAGGCACTTAAAGTAGTAAAGGAGTTTTGCTATTTGGGGAGCAATATAACTGATGATGCTCGAAGTAGAGAGGATATAAAATGTAGACTGGCAATGGCAAGAGAAGCGTTTCTGAAGAATAGAAATTTGTTAACATCGACTATAGATTTAATTGTCAGGAAGTCGTTTCTGAAAGTATTTGTATGGGGTATAGCCATGTATGGAAGTGAAACGTGGACGATAAATAGTTTAGACATGAAGAGAATAGTAGCTTTCGAAATGTGGTTCTACAGAAGAATGCTGAAGATTATATGGGTAGATCACGTAACTAATGAGGAGGTATTGAATAGAATTCGAGAGAAGAGAAATTTGTGGCGCAACTTGACTAGAAGAAGAGATCGGTTGGTAGGGCATACTCTGTGGCATCAAGGGATCACCAATTTAATATTGGAGGGCAGCGTGGAGGGTAAAAATCGTAGAGAGAGACCAAGAGATGAATACACTAAGCAGATTCAGAAGGATGTAGGTTGCAGTAGGTACTAGGATATGAAGAAGCTTGCACAGGATAGAGTAGCATGGAGAGCTGCATCGAACCAGTCTCTGGACTGAAGACCACAACAACAACAATGCATTCTGAGGATTGGACCACCCGATACGTAAACATGGTTTATAGACAATAACATTCCCGATATTGACTGGGCTCTCCTTGAGCCGTAGCTGAACCCAATAGAACACCTTTGGGATCACTTAGAAGGTCAACTTCGCTGCAGACACCCGTGTGCTACATTACTACTTTCACTGTTTTCGGTCCTTGAGGAGGAATGGGCTGCCATACCTTCACAGACATTTAAACACCATATTTAAAGTGTTCACAGCACAGTACAGGCTGCGACAAAGGCGTTCTGTGGAACACCCCGATATTAATGTCCAGTAATATTGAAACCACTCTCGTCTTTTAGCCAGCTGTAGGTAACGTATTTTAATCTGCCTTTATTATTTTTTAGTAATAAAATGAAATATTTAAGTTCAATAGTATTTAAATACAATGTAGTCTGTAAGAGTAGTAAGTAAAGGAATAAAAGAATGAAGTGTCGTAATTTGTTGCGGTCTATATAGGCCACTACACGACATTATTAGCTCACTTCTTTTTCTCTTATACTTAACTTTTTGCTCGCTCTTGTTGCTAATATATGGTTATTTATTTGATTTCAGGCATTTTAATTGAGATTTCAGTGAAAGTTTTATACATCCGTGCTGTGTAAAGATAATATTGAAAATACAACAAAATTTATTTTAAACAGTGTAAGTTCTTTAACCAAAGATATCCCTTTGCCAAGTCGGCAATAATTTCATCTTGCGAAATAATTACTTCAGAAAGTTGAAACTATGGGGAGAGAGAAATATTAATTAACTGAATGATTCCTATCGATGTCGCGGGGTCCAAACGATACATATCGAACATGCGATCGTAAATCCATCGTGCGACTCTGGTGACGGGCGTTAAGATCAATTTTTTGTGATCGTCATTTTTATCTGTTGTCCGTCGTTCCCGTAGTTGCTCTAAATTACATACCTCCATGAATTATTTTTGAGTTGCTAGGGAATCCCAGATGATCTATGTCGTTTGTGAGTGGAATGTCTCGTGTTCTTGACGTTTCTTCGGCGGAGACTCTCACATGGAAAAATCTAATTCCATGTTTATCAAGCGAAGAAAATTGTTCGCCTTTTTGTAGCAAATATGGAGTACCACCGGACGAGAAAAGAAGGGACTAAATACACTGTGGTGGTTCGAAGTGTGTAAAACTTCGTAAGCACAGTTTCGATGCTGAAATACCGTTTACAGTTTCACTGCGGACAATGCGGAAAACGAACGAGTATCAGGAAGAATACTTGGTTCGACTCTTACAAATTATCCGTCCAGACCACCATAATGGACTTTCACATGATTACAACACCGACGATGAGTAAGGTAAGTCATCTCCTTTGCAATTACAAGTATTTTTGTAACGCTCTTCTTTTGTCGTTGCTGTAGCGACCACCATAAACATACTCATAACGCCCGCCATTAGAGACGCATGATTGATTTAAGATCGCAAGTTCGATATGTATCGTTTGGACCCCGCGACTTCGATATTCATTCATTCTTGGAAATTACCGATCATTAATGAGAATTCATTCAGAAGTAACTTTCTACTAAATAGGCCGAAAAGTTTAAAAAATGATTGTAATCAGAATTTTTAGTGTGAACATTTCGATACGAACCACAAAGATATTAATAGCGACAGCTGTATGTTTACTTTAAAGTTCAGTACGAAGCAGATAATAAAATCTCTGGTAATAGTTTCCGTTAGCTAGCCAGAACTTTTTTTGACAACTAATTAAATCATATTTCTGGTCCTTGTATGTTAGAAAAGACTAGGAAGTTTAACATCATAAAATTATGTAACTGAAACGTAATGTAGGCCATCTTAAATAACCGATGCAGTCTGTTGTATGGCGTGTGAATAAACGGTGCATTGGTTGCGCATCACACGCACTCCATATTAAGAATGTTAAAACAATACACAATTGAGCCGTGTGCGGCTGGTGTTCGTGCTGTTTATTACTTGACATCTTGTCTTTGCGGTACTGCCTTCCCGTTTCTTGTTCGATTTACTGGCGTCACTAAGTTGCTGGCTTGCCTGCCCGTGAGTGACAGCAGCAGCACTTATCGATAAGAGCACTGTCGTTCTATCTTTGGAGCGACTGCTAGTATTTCTGGGTCATCGTGTATCGGGAGTTGAGTTGGGACGGAGCAGCAGTGAGGTCGAGACAACCATGACTCGCTCGACCATTGCTGACACACATGAATTGAGTGCGGACGACCTTGGTTGGTCGTTTGGTCGGTTGTCTCATTGGACGACGTGTATTTGATCGCTGACCGCTTCTGGGTTCTCTCAGTCACTGGTTTTAGTATTGTTCGAGTTGTTTGTGGAAGTGTTTTGTGGAACCGTGTGTGGCTTGTGTTGTTTTGACTGAGCAGCTATTTTAATGCTGTCTGCATGCTGCAGGCAGTCAGACGGTTGGGACGGAGCAGCGAGGAAGTCCCGCGGCGCAAGGGCAGGCTGGGACAGCTGGCGGCGTGCATGCACTGTCGGATCGTGAGGTGCTAGCTGCGAGAGCGACAATATTCGTTGTCCACTGTACCTGGACGCTGAAGTTGAGTGATCAGTTACCCTGTAACGAAACCTCAGCTATTGTGACATCTCTTCGTTCATTTTTGCTCCCTGGGCCATTTGGGCTAGCAGCAATGTACGATGTGTTGGAGTCAGAGAAATCTTGCAGCCGTCTTCCTATATTGTGATCATTTATTAAATTGACTGTTACTTGCCAGTGAAG
This sequence comes from Schistocerca serialis cubense, assembly GCF_023864345.2. Lineage (NCBI taxonomy): Eukaryota > Metazoa > Arthropoda > Insecta > Orthoptera > Acrididae > Schistocerca > Schistocerca serialis. Next base: position 850,410,044 of record NC_064641.1, on the reverse strand, counting down.
TGCACCAGCGGTATTTTCTGCCTTGTGGCCATTAACGCCCCAGTTACCTGCCATGGTAGTTTGCATAGTTTTCCGGTAGTGTGCCTTTCCTCTTCGTGTTGATGCTGTCCAGCAGGTATGTAGTTCGACAGCCTTTTAAGTTGTTTGGTTCATATTTTGCTTAGAGTGATATCGTTCCCTTGGCTGTTTTTACACGCCAATTTCTGAAGTTGTAGTGCTGTTCATATCCTAGTCCTCAGCCGATATTTTCCATCGTTCTGCTGTTGGTCGGACGGAAGAGAATTGCTTAACTTGTTGGTTGGCCCTTGGGCCATCTCTAGTTTGGATAGCCATCCGATTATTTAACTTCAACTCTTGGCTGTCTCTCTCATCTCATCTTACGTTTGAGCTACCTTCTCAGGCCGACACTTGTAACACTTCTGAGTACCTCTTGTTCTGTTTGTTTTAGACTGTGATTTTCATTTTAGTTTGAAGTATTGTGCGAGGCCTTTTTCCATGTATTAATTCAGTTTTTTTAAAAAATTTTACGTAAAGGCCTTCAGCCGTGTTAAATTAAAATTTTGAATATTGATTTTATTTTAAAAAAAATAATTTCTAAAAAATTTGTTCTATCTGAAATTGTTTGTAATCCAGGCCCTAAGCCGTTAGTCGTTCAACGTGTTATGTTTGGCCTTCAGCCGAGGATTTACGGGAACCCCTTTCATAAGGCCTTCAGCTGTGTGTATTCTTCAAAGGAAAATTTTTTTATAAGAAGGATGGGTTTTATTTTAAATTGTTTGTCTGACTTGTTTTTCAGGCCTTCAGCAGTTGTTTCAAATTTCTTTGTGGCCTTCAGGCGTGCAATAAGTTAATATTTCTTTAATTAGGCTTTTGGCCATTTTGTTGTAACTTTAAAAAGAAACTTCTTGGTTAGAAAAAAATGTTTATTAATGTGTTTTAATTATAGTTGTCCTTCAGATGTGTAGTGTAGGCCTTCAGCCGCTAATTGTTTTCAATTGCATGTCTTTTTTTATTTTTCCTTCTATTTTTAATTGCTTTTCGTTTATAATCCAGGCCTTGAGCCATTCTTGTTTTTGGTGTGGTGTTGGGCCTTCAGCCCAGAAAGCATCTCAAGTTTTCTTTAAGTAGGCCTTCAGCCGTATTGTCTAATTGTGATCTTTTAAAACAATGTGTAAACAAGTGGTTCTTAGAAAAATAAAGTTGTGTGTTTGATTGTGCAAATCACAGTAACTGTTTACAGCCCCATCCACAATCATAACCTTATCCTGTGCGCTCTGTGAGTACCTACCAACCTGGTTTCAATAACAATGAACTATGTTGCTTGGGGCCACATTGTGTATCTTGCTAATGCCTAAATATGATCAGAAATATTTACAAAGTAGCATTGTCGTTACAGAGTAAAACAATAGCAGGATTTTCTTGGTCGCAGTGACGCATCCAGATCGCTGCACCCGGCGGCATACTACAAAAAGGACCACGAAAACCCCAAGAAATAAATTACAAGACTTACTGCGAAGTAGGACAAGTCAAGACAAGACGGAACCGGTTTCAGTATGTCTCCGGATACTTTAAATCAGATAGTGTGTGAAACCCCATTGGGAGAGATGTGCACGTCGGCGACATTGCAGCGGTCATTAATGATAACGGCTCGTCAACGATTTCGATGTCACGCCACAACACGTGGCCACCGACATCAGCATAAAAAAGGTGCTCGACGTTCCTTGAGAGATGCACCTCTATACATTGTCCACAAAAAAAGGGTTACAGAAGAGGAAGTACCATTTATTACACGCACATAGAAAGAGGCATCGATATTGAATATCGATTGATATCTCTGCAACAACAAGTACGTCTGACATTACTTACGTTTTCAACTTACTCGTATTATTAAATTTCAAATCGCCTATCAGCAGGCCTTCGTATATACCCATCATCTTACCTGCAGAAGAGTAGTAATATAAGGCAGCACAGTACTGCAAAAAGCAAGGCGTGCTTCCAGCTGGGAAACATCTGAACACAGAAGCAGGCGGACACCAATCCTATAGGTAGACCAAGCCATGCCATGCAATTGATACAAGAGCGGTTTCTGATATCCGTCAATTCCGTCCCTGAAATATCAAAATCAGCATCTTATTTAATTACTAAATTTAAAATGTCACGCTATTTTATTTTAAGTTATTTCACGTGATACACTTCTATGCCGGCCGAAGTGGCCGCGCGGTTCTGGCGCTGCAGTCTGGAACCGCGAGACCGCTACGGTCGCAGGTTCGAATCCTTCCTCGGGCATGGATGTTTGTGATGTCCTTAGGTTAGTTAGGTTTAACTAGTTCTAAGTTCTAGGGGACTAATGACCTCAGCAGTTGAGTCCCATAGTGCTCAGAGCCATTTGAACCATTTTGATACACTTCTATATTATCGTGTACACTAACATTTACAAATAAAATGCAACACTTAGCATAACAACAAACAAATGAATAATACTGAGTCCACATACAGCTTAAGGTTACATAACATATACATTAAATGTATAGAGAAAAATATTATACGACCAAAACCAGAGTTCGATCAGATTAACATATAATGAAGAGAGCAGATAAATTGCCTCGGAGAAATTTCATATTACCAACAAAGCACAAAAATAAAAACGGCTTTAGAGAACATAAAGCAGCTGACAGGAACCTTGTGCGTGTTGTTATTATAATGCGATTACAGGCAAATTTCTACTCACTCATCTCACATGTCACAACATGAAACTGCATGTTTTCAAAGTGATGAAAGTTGTGCTCTTATTATTCGAAGTAGTCCGTTGACATACTGAAATTGGTTCAGGGGGCTAGGGACATATGTTTTGCGACATATTTTCATACTTGTGGCAAAATTGTTTAGAGTGTGTCTACAAATCTAAACTAGCAGTATCCAGGGTGTTTTTTTATTTATTTATTTTTTTGTTTTTTTACCTGTGGCTACGATCTTTATGCGTCAGTTCCACGATGCGCTGTAGTTTGGACGTATACGGCTCCCTACAGCTAACAGAGTTAAGTTAGTTCAAAGGAAACCAAGGATACAGAATAAGACAGAACCTGCTTCAGATTGAGCATACCCTTAGCCGTATGTGATTTTGTTAGAGTGCCATTTTGTGCTGCTGCAGATTTTAGTGTACTGTACAGTCCTTAGTTTCCCCTTCAGCCAAATTAGCTAGTCATAAAAGTGTATTATTTATTTACATATTTTGTGTTGTTTTTCGTGTAAAGAATTATTAAATTATGGAATATAAAAATAACTCAGCACTAATAGGGACTAAACACAGCAGTTCTAAGGCATGAAAGAATGATGATTTTTCAGTGTATGACAGACGTTACTTATGCAACATTCTTTCAGGAGTGCTAGTTCTGCAAGGTTCGCAGGAGAGCTTCTGTAAGGTTTGGAAGGTAGGAGACGAGGTACTGGCAGAAGTAAAGCTGTGACTACCGGGTGTGAGTCGTGCTACGGTAGTTCAGATGGCACAGCACTTGCCCGCGAAAGGCAAAGGTCCGAGTTCGAGTCTCGGCCGGACACACAGTTTTAATCTGCCTCGAACTTTCTTGTAATTTTGTTATGTGAAGTCGCAAGTATTCGTCTCCGAATAACTGCTGCAACTTACATCCTTGTGAATCTTCTTAAATCCTCTTACTGTATTCTTCTCTTGGTCTTCCTCTACAATTTTTACCTCCCACACGTCCCTCCAATACTAAATTGGTGATCCCTTGATGTCTCATAATGTGTCGTGTCAGCTAATCTTTTCTTCTAATCACGTTCCGTCATAAATTTTTTTCTCTCTATTTCGATTCAGCACTTCCTCATTGGCTACGTGATCTGATCATCTGTCCCTCATCATTCTTCTGTAACACCACCTTTCAAAACCTTCTGATCTGATCTAAACTGTTTATTGTCCACGTTTCACTTCCATTCATAGCTGCATTCCACACAAATACTTCCAGAAAATACTTCCTAACACTTGAACGCATATTCGATGTTAAAAATGTCTCTTCTTCAGATAGCTTGCCGTTGACAGTCTAGATTTTTTAACCCCTACGTCTGCCATCATCCGTCATTTCTCTGCCATATAACGAAACCCATATATAAGTGTCTCGTTTCCTAATCTAATTCCCTGAGTATCACCTGATTTAATTCGACTGTATTCCATTATCCTTGCCATGCTTTTGTTGATATTAATCCTATATCCTCATCGTCAATTCCGTTCAATTCCTCTTGCAAATCCTTTGCTGTCTCTAATAGAATTACAATATCATCGGCACACTTCAAAGTTGTTATTTCTACTCCCTGAAATTTAATTCCTACAGCAAATTTTCCGTTGGTTTACTTTACTGATTGCTCATTGTACAGACTGAATAACATCGGCGATGGGCTACAGCCCTGTCTCACTTCCTTCTCAACCATTACTTCCTTTTCATGCACCTCGTCTATTATAACTGCCGTCTGCCGGCCGGGGTGGCCAAGCGGTTCTAGGGGCTATTCTAGGGGCTACAGTCAGGAACTGCGCGACTGCTATGGTCCCAGGTTCGAATCCTGCTTCGGGCATGGATGTGTGTGATGTCCTTAGGTTAGTTAGGTTCAAGTAGTTCTCAGTTCTAGAGGACTGATGACCTCAGATGTTAAGTCCCACACTGCTCAGAGCCATTTCAACTGCCGTCTAGTTTCTATACAAGTTGTAAACAGCCTTTCACTTCCTGTATTTTACCCCTGCTACCTTCAGAAATTTAGAGCATTGTCAAAAGGTTTATTCAAATCTACAAATGCTGCAAATGTAGTTCACCTTTCGTTAAGCTGTCTTCTAAGTAGTACACTTAATATTGCCTCGTGTATTCGTATAAGAGAAAGAGAGTTCGAAGGCTAACTAATGTTAAAGACACTCAGTGGAGAGTTACATGAAACTTAGTTTTATGAGGCTTTTAAAGTAGATTTATCTAGAAAACATTATTAAAAACGTTTGCTAAGTGACTGCATAAACGTCACAAAGATAGTGACAAACGGATGTTAGTCATTCATTACCATTATTAATATAAAGGCGATGAATTTGTGAAACGACTAGTTATCGACGCCGTCAGTCCTTACTGAGAAGAGAGTCAGTTTCGTTAAAAAATGTATCAAATCTTTGTTCCGACTGGTGAACTTCTAAAATCAACCTTAAGGTCGCTCAGCTTGGAGTGAGGAATATATGGCGTTTCAGATATTAGCTAAATGCACCATCCTTAGTTCCTACTTGACCAACACACCAGGCAGGCACTAAAGTGTATTATTTAATTACGTGCTATGCGTATAACGTTTGTACTAAAATGTTGTTTTCTTTGTTCGTTTCATGTCGCACAGGTAAGACACTGACAATGCGAACCAATGGTGTTCAACCAACGCAATAACTGCCAGTGCTTGTGACTAAACAAAAGGGAACTAAAAGCTTATGATGGTGAGAACAATGGGCCATCATTACCAGATCGTCTCTCCGCATTCTTATAAGATGTATGTACAAACTGATTGGTGTGTTATGTATTACATCACAAGAGGTCTTGAACTCGTAAAAATCACTATGTATTATATCAACATCACATTATAAAATGATGGATTGAGATCCGTAAACCAGTTCATTTTAGGGTAAGAGGGGCGCATATCAGCCAAACAGCTTGTTCAACATGTCGCTCATTATAGGGAAAGACAACGGCAAATAACAATCATTTTGAGCACCTCTGTGCCAAGTGTCATCACAGCCTTAACTTTGTTGTGTGTTGCTTACTTTCTGATCAGACGGAGAGCTAATTCCAAAAGGGAACCAAGGGTAGTCCAAGTCCCAGTGCATTGGATACCGAGGGCGTGAGGTGAGTAGGTAAGGGGCTGATCGGGCAGTGGTCGTCCAGTACGGAATTTTCACGTTTTGTTTCATGTCATGTGTTTTAAGGGCACTAGGTCACATTTAAGTTTTCTAGTAGTAAGGAAATATGAAATAGGTGCTCACCCAGACAAGTTAAGAGCTAGTTAAGGGTCGACCCAAGGACTGGGTCTTTCCAAAAAGGGAAATAATGTAGCGGCACCACAGTTTCAGATAGGAAAGTTAGATTCAGCGCAACATTTCTGAGCACGAGTTACAGCCAGGTGCGGGCCACATTGCAGTAAGTTACACTGAACAGCGGTTGCAAAGTAAGGAGTCGTCGAACCGCTGAAAAGAGTAAATGCAGCAGTTTGCATGGCATAACTACAGCCAGAAGGGACCAACTGGCGCAACCCAATTGTGGTGCATATGTGACTTGGAGCGACACATTAGCAAAACAGAGGTGCACAGCCACATACAAATGGGTGTCGTTTTCCAACGAGATTCATTCAAGTGTGGCAGCTCTACTGGATGACGAGGCATGTCGCACCACCAGTTAGACGCAGCAACAGATGGAGTGCCAGTGTCCCAGTACATGGCAGATCATTAGTTCGACCCTCTGAGGCCGACGTGGCGTCCACAGCCAGCCAATGGTGCGCCACTGTTTGGCTCGGTACCGCAGGCAGTCGTCTCGGCCCGCAACAAACGCCGGAGACATCCCGAGATGAGGGTCACCGATTCGGACGCCGGATCATTGGCGCTTGCCGTCGTGATCTCAGCTATGCCAGTGACAAAGAAACAACAGCGGGAATGGCCTACGGCTCCCGGCAGAGCAGCACGGAGACATCGAAGATGGTGGGCGCTGAGTCAGCTGCTGGTGCACCCAGCCTGACATTATCAGAACTCAGCGGGCCGGTCAAGGCCGGCACGACACAGCATTGTATTGCACGGGCTGCTGGGGTGCTTCCTCAGCATTGCGGGGCCCAGTGACGCAGACAGAGGTGAACGAGGACACTGTAGTTTGAAACAATAAATCATTAGGGAAAGTTCTCACCGAATTTTAATACGGCACCTACTGGCACCCACCCACTGCATTTGGTGTCTCCCTGCTACATTTTCTCATCCTGATACATTCTGTAGCAGAAGTCGCCATTACACTACACTTTTATAAATGTGTCGCATATCTGTTTCCCTCTGTGTTTTATTGTTTACTTCTCTGCAGTAGATGCTTGTTTCCTGTATGAACTGTCTCTGGGTTTAGTACTGTTTTTGTTGCTGATTCATACCCTGCATTGTAGAATCATCTTTTACTTCTTTAGGCTGTGCAGTATTTTCCTCAAGTTTTGTGCTGTCGCATTCTTCCAAGAACTACCCAGTTTCTATCAATAAATCCTGATAACTTGCAGTATAATGTCACTCCTATAACCGTCTGTGATCTTGCTTCTGTCTTATACCACATAGTTTTGAATTTTCTCTGAAAAATTTTTTCCTGATTTTTCGCATGTCTGTGTCACATGTTCTCTTCTATGGTATTTACTGTCCACTTATTGTCAGAAATTTGTCGCTCTTTCGTCGTCCCTCCCCCTCCTATTTGGTGATTTATGTTCCTTACATAGAACACACTTTGTGGTAACGTTAGAGTGCTGATTGCTTTCTAATGGCAGGAGACGCCTCTCCACAATTCGTTCTTAAAATTCTTCTTTGTTAGGAGGATTTGATATGTGTAACATTCATCTCGCTTCCCCGTGTGTTTTTACACCTGTATTTACATGGCACACACACTGCCACTTGTTTGCTTTTAATGCTGTATTTTCTGATCTGGCCTTTTTACTCACAATGTCCACAAATTACTAATTGTTTTATGTTCTGCCAGATGACCAAGGTCTTGGTGTTCAGAACACCTCCTCGCTACTAGAAAGTCTTTCACTGAAGCCAGATGAAATCCAAGACACACTTTTTGTCGCATCACGAGTGCTTTAAACTGAGGGCTCTCATTTCTGTAACTTGATGGACCACTTTTCTTCCCACTGGTTCTGTCCTGAATCGGACTGTAAAGCCGTTTCCGAAGGTTTCCTTGGGCAGTTCATCTTCAGGGTTCCTCAAGTGTATTGTGTCTTTCGGTGTCTTTGCATTTGTGTCCACTGGTATGTGGTACACAATCATTAAAGGTCTCTTAACCTTAGGCTATTCACAAATCAGTTTCTCTTGCACCCTTTTGTTGTTGATTATCTTTTTCGTGACCCTTCATGTAGCAATTTCGAAGACGATTACATTATCTGTTTGCTTGACCTTCTTCATACAAATTTTCTCTTTGGTCTCGTTCATTAAGTTCGTCAGCTTTTGTTACACTGTCTTTGCCTCTTCATTTGTTCTTGACTTTATGAGCAAAATATTTTGTTCGATTGCTTGCTCTGCTGTGGTTTCAGCTGCAGGAGCTGTTTTGCTTGCATCTCTACTGGGTCGCTCGGTTAGTACCACACATCTGCATGTTTTCTCTAGTTTCGTGAATATTCTCTCGTTTTATTATTGTAGTTGTTCCGAACTGCACTGCCAGTTAATAAAGCCTGCTTTATAGCACACTGCGATATTTTTGCCAGTAATTCCACTTTTAGTTCGCTTGTTCTTGGGCTGTGTCATCTTTTGCCCAGAAAATTCATTTTCAATAAATACCATCATGTCTTCATACAGCTGCTTCATATTGACTGGTTTTCTAACTGTAGCGTTTTTCCTTTCGGCGTCATTATTTGTTTTATCCTCGTCAACTGCCACCTTTTCTTTACGTGTAGTCGTGCTGACTACATCTGTTTGCCCATTTGATGTCGAGTGCAGTGCAAGGCCTCTCCACATTAAGAAACAGGTGCTGGCCACTGGAGTCTTAAGCGAAGCACATGTTCTGACTCGCCCGGAAAGTGTTCCATTAGGTTCAGGTATGGACTATGGACAGGCCAGTCCATTCCAGGAATGTTATTGTCCACAGACGATTGCCTCATAGATGCTGCTTTGTGACAGGGTGCGTTGTCGTGCTAATCCAAACAAATAACGTCTCCTAAGAGGCCCTGTACCATGCGCAGTACACGGTGCTGTTTAATGAGTTGATATGCTACCGAATTTAGCGTTGTTTTCTTAAGGGGAGCCGGAGGTGCCTATGCTGCCCATGTTAAAATCACTAAGTTTGAGGAACATTTATGAATAAACTACCAAATAGAAAAATTTGAATTTTTTTTACACATAGAGTGGTTTAGTATTGCAGTTATGACAGAGAGATTTTGGAGTATCTTTTCTAGTTTCGTTCCAATTATTTCTTTTATTAATGACCCAAATTTTTTTACAAATACTTGCTTTATAATTAAACTGAAATGAAACTACTGAACATATTGCCAAATGGCTGTGTTACAATGTAAGTTGGACCACTAGGAGTGCTGTATAAAAATTTCATCTCTCTTGCTTGAGTGGATTTTGAGAAAATGTTCATTATATTCGAAAAATTCTAATTTACGGAAAATGGCTATCAAAGTTTCTCAATACATTCCTACACTACAGGATAGATTATCAGGGTCTTCTTCTTCATCCTCCAAAAGCTTCCTCTTCTGTCTTCTTTTGTGGCCTGTTGTTCCATCATACTTCATATGCCTTTCTCTTCTTTCTGCTCCTCTTATCCTTTCTCTGTCAATATTTCTTAGTGCTCGTACGGTGTTCACCCCAGCTGTAAATCCTAATGCCTTCAGAACTTCACACTTCACACTGTTCCCTTGATTGTAGGTTGCTATTGCATCATAAATGCCAAAGTGCAGCGCTTTTATGCTTACAGACACCCTTTTAGGAATCACTTTCCAAATCAAATTGTTTACGCTCTGATTAGGATTCTGCGTCTTTCCGTGTAGACATTTGTGTAACAATTCTGACTGTGCTAAGTCATGAAAAATATCATCACTGTCACTAACATATTCACGAAATCTGTCACTTCCACCAGTCAGCTTCTTGCTAGAAGATGTCACAGGGCTATGGCCGGGCATGTGTTGCTTAGCAGAAGAACGCACTGTTTCAGTAATTGTAGTATCGCGACTTGGTATTAGTGTTAATTTTCTTTTACCTACGTTCTTCCTCTTCTTATATACACGGTTACTAAAACGTGGCATCATAACCAGAACAACGCTTTGCACAAGAAGTATAAAACTACCAACACCAGGCGCAACACTGAACTAATTCGAAACTGTAAACAGCAAAGAGACGATGTTCCGTGCTCTTAGCGCTTCATTTGTCACAGAAACCAGTGTAGTCAACCCTTGCACACTCGCTGTATGCGTAACATAAGGCGCTGTATGCGTAACAGGCCGAGAAAATCCCAAGCAGTTCGCCAGGAAGTGACGAGAGGGTGTTAGATGCATTCAGCGTCCGCCCATTTCCTCTGCAGGCGTGGGGGAAAATGGTAATAACTCCACTTCCTGGGCGAGTAGAACAATAATTCAAAGTTTACATTAAAGAGGAATGTTCCAATTAATTTTCGGTGGCAAAAAAAGTCGTAATTTTTTGGATTTGACCACCTCCGGCTCCCCTTAAGCGCAGGAAAAGCAGTAGACAGTAATTACTAAAAACATTGCCATATCATAACACCAACTGCAGGGTTCTTTACTGTTTAGCACTACACATGATCTTAGGTGACGTTCAGTAGGTTTTTGCCGAACGCAATCCCCTCCACTATATTGCCACAAGGTATCACGTGATTCATCACTCTAAACAATTCGTCTCCAATCACCGACTGTCCAGCGGCGTCGCTCTATACGCGGACTAGAGCATTGCTTAGCACTTACAAGGGGAGGCCACGACGTTTGGGATGCGGATTTACCGCAAACTTCGTACACTCGTAGTGCTCCACAAGGACAACAAAATGTGTAAGTAGTAGCGCGTACTTCTCAAGCGTTATTGAGAACATCGCAAGATAATTTCGGTCGTCAAACATACATCTATGAGTGGCCATTTTTATCATGAAGGGGCGGCAGCCGAGTGGTTAGCGTTCAAGCTCTGTAATCACTGCATCGCTGGATCGAGTCCCGTTCGTCAGTTTTTTTATTTTCAACACAGTCATTTTCTTTACTATTTATATTACAATTGATATAATGGAAAGAATACGTGAAATCGGATGAACTTTTATTAAATTTACAATGTTATTTGGCAGTCTACAAATTTTTAATATCACAAATAATATAATAGTCATAACTATCGTCTAGTAAACTACCAAACGCATAAAGTGATACCGAAAATGTATGCTTGTCCGTGATTTGAGAAATCCCTTATACCTGGAAGGAGCCCGAAACGACTTGTTACCTCAAAGTTTTGACCGGCACAGACGGCTTAATCGTCTCTTTCGACATTACCAGTACAAGTTGCAGGATGGTATTTTTCGTACAAAGATGTAAAGTTAAACGGCACCAGCTGCATTGAATAAATGCTATGTTTCCGCATACGCAAGGTCTTTTGAGGTTTTCCGTAGGAAAATAAACCTCGTTAACATTTTGAAAAACCTCTTTCAGCCGATAATTTTGAAGCAAACCATGCATAACGCAATATTTCCTCAAATATCGGCGCTGATAATTCGTCATGGAGTATCGAGTGTATTTTAATAGCGTCTTCAAGAGAAGCACTTCCTCATGCTCTTTCGATGAAATACGAACAATTTTGAAGACACGGACAAGCATACAATTTCAGTATCACTTTATGCGTTTCGTCGTTTACTAGTCAATAGTTATGAATATTATATTATTTGTGATAATAAAAATTTGTAGACTGCCAGATAAGATTGTAAATTTAACAAAAGTTCATCAGTTTAACGTATTTTTCCCATTATATCAACTGTAATATAAATAGTTAAAAAAATGACTGTGTTGAAAATAAAAAAGAAAGCTGACGAACGGGACTCGATCCATCGATGCAATGATTACGGGGCTTGAACGCTAACCACTTTTTTTTCTAACCACTTTTTTTTTTATTTCACAGAAACAGTAACAAAAATGGGTACAATGAAATGACATAAATAAGGTGACAGATAATTGCAGTCATTAATTACAGCATTCGAAGAATGAGTCTTTAGCAGTAGCACAATTTAGCTCATTCACTGTCATCTTCAACTGGTGGCGGTTCAGCATGCACATTGTCTTCTTCTGCAGCCGGTTCCTCATCATCATTTCCCAGACCCAAATTAATTATTCAGTAAATCCTTGACGTGTGTTCCTTCCAGGGTAAATTACGTGGACAGAAGAGCAGTCGCGAACAGCGACATCGCAAAGTCCTTCACTGGCTTGTTATTTTTGTCAGTTCCAGCCTTCTAAACGCATCCATAGGGAGTTCAAGATCTTCCTCTATATCAGACACCAGATGTTTGTTGTCATATTCTAGTATCTGCTGTACTATTGATTTATTTTTCATGTGTGACTTACAGGTGAGGTCAGGGTCGGGAACGTGACCCAACCCATTCCTTCTCTACTAGGAATCCAGTTCCTAACCTATACCCATTCTGTTGAAGACAATTCGGAGCATGTTACCATATTTCTTATTGTGATTCTTAAATTTAACTATTTTCTCGAATTCATTTTCCATATACATCTTGTATTCGATATGTTCATCGCTGCTAATATTGTTAAAAACATAACTTGTATATTTGCTCATTAACCAAATCACTGCGGTATTTTTTGCCTAAGGGTGGTCTACAGAAAATGTTAGTCGGTACATTGTTTGCTGAAGTTCTTGTTATTTGAGCAATTTTCTCCCTGGTCCACCTCCAGTTGGTAATCCGATTTCCACATGTGTAACGATGAGGCATACTATCAACGAGGTGGCGTTTTCTGCAGAGGTTAGTGTCATTTAACCGATGACGCTCATTAATGCTGATGATGTTATTGACTACCTTGTACCACGCTGTTCTCACATCAGACGAAAGAACATCACTACTGATGTTTTTCCAGATCACATTCCATGCTATTCCAGCATATTTAGTTTCTATGTTATTTTTCCTTTCATGTTTCCATCTTTCAGCTAAAATAGCCTTTGCTGTAACGTTTTCGGAGTTTAAAAGCTTTTTGCTGGGATAAATTCGTTCAAGGTAATACTCCCTAATGTGTTTCAGTTTAAAACTTATTGTTTGTATATTTATCGGCGGCTCTACACTTTCTGGCCTGACAATATCGTATAGTTTTGCTGTAATGCACCCTGGATCATTACACATTATGCTCCATGTTCGTTTGACATACAATGCCATCGCTTTAGACTTGATATCGGTTAGACCCGTTCCTCCATTGCTTGGATTCAAAACTGCTGTCTTCACTGGCACTCGAAACAATTCCCCTTTCCACAATAACTTTGCTAAGGTGGACATGATCGTCTTCGCCACCATTGATGGAATGGGGAGAACCTGTGCTATGTAGTAGGCCTTGGATAAAATATGTGTTGATAAACAGTATTCTCTGGAACTGGTCTATGCTACGTTGACACTTTTCAATCAAAGCTCCCTTGATTTTCCTTGCCACCTCCTGCCAATTTATTGCTATCATTTTTAAAAGGTGAGTTGTCAATGCCATTCCAAGAGCTTTGTGTTCATTAACATGGTTCGGCCACTCAATGGGCAAGTTAGCAAGCCGCTTTATATATAGATATTTACTTTTGTTTCTATTTACCCTCGCAACCGATGCGGAACAGTATTTTGCAAGTACCATCTCCAGTTGTGTCACATCTGTTTGGTCTCTGATGATTACGCCTACATTGTCGGCTACCGCCGCTTCATGGTAAAAATGGCCACTCACAGGTATATATTGGACGACCGAAATTATCTTGCGATTTTCTCAATAACGCCTGAGGAGTACGCGCTACTGCTTCCTCATTTTGTTATCCTCGTGGAGTACTAGGAGTGTACGAAGTTTAGAGTAAATCCACGTTCCTAACGTTATGGCCTCCCCGTTTTAGTACAGATGTGTGTGGCTTCGGAAAAGCAGCTCGACCACTACATTGCATTCTATTTTACTCCCTACGGAGAGTAATTGTGCTAGTGGGACTGCTGGCAGCACTTTGGGACTGAAGAATGAATCTTTGCACTGATTTCATTCGGTTTTCTGACAACTACCCTCCGCAATGTTCGAAGGTACCTGCCCATCAGTACATGTGGTCTGATACGTATCGTCTGCCTACCATACGCTTTAGCTCTAGCTGTGGCTTCGCGACTGCGTTTCACAGTCAGATAGCGAACAGTCGACCTCGCAGCTGTAGGAGGGTTGGCATGTCCCCGATGTATTTGTTATTCAGGTGACATCCGACAGCTAGTCCACGTTCATAGTCACTGAGCTCTCGTGACCCACCCAGTTGCTGTTCATGCATCTCTACTACTTATAAACTCCTTTTATACTGGCGGGGCCCGCCTCTGTTGACATCTAGTAGTCAATTCCGCATTACGTAAGGGTGTCTGGTTACTTTTCATCATGTAATGTATATCACGAGGCATCATGGTGACAGGATTCCGTCTGTATGTATGTCCTAAGGGTTTAGTTTTGTACCTAAAATTGTAGTTTAGGTAATATTTTGGATATCAAGCAGAAAAATAAAGCTTCTATAGCATCTGAATAACAGCTGAAAACATCTCTGGTTGGATGTCACACGGAAAAGTAAAGCTTCAATAGCATCTGAGTAACAGTGGGCAGCCGTCCGCTGTGGCCGAGTCGATTCTAGGCGTTTCAGTCCGGAACCGTGCTGCTGCTACGGTCACAGCTTCGAATCCTCTCTCCGGCATGGATGTTTGTGATGTCCTTAGGTTCAAATGGCTCTGAGCACTATAGGACTTAACATCTGAGGTCATCAGTCCCCTAGAACTTAGAACTACTTAAACCTAACTAACCTAAGGACATCACACACATCCATGCCCGAGGCAGGATTCGAACCGCGACCGTAGCGGTCGCGTGGTTCCAGACTGAAACGCCTAGAACCGCTCGGCCACCAGCGGCTGGCGATGTCCTTCGGTTAGTTAGGTTTAAGTAGTCCTTAGTTCTAGGGGACTGATAACCTTAGATGTTAAGTCCCATAGTGCTTAGAGCCATTTGAACCATTTCAACAGCGGGCAACATCTTTGCCAAACAGGTTGCGCCCCGAGGTTCTGTTAATGGAATCTGTGCTTGTGAGTGGCGTGCAGTCTGGGACAGAGACAGGGGGTGACGAGTAGCGTCTTGTGATGGAGTAAAAAGTTTTTAGACCGTGCTGTGTGCCGGCAGCAATTTTCTTATATTATTTTTCATTTATGGAGAGGTATTTTGCAAATTCATACAGAAGACTTCAAAAAGCACTGTAATAGCTCGTTTGCCGAGACATTTAAGCGTAATAATTAATTTGGTCAGGGATTTGGAATTGGAGATTTTTATGATAACGTAACAATGTGTGAGTTACTGCTTTTTCTTCACAGCTGGACAGCATGCGTGTTTGTAAGAAAGTAAAGAGAATTTGTTCAGACTTTTCCACTATTAATGCAAAGTGAATTTTTTGTATTTCCAGTGTTAAAATATTTTGTCTTAGTCACGAAAAATTTTATTAATACACTTACTTAATTCTTTTTCCATCAATCAGCATTCGTCTCTTTATTTCGGGTTTCACATACATAATTTTGCTTTCTCGAGTTTCTCAGTAACAGAACTTTTATTGAGAATGATCATTGCAGTAATGAGATTTATTAACACAGAAATTTTGTCGATGTCTTTACAGTTTAAAGCACACATTGCGTATTGCGTTCCTAGTATTTTGAATATTTAGTTTTTAACTAGCACAGCAGCAGCAGTCGCAATAGTTTGGACAAAGCAGCAGTACCGAGTTAATTCATTGTGCAAACAGGAAGCGCATTTATAATTTGCGTGTGATACAATTGACATTTCAACAGTGACATATTTTTCTGATAGGCGTTTTGGGTAGTTACTTATATTTCATGCTTTGCTCGCAATCAGATTGCTTGCATTATTACTAACAGGACACCTGGAGCGTAGCAATATGCAGTTTAATGTTGCATATCTCATTAATTTTCACATTGCTGATCACTTTACAAAAATTATGAGATTACTTACGAACTCACATACGAGGTTAACTGTTTCTCTAATCACGAGTTCAAAAAAATGGTTCAAATGGCTCTGAGCACTATGGTACTTAACATCTCAGATCATCAGTCCCCTAGAACTTAGAACTACTTAAACCTAACTAACCTAAGGACATCACACACATCCATGCCCGAGGCAGGATTCGAACCTGCGACCGTAGCGGTCGCGTGGTTCCAGACTGAAGCGCCTAGAACCGCTCGGCCAAACTGGCCGGCGATCACGAGTTCAACTTCACATCACCACACAGGACAAAATACCACTAAATATATCTGTGCCTTACCTTACAACAAAAACTAATTAGCCACTTTCAGTGTGTATGTTTGTGCGTGTACTCGCGAGCGTGCTACATATCCAGCTCAACTAGTTTTCGTATTACTAAGGATACTTGTCTTTTGGACTGGACATGGTTAAGATTTCGTAAAACCGTCATAAAAATATGGAGTGAGCAACAGTGGCCGGTCAAATTGTCGTAGAAATGTCTACCATCATCCGTTATTTTAGAAAAATTTATGTAGGCTACATGTTTAAACGCCTCAGTAGGGTTTTCTTCAGGCCCCAAGACATCGAAAGTCCGCAGAATTCCAGTCGTGTATCCACGTAATACAGCAACCAGTGTAGCAACTGGATTCCATAGACTTATATGAATATGGTGTCCGTTCTTTCGGACATGTCTGAAAGAACAGACACCATTGATGAACTGCAGCCGTCTAGAACGAAATTTGAATTATATATTAATACCTTCAGCTGCTTACGGGCGTCGATACACATCAATGGGGACAGGTGAAGATGTGTGCCCCGACCGGGACTCGAACCCTGGATCTCCTGTTTACATGGCAGATGCTCTGTCCACCTGAGCCACCGAGGGCACAGAGGATAGCGCGACTTCAGGGACTATCTCGTGCACGCCTCCCGCAAGACGCACATTCTCACCTTATATGTCCACACACTACATTCGTAGTGTCCCTACCCAACACAATTACTTGTGGAAGACATTCCAAATCCCGTAAGCGTTCGGGTAATATGTTTGCATCCGCACAGAAGAGGAAGGTCATGGCCGGTATTGCCAGAACTATATACTTAAATGGAAATGGTGTGTTGGATAGGGACACTACGAATGTAGTGTGTGGACATACAAAGTGAGAATGTGGGTCTCTCGGGAGGCATGAGCGAGATAGGCCCTGCAGTCGCACTATCCTCTGTGCCCTCGGTGGCTCAGATGAACGCCGGTTGGCCTCTGTAATAAAAAAACTGAGTGAAAGGATCAACAAACGAACTTGAACGGAGGTCGTTGTGACGCCCGCAACGACCAAAACTCAAAAAAATTGGATGGAGCGTCTGCCATGTAAGCCGGAGATCCAGGATTCGAATCCCGGTCGGAGCACACATTTTTACCTGTCCCCGTTGATATATATCAACGCCCGTCAGCAGCTGAAGGTAGTAGTATATAATTCAAAAAGGGTTCAATAGAAGTCTTTCCAACGGTGTATGCTCACCGAACATGCAACAGCTGCTGCCCAACAGTTCGAAAGACTTCTACGGTATTAAGTTGCTGCGGTGGTTGCTGTATTATGCACGTATACGACAGGAACATTAAGGACATTCGATGTCTTGGGGCCCTGAGTCGACGCTATTGAGACTTTTAAACTAGTGGCTTAAATAAAGTTTTCGAAAATAACGGTTTGTGGTATATATTTCTACAACGGTTAATATTTGTCCTTGTAACTTGCACTTGTGGATGTTTTAGAACTGAAATGTGTTGTATCCAGAGCATAACACATAGAGGGTTCTAGCAGTGTGACACAACTACGTTCTGTGTCGTGTCCGTAGCGTTCCTAGTCGATGATTGTTTCAACAACTGTTACAAATCGAGCTCTTCGAGCGGTGTTTGCAGATAAATAAAATTGTCACAAAATGTGTGTCTACTCCTACCTTTATATGAGCCGCTGAGAACCAGAGTGGTCTAAGACAAATAAAATTAATTCTGAGTTACACCACTCAGTTTACGCATAATGCATGGAAATTTGTTGCGGTGTAACGATAACTCCCAATTGAGCCGCTTGAGATCTCCCAACATATTCTTCCTCTCACGCCATAGTGAAGTGTGTTCGTGGGAACAGTGGTACAGCCGAAGCGGCGAGGCCTCATGGTCTTGTTGTTCTGTATTTTTTTGCGTGTTTGTTTCCGCTCTAAAATCAAAACGGCATTGTAACAGTGCCACTAACTATCAGCATTGTTTTCTTTGTTTAGATCTGTAATGTCCAGTTGCTATTAAAGTAGAAATTGTGTTTATAATGGAAGTTTGCACTCCATGTTGAAGTCTAGGTTAAAACCTACACTAGTCAAGCAGTGATGTCTCACATTAAATGCATAAACCATAATACACATCTGTCTCAACGATGACACCGAGGCAAAAAAGGAAAGACACGATCACATTCCTCCCGTACATCCGTCCGGTGCAACCAACTGACATCTGCAAGTTCGGCTCAGGAATCTGAACCTGGACATGTTGACGTTTTGGCAGAGGAAGATGGTGTATACGGTGAAACAGAATAAACAGGATACATTGCTGAGCTATTAGAGAGACTCAGTAGGTAACATTCTGGTGGTTAAGAACAATAATGCAATTATTTTAACCGAATTTCTGAGAGAGAAGTGCATAATGGGAGCAAAAACTACTAACTCACATTAATTGTATGACATCATATTTATGTTTCATAAATAAATCGCAGTTACGGAGATTAAAACACAGCGTATTCCTTTTCAGGTATTCAGCTCCATCGTAACGTGCGAAAAATTGAATTCTACCACTTTGGCTTTCAGTGACTCCTATCATATCTGCATTTGCGAATAGGATTAATCTTTGGGTGCCGTGTGCATTGGCGACAATGAAAACTTGTGTCGTGCCGGGACTCGAACGCGGATCTCTCACTGTACGCTGGCCGTCGCCTCGACCGTCTGGGCCACATGAGCGTTGTCCCCAATGCACAATGGAGACATAGTTTAGTCACATTCGCAAATGCTAATATGGTTCCACATTTCGTACTGTTGACCACAGCTGTAGTGCGTGTTCCACCAGACACGCATGCATATTGACGGACACTGCACAGCACATTAGAACAACACATGCAGTGCAGTTTAGTACTTGTACCTTTACCACGAGTGAAACAATATGTTACCTTAAAACTGTTATCATTAAGATGGAAACAGCCTATTTGATGGCTTACGTTGATAATTCTGCCAGAAACAAAACCAAAGAGAAGCGTGAACAATGCGCTGTTGTAGCCTGATATCGAAGAGTCTGGTCCGCAGTGAACGGTTTCATCAACGGAACGTACCAGTGATTGAACATTTCGCGCTACAATTCTCTGGGCTGGTGTGAAGGTACTTTCCTTGCAATGCAGGTGCAAGGGCATTTGCAAAAAGGGCTGATTGTATTACAGCTTAATTTACGTCCACACACTCGCCAGAAGCGATGATCTGCGTCTGAAGATTTTTATGTAGTGCTGGGAATCACCTTGCGTGCAAACACAACTGGGACCATAACATCAGAAACGAAAGAAGAATCCAAACGGTAGAAGTTCTGACAAGGAGTGGATGGTAACACTGGATATCGCGGGAAAAAGTAAAGATAGAAGAATGAAATTAATAACGAACAATAATCCACTCGTTTAGAGATAGATCAAACATGGAGCAGAAATATCAGTGATCTGTACAATAGACATAAAAACGAATGTAAGAAGCGAGAGTGAAGAAAACCACTCACACCGACCGGTATCTGAAAGGTACCAGCTACCTTCACCCAAAGCGGAAACGCTCTATACTGAGTACAATGGTACATTGTGCGGAGCTTGTATCAAGAGCTGGTAACCAGTGAAAGGAGCTCAACCAGGTACGCAACGTATTGAAGGAGAACGGCTGCAGTAATAGATTTGGAAAGCCATCTTTCTGGGGGAAGATTAGCAAGAAGACACCTGAAGAGCAGTGAAAATTCTTTGGTTTTTGCAGTTCTGTGGCTCAGTAACAGAAAATAGTAACCGGTTCCCTAAAGTCGCATAAAATCGTTTCGGTCTTCAGGGCTCCAGCAAAAATTCGACAGCTCATGAGCCCTCTGAAAGACAATGTAAGCCTTCCAACGCAAGGCGTGTATACAATGCCGTCTAGTTGTGGGCACATTTACGTCGGATACACTGTGCGTACCACTAAACAGCGCCTTGTGGAACACGAGAGGTGCTACCGCCTGCGGTATCCCGAGAAATCACCGACAGCAGGAAACAGAAAATGTACACTGTATTGCATTCGACAAGACATCTGTCATTAAATGGATCAGTAGTTTCTGGAGTAGCGTCATAAAAGACTGACAACACCCTTAATAAACATTCAGCTCTGCAGCTGAACACAGCTTGGAACACAGCCACTGGGAGGCTCAAGCGGGCTCGCAACGATAAAATTACCATATATGGCACCGCAGTGAGTAGCGGTGTTTTCGCAGAAGGTAGCTTGACCACATAAGGGCAGCAGCAGCGTTCACACGACATTCAGTGCCTCGCCAACTGCACTCATGCTCATAAATTAAGGATAAATGCAGAATGCGGTGCCACACAACGTGGCACTAGACAAAACTGGCGCTAATAGCATAGGCACATAGGGAACACACACGACACAG
This sequence comes from Schistocerca serialis cubense, assembly GCF_023864345.2. Classification (NCBI taxonomy): domain Eukaryota; kingdom Metazoa; phylum Arthropoda; class Insecta; order Orthoptera; family Acrididae; genus Schistocerca; species Schistocerca serialis. The sequence goes on along the minus strand of NC_064641.1, from coordinate 850,389,415 downwards.
ATCTGTAAGTCCACGGTATTGGTGATAAGTTGAGAAAACCGCTTGGAAACACATGTGCTACAAAACGCCACTGTTTCCTGCGCATGTACCCCCACATCAATATGGGATTTGATCAAAATGCACACGTACACAGGCCGCACAACAGGATGATATACTCTGGATCAGGTAGTCGAGCAGCTGCTGGGGTATAGCCTCCCATTCTTGCACCAGTGTCTGTCAGAGCTCCTGCAGAGTCCTAGGGGTTGGAAGACGTGTAGCAATAGGTCGACCAAGAGGGGGTTTAGGTCTGGAGAACAGGCAGGCCGCTCCATTCGCCTGATATCTTCCGTTCCGATGTACTCCGATGGCAGCTCGGTGGCGCCGTGCGTTATCATCCATCAGGAGGTAGGTGGGACCCACTGCACGCACCACTGAAAAGGCGGACATACTGGTGCAAAATGACGTCCCAATACACCTGACCTCTTACAGTTCCTCTGTCAAAGACATGCAGGAGTGTATGTGCATCAATCATAAACCCATCACACACCATCAAACCACGACCTCCATATAGGTCCGTTTCAAGGACATTAAGGGTTTGGTATCTGTTTCCTGGTTCACGCCAGATGAAAACCCGGCGGGAATCACTGTTCAGACTATACCTGGACGTCCGTGAACATAACCTGGGACCACTGTTCCAGTGACCATGTACTGTGTTCTTGACACCAGGCTTTACGGTCCCTCCTGTGACCAGGGGTCAGGGGAATGCACCTTGCAGGTATCCGGGCGAATAAACCACGTCTGTTCAGTCGTCTGTAAGCTGTGTGTCTGGAGACAGCTGTACCGGTGGCTGCGGTAAGGTCCCGAGCAAGGCTACCTGCAGTACTCCGTGGCCGTCTGTGGGCACTGAAGGTGAGATATCGGTCTTCTTGTGGTGTTGTACACTGTGGACGTCCGTACTGTAGCGCCTGGACACGTTTCCGGTCTGCTGGAATAGTTGCCATAATCTTGAGATCACACTTTGTGGCACATAGAGGGCCCGTGATACGACCTGCTGTGTTTGACCAGCCTCCGGTCGCCCTAGTACTCTACCCCTCATAACGTCATCAATATGTGCTCTTCGAGCCATTTTCAACACACCATTAGCACGTCTGAACACGTCTGCACACTTACTCGCTGCACCGGACTCTGAAATGCACCAACATACCTCTGTGTATGTGGACTGCTGCCAGCGCCACCGAGCGCCGACCGCACGTCAAATGAACCCGCATGGTCATACCCCGAGGTCATTTAAACCCGCAAACCGCCCTCCAGAGCGTTGTTTCACCATGTATCAGCATTAACCTTAATTTATGAGCATGAGTGTACTTATCGGCTCAAAGCTCCTGGACATATGTCCACGTGACCCGGATACAAGCTCGAGAAAAGTTATCAAGGAAGAAATGAGTAAAGAAACACGAGAAGCTCTCTGTCAGAGTAGTTACCCGTTCTTTCCATGAAAAATACTTTTTAAGGGTTTTCTAAACGTCGCTCTCGCGATGCTGCAACACATTGTTTCCCCCTACTCACCTACAGATACCGCCGACTCCAGCATGACGCCTCCAGCGCCCCCCACCAGCGACTCCGCCACGACGAACAGCGGAAGCAGAGACGGCGTGAACAGCATCGCCACCCTGCTGACGACGTTCATCACCACGCAGGCCAACTGCAGCGGGCGACGTCCGTACCTGCAACCAGCGTATATCCCCTTGCTTCACAATTATTCCATTTCCCAGATTTTTTCTGTAAAATGCGTCAAAACAAAGGAATTGAAGACATTGCCTGCCATCCTCGCCGTAATTATGCACTACCGGCCATTAAAATTGCTACACCAAGAACAAATGCAGATGACAAACGAGTATTCATACTAGAACTGATATGTGATTACATTTTCACGCAGTTTGGGTGCATAGATCCTGAGAAATCAGTACCCAGAACAACACCTCTGGCCGTATCAACGGCCTTGATACGCCTGGGCATTGAGTCGAACACAGCTTGGATGGCGTGTACAGGTACAGCTGCCCATGCAGCTTCACCACGACACCACAGTTCATCAGGAGTAGTGACTGGCGTATTGTGACGAGCCAGTTTCTCGGCCACCATTGACCAGACGTTTTCAATTGGTGAGAGATCTGGAGAATGTGCCGGCCAGGGCAGCAGTCGAACATTTTCTGTATCCAGAAAGGCCCGTACAGGACCTGCTACATGCGGCCGTGCATTATCCTGCTGAAGTGTAGGGTTTCGCAGGGATCGCATGAAGGGTAGAGCCACGGGTCGCAACACATCCGAAATGTAACGTCCACTGTTCTAAGTCCCGTCATTGAGGACAAGAGGTGACCGAGACGCGTAACCAATGGCACCCCATACCATCACGCCGGGTGATACGCCAGTATGGCGATGACGAATACACGCTTCCAAAGTGCGTCCACCGCGATGTCGCTAAACACGGATGCGACCATCATGCTCCTGTAAACAGATCCTGGATTCATCCGAAAAAATGACGTTCTGCCATTCTTGCACCCAGGTTCGTCGTTGAGTACACCGTCGCAGGCGCTCCTGTCTGTGATGCAGCGTCAAGGGTAGCCGCAGCCATGGTCTCCGAGCTCATAGTCCATGCTGCTGCAAACGTCGTCGAACTGTTCGTGCAGATGGTTATTGTCTTGCAAACGTCCCCATCTGTTGACTCAGAGATCGAGACGTGGCTGCACGATCCGTTACAGCCATGCGGATAAGTTGCCTGTCATCTCGACTGCTAGAGATACGAGGCTGTTCGGATCCAGCACTGCGTTTCGTATTACCGTCCTGAACCCACCGATTCCATATTCTGCTAACAGTCATTGGATCTCGACCAACGAGAGTAGCAATGTCGCGATACGATAAACCGCAATCGCGATACGCTACAATCCGACCTTTATCAAAGTCGGAAACGTGATGGTACGCATTTGTCCTCCTTACAGGAACCATCACAACAACGTTTCACCAGGCAACGCCGGTCAACTGCTGTATGTGTATGAGAAATCGGTGGGAAACTTTCCTCATGTCAGAACGTTGTAGGTGTCGCGACTGGCGCCAACCTTTTGTGAATGCTCTGAAAAGCTAATCATTTGCATATCACAGCATCTTCTTCCTGTCGGTTAAATTTCGCGTCCGTAGCACATCGTCTTCGTGATGTAGTAATTTTAATGGCTAGTAGTGTATATCTAATGTCTCGTCTTTCGGTTATTTTGATCCAGCAGCCATTATGAAACAAGACACAAAGGAATTAAAGACATTAGCTGTCAGGAAGAATTCATTTAAATGAATGGGAAAAGATGAAAACTTGTGCCTGACCAGGATTCGAACCTCTGTCTCCTTCTTAATTTTTTTTATTATTAAACGCGAAGGTTAATACTGAAAGTTTTGGATCCGGTGGGGTGCGAACGAGGAACACACCAGACGCTGCTACCTTATAGTTCTTGGACAATATTAATGTTTTTTCTTTTTTTGCTTGTAACGGCAAGAAAGAACAGAGACAGGGGCAACTTAAGGCTGGGTGGAGACGAGGTGGGCCAGGGTCGCATGCCGTGGCCTAAACACGATGCCTCCCCACCCCCTCGCTCCCCCCCCCCCTCTCCCCCCGACTGTCACTGCGCTTGACTATCACATAGTACTGGCCTTTTCTTTATTTATCTTTTATTTTTATTTATCTGAAATTACTTGCTACTCTAAAAAGGAAGGAACATGGTGAAACAAAATCCTACATGGCTTTCACCACTTAAAAGGAAAAAAAAAAATGTATCATTTTTAGTCGTACCCAGCAACAACTTATTTTTCCATTACTTAAGCAAAAATTAAATAAACTGTGTAAAGATACATCAGAAAGGGGACGGTAATGAGAATTCCACGACGACCGGTTAACTCACCACTTTTCTTTGTCAATTTTACCAAACACAAGGTAACAGGAATGAAACATTCCAACAGTAAAGGATTTCTACACATTATCCAACTCCTTGACGACTAAAGACGAGATACAGCATATTCGCAAAAAGTGGACGGCAGTGTCGCAACCTATCCATTGGGCAGAAACCATATATTGGAAAAAGGCACAAGGTTCCGGATCATAACCGCTCCCCACCACGTAATGAACATAGAGCCCGATATGCCACACAACTGTATAGTTCTCTGTTCTGAGGAACAAGGTTGAATCGGGACGCAGGAGAATGTCAGTGGAGATTGTCGCTTCCCAAGGATCGCTCGTTGAATCCAGTCCGTGACGGATGTCCAGTTTAACCCACCAATCTTCATCGGACAACAATCGATAACAATACCCAACGATCGATTGCAGGCGACCGAAAAAGCCCATGGAATCTCAACCGCGTCAGATCCACGCACACTGAGTTATCAGTGTCTCCGGTCGTTAACCTGTGCTCTCGTAAGACGACAAAATGCGTCCTACAGTCCTTGAGCATCGGTATGTCGTTATGAGAAGGAAGAAGCACCATAAAGCCAACGGCGCACGCGCGAACGATAAACCTTCCGCCCAATAACGACCTGCCATCCAACCGAGCAACTATGGGCCTCAAAATGGGTTCCAGAAGAAGCGCGAATAGCGACATAGATAGCGGACTACACCTCGACTCGACACACTTCTATGGGGGGGGGGGGGGGGGGGGGAAGACCACCGTTCACATCAGTAGACGCCTCAATGCCAGTAGAGACGTGAACGTCCTTCGTGCAGCATCATTAAAACCAACAGCTGTCAACACTCGCTACAGAATAACTTGACTAACCCCGTCACTCGCACGATTAAAATCAATGGATAGTAAACCTCCCGTTAAAAGGACAGTGGAGGCAGTCGAGATCACGACATTCAGCAAGCGAGTACGACCCAGAAGACGGCTTCGATAACGCGCGACCACGCCAGCGAGCAATACCGACAGACGGCTGTTTATGACTAAAATTGAGTAGCGTCTTTTGGTAACTAAAACAATTCTTCCGATCTTAACGTAGGGTGGGATGTAGGCCCCTTGCACCATTTCATGCACCATATACGTTACCGTATCTCCTATCAGAGGCCAAATCCGAACATAAATTTCTTCGGGAAGAACATTCAAACCCGGCAATGTGCGGGAAGGAGAGTGAATTGGAATGTCATGAACGTAATCACGGTGAAAACTGCCAAAAACTCCTCATGGAGAGTTGGCGTAACAACACTGTCAAGGAGAAAGTAAAATCAGCAGGCCGTATTCCGTCATATTCCACTCCAGTGTAGAGATCGGAAAAATACCGAGAGAGTTCACGCATTATATCTGGTTGGGATGACCACTCGTTACCACCTACAGAACGAATGGTACTGAGACACTTCCTTGGAGGTAACGTTGGATGCCGAATTAGATCATACACAGACGCCAATTCATAATGGAGAACCGAACGTGGCTGGGAAGGCAAACGAAGACCATCTAATTGCAGTATTTTGAGTTACGGGAGTTTCGCCGACAGGTAACGACATTCATAACTCTCAGTGCCCCCCTTCTAACAGCCGTGTACCGCAATTCTCTAGCGGAACGGAAGGTTCCAAATGATTGGAAAAGAGCACAGGTAGTCCCAGTCTTCAAAATGGGTCGTCGAGCAGATGCGCATAACTATAGACCTATATCTCTGACGTCGAGCTGTTGTAGAATTTTAGAATATGTTTTATGCTCGCGTAACATGTCGTTTTTGGAAACCCAGAGTCTACTCTGTAGGAATCAACATGGGTTCCGGAAACAGCGATCGTGTCAGACCCAACTCGCTTTATTTGTTCATGAGACCCAGAAAATATTAGGTACAGGCTCCCAGGTAGATGCTATTTTCCTTGATTTCCGGAAGGCGTTCGATACAGTTCCGCACTGTCACCTGATAAACAAAGTAAGAGCCGACGGAATATCAGACCAGCTGTGTGGCTGGATTGAAGAGTTTTTAGCAAACAGAACACAGCATGTTGTTATCAATGGAGAGACGTCTACAGACGTTAAAGGAACCTCTGGCGTGCCACAGGGGAGTGTTATGGGACCATTGCTTTTCACAATATATATAAATGACCTAGTAGATAGTGTCGGAAGTTCCATGCGGCTTTTCGCAGATGATGCTGTAGTATACAGAGACGTTGCAGCATTACAAAATTGTAGCGAATTGCAGGAAGATCTGCAGCGGACAGGCACTTGGTGCAGGGAGTGGCAGCGGACCCTTAACATAGACAAATGTAATGTATTGCGAATACATAGAAAGAAGGATCCTTTATTGTATGATTATATGGTAGCGGAACAAACACTGGTAGCAGTTACTTCTGTAAAATATCGGGGAGTATGCGTGCGGAACGATTTGAAGTGGAATGATCACATAAAAGTAATTGTTGGTAAGGCGGGTACCAGGTTGAGATTCATTGGGAGAGTCCTTAAAAAGGAGGTGGCTTACAAAACACTCGTTCGACCTATACTTGAGTATTGCTCATCAGTGTGCGATCCGTACCAGATAGGGTTGACGGAAAAGGTAGAGAAGATCCAAAGAAGAGCGTCGCGTTTCGTCACAGGGTTATTTGGTATCTGTGACAGCGTTACGGAGGTGTTTAGCAACCTCGAGTGGCAGACTGCGCAAGAGAGGCGCTCTGCATCGCGGTGTAGCTTGCTCGCCAGGTTTCGAGGGGGTGCGTTTCTGGATGAGGTATCGAATATATTGCTTCCCCCTACTTATACCTCCCGAGAAGATCACGAATGTAAAATTAGAGGGATTCGAGCGCGCACGGAGGCTTTCAGACAGTCGTTCTTCCCGCGAACCATACGCGACTGGAACAGAAAAGGGAGGTAATGACAGTGGCACGTAAAGTGCCCTCCGCCACACACCATTGGGTGGCTTGCGGAGTATAAATGTAGATGTAGATGGGACGTCTCGAGCACACTCATAAAGATCGCGAAGGACAGCATAATAAAATTCCCGAGAGCTCCTCATTTCATCCGCTTTAACGTTGCTAAATCGCATGAGTGCAGTGCAAAGCCGAGGTGTGGCAGTGGCAGCCCACCATTCCATAAGCGAGGGATACCGCACTCGCAAACGGCTTCCTCCCCCTGCACACGGCAGCGATGGCGTCATCCAGAGAGGTGATCGCCAGAGATAACATATTTTGCTGCCAAATATGGCGAGAAAGATGTAACCGCTGCGTGACGTGGTTAAGAGTCATTGAAACAACACAGTGAAGTTGGCAGGAATTATTTCAGCTAACAAATGCTGAATACGTAGTGAAGCAGCCAAATGAAAGTGGTCCAGTCGACTGCTAGAAGTAGCTGTAAAGTATGTAAACCACACTAAAGTTGGATATTTTCAGATCTATGTATCTCGTAGACTCAACGAATTTTTACGATGTTCACAAATTGCAACACCTTCTAGGATTTTCACGCCAATTAGGGCCATATAAGCGTGGTCTTTTCCAAATGTGCGTCCGACCAAAAGTTTTTCTGGAGTCCAACACGTGATGTTAATGACACTTTTATTGCACACAGTTTTCTTATACCCCTGTCAGGATTCTTCACTACGCGATTGCAGTACAAATAAGTTATGTTATAGTTTGTTATCCACATCCTGTGTATTACAATTGTTCATTATAAACATTTATAAAATGTTTGTAACTTCTGTCCTGCTGTTTTACACTGAATATGCTAAACATTCAGTAATTCTATTTTCAACTTTTATTATATTTGACATGGACTTCTGGTCAATAAGTTGTCCTCACCTAAAGTACGTTTGTACTCCCAAGATGTAGTTCTTATTTTAATTAACAACAGGTCACATATTTCTTTTCACTTAAAACTGTGTTGTTAAATACTGTTATGTACATAACCAATATGTATAGATATATTAGATAAGTCATCTGTAACTCGATATCTACATTCCAGGTAATGTGTTTAAGTGTGTACATATGCAAATACGTATTTTGTTTAGCAATCACTTTAACTGATTATGAGCAGAATTTTTTCTATATGCTTTGCAAAATGTACACTCAATGGTTGAGCCCCTAATGCCTTTATCTTAAAGTTTACATTGTTTAAATAATGTTACTCATCGCTACCACTACTATACACATATGTTGTCAATATTCCTTTAAGCCCAATTTGAGTACATGGTTGGTTACACTGTTGTTATTTAGTCCCTCCTCTTCATTATGATACTAGCACTACTGATATACTGAGCTTCTAGTTACACACTGTAATGTAACTTCATTAACAGATGAAGGTTTCCTTTAAATATAGTCGATATGTGGCAGTACTACTATACCTGGATGCATATGAACACTGAGTGACATTTCAACCCATTTAAGAGCACCGTATTTTAGCTTGTTTTAATGTTACAGGTGCGATTTCCATTACGTTTATGATATAATTGACGTTTGTTTATATACTCATGCATTTCATTACGTATATGCAATGAATATGATACTGTTTGACATTAGGGTTATAAAATGTTTCCCACCTCGCATTGTAACATCTATGTTATCTTATGCCTGGAGATAGAAACTTCGTTTTCTGTTTACATGTGAAACTATATCTAGTACGTTCACCAAAGATAGTATAGTCCTCTACATTACCAAGTAACATGTCATCGAGATATTTTTATACCATACAAGAAAAATTTTCTTTTAAAGATCTTTGACAAACTTATCAACATTTTTTATAAAGTAAAATTTACGGTTCGGATATTCTCTTCAGTACTGCTCTGTGTACATTTAGTATTTGTGCGTTTGCTTAAAAAGTCCTGTGTCACAAATTTACGTTGATGGCATGCACTACAGATTTTTAGAAATGACTAATGCAATATGGTGGCTTAAACCATTTTAACCCTGTAGGTATTCATGTTATTTTGCACTTCTTTGTAAAGAACAGTTAACATTTTCTGAATACTACATACAATTATTTGTGTCTTTTTGTAGTATCCATTAATATGGTCCAAGACTGAACCCGGAAGATATTTGGGTTTAATATAAAAGTTCCTGATGGTTCAATTATGTATTTTATACAAAATTTTGTACGTTGAACGATGCACACAATAGTTATTGGATCAACAACATTTTTGCTGTTTACTACTTAACACTAAAATTCCATCGTCTGGTGTACAACAAAAAAACACTTAACAGACTGAGGTCGTCTCGCATTCCAGTGTTGTCATTGATGTAAAGTTCTGCACCTGAATTGCAAATGGGTGACCAAGGATGCCGTGAACAGTTCCCATGCTGCGTGAAGCCGGCCGTTGTGGCCGTGCGGTTCTAGGCGCTTCAGTCTGGAAACGCGTGACCGCTACGGTCGCAGATTCGAATCCAGCCTCGGGCATGGATGTGTCTGATGTCCTTAGGTTAGTTAGGTTTAACTAGTTCTAAGTTCTAGGGGACTGATGACTACAGATGTTAAGTCCCATAGTGCTCAGAGCCATTTGAACGCATGCTGTGTGACCGAAATTTTCGTTCCATGACAACGCTGGGGGAGAAGGGGGGGAGGTGGTAGGAGGGGGGAGATTACCTCAATCGGTAAAACATTTTTTTTTTTTTTTACTCCAGATGACAGAATTTTAGTGTTCAGAAATCAGTCGTGTAGGCAATAAAAATATTTTTGATTCAGCAGCTGTTGTGCGGCTACTGAAATTTACAAAATACAATTGTGGCTGCTCCACAATAATTCGAAGAAAGAGTATAGTCAGAGAGTTAAATTTCAGCACTGGCTAGGAAGAAATAACGCGACACCCTGGGGCCCTGTTCTCGCCATGCAGGCACTCATAAAACATTTGCCAGACATCTGGGGCGGTTTTTCAGATAAGACCTGCTTCAGCCTGACCTCACGGAATCATCTTCTCCTTTGCAGGAAGTCGTTTTCCTTCAAGTAAAGGTTCCTCCCTAAATGTGAACTGCATTTCATGGACGTAATGTGCATTATTCCTACCGCCACATGGTTGCATGAAGAGCTGGTGGCCACTTCTGCTGGTTCTAGAATGAGATTTTCACTCTGCAGCAGAGTGTGCGCTGATATGAAACTTCCTGGCAAATTAAAACTGTGTGCCGGAGCGAGACTCGAACTCGGGACCTTTGCCTTTCGCGGCAAGTGCTCTAGCAACTGAGCTACCCAAGCATGACTCACGCCCCGTTCTCACAGCTTTACTTCTGCCAGTACCTCGTCTCCTACCTTCCAAACTTTACGAGTACAGAAGCTCTCCTGCGATCCTTGCAGAACTATCACTCCTAAAAGAAAGGAGATTGCGGAGACATGGCTTAGCCACAGCATGGGGGACGTTTCCAGAATGAAATTTTCACTCAAGCACATCCACCCAGGCTGTGGCAAAGCCATGTCTCCACAATATCCTTTCTTTCAGCAACGCTAGTTCTGCAAGGTTCGCAGGAGAGCTTCTGTAAAGTTTGGAAGGTAGGAGAGGAGGTACTGGCAGAAGTAAAGCTGTGAGGACGGGGCGTGAGTCGTGCTTGGGTAGTTCAGTTGGTAGAGCACTTGCCCCCGGAAGGCAAAGGTCCAGAGTTCGAGTCTCGGTCCGGCACACAGTTTTAATCTGCCAGGAAGTTTCACTTCTGCTGGTTGTTTGTGAGCTTTCAACTCAGCGAATGCCAGCTCTCCAAGTGGCACACTGCTCCCCTCAGTCAGATGTAGCGCTCTGGTGTACTGGCGATTGCAGTGCCACTACCCATTCTTGTACTGACAGACAGGGATTGTTCATATCCTTTAACACCAAATGGTAACAGAAAATACAATGGTAATAAGAATAGAAGGATTTTTTTAATTACATGTCACCCATGTAGCCTAACAGCAGTCCCAGGACTGCTCCAATGTTCTGTGGATAGAACATGGCGTCACTGACAATGTGCATGTCGTCGCAGACCCAGTTCATCTCTGACGGCACCGTCAGAGGGTACCACGTGTCGTCGTACTCCCAGCCGTGCTGGCAGGGCACCTCGGAAGCACCGTCCAGGGCGCTTCCGTTGTACATCAGGCACTTGCTGAATGTCCCTCCTTCCCTGTGTAACATACGTAGAACCTCATTATTAGTGCATTTTACAACATAATCTGAAAACTATAGCACTGGATACAACTAGTAATCTAGGACAAAATCCAGAAACCGTTTGAGAAATTTGGTTTACACACTGTTGTATTGCCTGACAAAAAACTAGAATCAGCCACAGGACACCAAAGAGAATTATCGTTTACTGATGCTCGTTCGCTCCCCCGTGTTTCGTGTGGTGCACTGGATTCATTCCACAGCTGTCTTCTACTGATAGGACTAGAGTGTAAGGAACCTCTTTCGGAAAACACCACTCAGTCCTACTAAGTGGACTAAACAGTGAAAGACTTTGTGTGGAAAAGGACAGTTACGAATTAAACTACTAGTACGTTAAATTTGCCTAATTTTCTGACAAAGTGAAGCACCAAGCATGTTGATGAGGTACTCCCATGGCCAACGAGATGCACATATCTCTGCCTGACAGAACACACGTTGGGCAAACTCGGATGTCAACTCCATCCTCGTACCAGAATCCAGGAGATAAATGGTTCAAATTGCTCTGAGCACTATGGGACTTAACTTTTGAGGTCTCAGTCCCCTATAACTTAGAACTACTTAAACCTAACTAACCTAAGGACATCACATACATCCACGCCGGAGACACGCCAGGAGATAGAGGACGAGTTACAACACATGTAGGTCAGCTTGCCTCGGATACAACGGCAATCGAACCAATGCATGCATCCAGGACTGAGTGCTCGTAACGCCATTCTGATAAATGGGCTAACACTTCCAGGATTTTTGAAAATTTGACTCGGTTTTTTAGTCACTGCAGTAAGTCACAAAGCCCTCAACTCATGAATTTTCAATTCGTTTCCTCCTTCCTTTTCGGTGCTCACTTCTTTTGTGAGGCACTGAGTGAGAAATGAAGAAGTGGTCGGTGATGGAAAATAAATATTTTTCTACAGGATTAAAACATAATTGAAATGGTGTAAATCCACCTTGTTTCATACATGAATCTATTGCTGCTTTAATATGTTGTTATTTACTTTGCACAAATATGGTCTTAATGTACAAGTTCCTAGAACTGTAAGCGAATGATAATGTGAATGAGCTGTGGCGCGGCTCTCGGGCGCAAGACGCTATCGATTACTCCTCTGGTTGAGGTTGGCACTATGTGCGATCGCGAGCGCCTCCTGTCGGAGCGGGTCCTAACGAGGGAGTGAGTGCGAGTACGGGAGTCTGGGGCGGACAGCAGGGGAGAACGGACATTGCGGCCGCACTCTGAGGCCACAAGAGAAGAGTTGTTGTGCACGGCCGAGAAGGGAGCGTTGAGCAAGGCGGCAGTCAGCGTCGCTTTCCGGGGGACACAGAGTTGCGGCAGTCCAGCGAGCAGACACCAGTTCCGGGAGCAGTGCTCCGGTTTGTGGACGTGACGTGGGTCGTATTTTGGCGCAGTATAGTTTGCTTGGTACGCATCTGCTGCTCCCTTTATGCCCACGTGTGTTGTTCTGTCCGTATGTGCATTGAAAAGGTTACGCTCCGGCTGGAACAGTGGCTTGTGCTTTACGTTCATTAACCCTGACTCATTTGTTTGGCTGCAAGCAGCTGTAATTTCAGAGATTTCTTTTTCGTCGCGATTGCCTTAGCCCGGTGGTGCCTAGTATCCGAGAACAAGACGGCTAACGTGTGACCTGTTGTTTTGGGTTTTGGAGTCCTGTTTGGGCAACCTAGTTATCACGCACACAAATGTATTGCTGCCGAGTGAGGTTAGTCCAAATCTTGTGGAACTGAGCTTTCAGTGACTGGTTCCTCTGCAAGTTAATTAATTTAACTTGTGTGGTGTGTTGTTTTTTTGCTTTCAATGGTGAATTTCTTCTCATTCATATGTGTATGTTTCGCCGTTAATGATAACTGTGAGTAAGATAGCAATGTCTTGAAGGGCTTGCGTATCCTGATAGTAATTTGGCAACTGTTTAATTTGATTTCTTTTTATCGGTCTGGTGAAAACTAATGCCCAGTTTACTAATTTCCGCCTGTGGTCCGGAAGTTGGTTTGAAGGTAAATCCGTTGGTAAATCTTTACTGAACCTAACTGTTAACTGATCTTGCGTTGAACTAATGCTATTATTAAATCGTTTCTTGTGTGCTATAAATTTTATTACCATAGACAAGGAGACAGGGCACATTCTGTGGTCGAGGGGTAGGCACGGTTGCTGCTTTGCGCGTGGCGTCTTGTCGCTCGCTATCATTTCCCGCGTTAGTACGGGCGGCGTGATATTTGTTTGCTCGTGGTTGTGTGGCCGCTAGTCAGCTGTGCCTGCTCCCGCTTCAGGGTGTGCCGTGTTTCGTAAGGCGTACGCCGACTTTCAGTCACTGTTACTCCTGTGTTGCTGTCGGTCGCATACCGAAACGTTAGTCTGTTTTAGCACGGTGGCCACTGGGCCGTGACGATGTCGGTTGATGACCAGCGTTGGGGCGGTCGTCCGCTCTGAGTTCAAATGGCTCTGAGCACTATGGGACTCAACTGCTGAGGTCATTAGTCCCCTAGAACTTAGAACTAGTTAAACCTAACTAACCTAAGGACATCACAAACATCCATGCCCGAGGCAGGATTCGAACCTGCGACCGTAGCGGTCTTGCGGTTGCAGACTGCAGCGCCTTTAACCGCACGGCCACTTCGGCCGGCTCCGCTCTGAGTGGCTTCGGTGGCTTGGACTTGGCAGTTACCTTCTGGTTAAACAGATCAAACTTGTTTATTTGCTGTAAATGCCTAAGTAGTTTGTGAGAAAAGTTGTAACTCAGCTTTTCATTATTTTACACAATTCAAGCATTTTGGTAAGGCGTTTTCCTATCTATGTTTTATTTAAATGAGAATTCTTTATTGGGGTTATTCACCTGTTGAAGCTTAACATAAAATTTGTAACTCAGCTTTCATGATTTTACTTAATTTAAGCGTTCTTGTAAAGCAGTCCTTTATCTACGTTTTGTTGAATGGTAATTCTTTATTGGGGTTATTCACTGGTTGAAGGTTAATATATGTTTGTAACCATGTTTATGTCGCTGCTTAATTGAGATTTGTTAAGAGCCTTTATTGCTGGAAGATCATTAAAGCTTGGGTGGTTGTAATTGTGAATACTGTTGTCTATGTTGTGGGCTACCCTTCCACTTCCACAGCCAAGCTGTCCTATCTACCAGTACAGTGAAGATCGTAAGGGAATGACAATGTGTCAAATGTGCAAATGTGGTAGTCCTTACTCAAAGGCGGGGAGTAATGTTGTTCGGGAATTTACCTTCAAAACAATTACCGGTATACAAATTCATTGACTTTCAAGTCACCACCAATTGTCTCCTGAACCAGAAATGAAACGTGGAAACACATTTCAAAATGTTTAATTTCTAATGTATTTTCAAAAATAGGAAATTACACATACAGAAATATGTGGGGTTTTTAACGATACGTCAGTGAGATCCAGTGAATACCATTACCATTTTGGTTCATGTGGTGGAGCGGAGCCTGCGATCTGGGGCAAAAGGTTGGAATCAAACAACAAGAGGAGTGCACAAAGGACGTGGAGGCGAGAATCAAATTGGAACATAAATAGGTCTGTTACATTTACTGATTTGTTTCGAACTGAAGGCATTCCTCTAATTTCTGCACACACACACACACACACACACACACACACACACACACACACACACACACACACACAGGGCATATCATTGATAATTCATACTGTTCTTTGACCAATAGGAGACACATTTCAAGTGACTGAAAACCAGTGCAGGGCCAACGGCCTTGCCGCAATGGTAATACCATTTCCCGTCAGATCACTGAAGACAAGCACTGCCTAGTGCTGTTGGCAAGCGGGGTGCACGCAGCCCTTGTGAGGCAAACTGAGGTGCTACTTGGTTGAGAAGTAGCGGCTCTGGTCTCATAAACTAACAAAACGGCCGGGAAAGCAAATATCACCAATATCATTTTTTCATTGTTTAGCAGGGGTCAACTCAAAACAAATAGCGCTCATCGCGCCTTTCATGCCAGTGTCGACAAAAAGTGTCGGTTTTTGTTTCCCATTACAAACAAAATGATACTTAAAGCGTAATTTCAAGTACCCATTCCATAGAGCTGATCCAGGTTAGTATGAGGTTAATTACCCCTGAGGGGTAAATGAAATTTTCTAAAACGATTCGATTCTGTTTCAGTCATGAAACTAAATCATTTTCAAAAGTTTTTGAAGTTCGTGGTAAGGTCTTATGGAACGAAACTGCTGAGGTCATCGGTCCCTAGGCTTACGCACTACTTAATCTAACTTAAACTAACTTACACGCACACATCCATGCCCTAGGGAGGACTCAAAACACCGACGGGGGCAGCCGCGCAGACCGTCACATGCCGCCTCAGAACGCGCGGCTAACTCGCGTGAACATTTGCAAAATATTATTACTATTATCACAATTTTGTAAGAATGTAATACTGATTATATAAATTATCAATAATTATTGTTTCTCAATTAGCAGCATTAATACGGTGGAGGGTACACGTTCCTCACATAGCCCAATACACACATACGTTGCGCTCTGTCCCGTACATCGCTGATGATAAAAGCGAGACATACACGTAAGAAATGCTAATTATCTGAAGAAAACGTCTTCTCAAAGCACCTGCAGTAGTTCAGAAACTGCACCATTACTCTCTTCCAAAGAGATAAAAGAAATAATTGACAGGATGTAACAGTAGTAATTCCACAATCGCTGCTATAGTGCTGTTATTATTGTTATTATTATTATTGGTATTACAACTACACTACTGGCCATTAAAATTGCTACAACAAGAAGAAATGCATATGATAAACGGATATTCATTGGACAAATGTATTAAACTAGAACTGACATGTGATGACATTTTCATGCAATTTGTGTGAATAGATCCTGAGTAATCAGTACCCTGAACAACCACCTCAGGCCGTAATAAAGGCCTTGATACGCCTGGGCATTGAGTCAAACAGAGCTTGGATGGTGTGTACAAGTACAGCTGCCCATGCAGCTTCAACACGATAACACAGTTCATCAAGAGTACTGACTAGCGTATTGTGACGAGCCAGTTGCTCGGCCACCATTGACCAGACGTTTTCAATTGGTGAGAGATCTGGAGAATGTGCTGGCCAGGGCAGAAGTCGAAAATTTTCTGTATCCAGCAAGGCCCGTACAGGACCTGCTACATGCGGTCGTGCATTATCCTGCTGAAGTGTAGGGTTTCGCAGGGATCGAACACAGGGTAGAGCTACGGGTCATAACACATCTGAAATGTAACGTAACCGTTCAAAGTGCCGTCAATGCGAACAAGAGGTGACCGAGACGAGTACCCAATGGCACCCCCTACCATCACGCCGGGTGATACGCCAGTATGGTGATGACGAATACACGCTTGAAAAGTGCGTTCACCACGATGTCGTCAAACACGGATGCGACCATCATGATGCTGTAAAAAGAACCTGGATTCATCTGAAAAAATGGCGTTCTGCCATTCGTGCACCCAGGTTGGTCGTTGAGTACACCATCGCAGGCGCTTCTGTCTGTGATGCAGCGTCAAGTGTAACCGCAGCCATGGTCTCCGAGCTGATAGTATATTCTGCCACGAAGGTCGTCGAACTGTTCGTGCAGATGGTTATTGTCTTGCAAACGTCCCCATCTGTTGACTCAGGGATCGAGACGTGGCTGCACGATCCGTTACAGCCATGCGGATAAGATGCCTGCCATTTCGACTGCTAGTGATACGAGGCCGTTGGGATTTAGCACGGCGTTCCGTATTACCGTCCTGAACCCACCGATTCCATATTCTGCTGACAGTCATTGGATCCCGACCAACACGAGCAACAATGTCGCGATACGATAAACCGCAATCGCGATACGCTACAATCCGACCTTTATCAAAGTCGGAAACGTGATGGTACGCATTTGTCCTCCTTACAGGAACCATCACAACAACGTTTCACCAGGCAACGCCGGTCAACTGCTGTTTGTGTATGAGAAATCGGTGGGAAACTTTCCTCATGTCAGAACGTTGTAGGTGTCACCACTGGCGCCAACCTTTTGTGAATGCTCTGAAAAGCTAATCATTTGCATATCACAGCATCTTCTTCCTGTCGGTTAAATTTCGCGTCTGTAGCACGTCATCTTCGTAGTGTAGGAATTTTAATAGCCAGCGCACTACTGTCACTGTCTGAAGTCCGACGCAAATCTTTATCAGTCTGAAGTCTTCCAATTTCCGACCATTCAGAAGTAGGAGTGCAGCAATCAATCGAACAGTGACAACAGTGCACACATTTTAACTTGGTTGATTTTAAATGGATCTGCAGTGTGCACGTCAAGCAACTGTACAATGGACAGTAATGATGCCAGGGAATTTGGCTTTGTAACAAGTGTCTGCCCTTACTGCAGATAGTTAGCTTTCTTATCTGAGAAGGAGTTGTGGGTAACACTTGCCATGCACCACGAACTCCTTCGTCATTCATTCTAACACCTTCCCATCCCTCCCTAGCCCCCCCCCCCCCACCACCCCCCCTCCCCCACTCACACACACACGCCCAAACCAAGTATCCTTCATCTTTCGTCATTTTAAAAATTAATGTGTTTCAAGAAAAGTCTTTCATTCTATAGTTTAGTGCTAAAGATGGTAATGTGGAAGAGGGCGGCGGTAACAAACGGCAGGGCAGGGCACGGGGTGGGAGGGGGTGAGGACGGGGGTGCTAGCTATTGTCTGAGTGCACTTAGGGGTAGTGGTCTAGAAAAGGTTGGGAACCACTGGTCTAGTGATATATTTTTTATCGATATGTATTAACCAGGTTAGTAAAACACAAACAATAACCATTACTACAGCACCAGCTGAGCACCACTGCATGATTGGCAGGAGCGGTCTGCACCCGCCAGGCCAATCGTATCGCTGCCCGAGTAATGGTTATTGTTCGAGTTTTACTGACCCTTTTAAATACATATACATAAAACAAATATTGAACCAGGCGAATCTGAGACCGCCTTATCGTATGAGCACGTAAAATTACGCTAATAAATCATTTTGTTTCTGAAGGGGAAACAAACCGATACTTTCCGTCGAGACTGGGCATCGCATGAAAGACGTGATGAGGAGTACTGACTCCAGCTACGCACTGCAGAAACGACAGTGCAAATGTCTGACGAAACACCAGAGAAAATGTGCCTGACAGCTGTTAGGAAGGACACATTGTATACACTAGGTGATCAAAAGCATCCGTACACCTGGCTGAATATGACTTACAAGTTCGCGGCGCCCTCCATCGGTAATTCTGGAGTTCAGTATAGAGTTGGCCTAGATGACAGCTTCCCCTCTCGCAGGCATACGTTCCATCAGGTGCTGGAAGGTTTCTTGAGGAATGGCAGCCCATTCTTCACGGAGTGCTGCAGTGAGGAGAGGCATCGACGTCAGTGCACTGGAACGAAGTCGGCGTACCAAAATATCCCAAGGGTGTTCTATAGGATTCAGGTCAGGATTCTGTGCAGGCCAGTCCATTACAGGGAAGTTACTGTCGTGTAACCACTGCGTTACAGGCCGTGCATTATGGACAGGTGCTCGATCGTGAGGAAAGATGCAATCGCTATCCTCGAATTGCTCTAACACTGTGGGGAGCGAGAAGGTGCTTAAAACATCAATGTAGGCCTGTGCTGTGATGTTGTTGTTATTGTGGTCTTCAGTCCTGAGACTGGTTTGATGCAGCTCTCCATGCTACTCTATCCTGTGCAAGATTTTCATCTCCTAGTACCTACTTCAACCTACATCCTTCTGAATCTGTTTAGTGTATTCATCTCTTGGTCTCCCTCTACGATTTTTACCCTCCACGCTGCCCTCCAATACTAAATTGGTGATCCCTTGATGCCTCAGAACATGTCCCACCAACCGATCCCTTCTTCTGGTCAAGTTGCGCCACAAACTTCTCTTCTCCCCAATCCTATTCAATACTTCCTCATTAGTTATGTGATCTACCCATCTAATCTTCAGCATTCTTCTGTAGCACCACATTTCGAAAGCTTCTATTCTCTTCTTGTCCAAACTATTTATCGTCCATGTTTCACTTCCATACATGGCTACACTCCATACGAATACTTTCAGAAATGACTTCCTGACACTTAAATCAATACTGGATGTTAACAAATTTCTCTTCTTCAGAAACGCTTTCCTTGCCATTGCCAGCCTACATTTTATATCCTCTCTACTTCGTCCATCATCAGTTATTTTGCTCCCCAAATAGCAAAACTCCTTTACGACTTTAAGTGCCTCATTTTCTAATCTAATTCCCTCAGCATCACCCGACTTAATTAGACTACATTCCATTATCCTTGTTTTGCTTTTGTTGATGTTCATCTTATATCCTCCTTTCAAGACACTGTCCATTCCGTTCAACTGCTCATCCAAGTCCTTTGCTGTCTCTGACAGAATTACAATGTCATCGGCGAACCTCAAAGTTTTTATTTCTTCTCCATGAATTTTAATACCTACCCCGAATTTTTCTTTTGTTTCCTTTACTGCTTGCTCAATATACAGATTGAATAACATCGGGGAGAGGCTACAACCCTGTCTCACTCCCTTCCCAACCACTGCTTCCCTTTCATGCCCCTCGACTCTTATAACTGCCATCTGGTTTCTGTACAAATTGTAAATAGCCTTTTCCTCCCTGTATTTTACCCCTGCCACCTTTAGAATTTCAAAGAGAGTATTCCAGTCAACATTGTCAAAAGCTTTCTCTAAGTCTACAAATGCTAGAAACGTAGGTTTGCCTTTCCTTAATCTCCAGTGTTTCTACGGAATCCAAACTGATCTTCCCCGAGGTTGGCTTCTACTAGATTTTCCATTCGTCTGAAAGGAATTCGTGTTAGTATTTTGCAGCTGTGACTTATTAAACTGATAGTTCGGTAATTTTCACATCTGTCAACACTTGCTTTCTTTGGGATTGGAATTATTGTATTCTTCTTGTAGTCTGAGGGAATTTCGCCTGTTTCATACATCTTGCTCACCAGATGGTAGAGTTTTGTCAGGACTGGCTCTCCCAAGGCCGTCAGTAGTTCCAATGGAATGTTGTCTACTCCGGGGGCCTTGTTTCGACTCCGGTCTTTCAGTGCTCTGTCAAACTCTTCACGCAGTATTATATCTCCCATTTCATCTTCATCTACATCCTCTTTCATTTCCATAATATTGTCCTCAAGTACATCGCCCTTGTATAGACCTTCTATATACTCCTTCCACCTTTCTGCTTTCCCTTCTTTGCTTAGAACTGGGTTTCCATCTGAGCTCATGATGTTCATACATGTGGTTCTTTTATCTCCAAAGGTCTCTTTAATTTTCCTGGAGGCAGTATCTATCTTACCCCTAGTGAGATAAGCCTCTACATCCTTGCATTTGTCCTCTAGCCATCCCTGCTTAGCCATTTTGCACTTACTGTCGATCTCATTTTTGAGACGTTTGTATTCCTTTTTGCCTGCTTCATTTACTGCGTTTTTGTATTTTCTCCTTTCATCAATTAAATTCAGTATTTCTTCTGTTACCCAAGGATTTCTACTAGCCCTCGTCTTTTTACCTACTTGATCCTCTGCTGCCTTCGCTACTTCGTCACTCAAAGCTACCCATTCTTCTTCTACTGTATTTCTTTCCCCCATTCCTGTCAATTGTTCCCTTATGCTCTCCCTGAAACTCTGTACAACCTCTGGTTCTTTCAGTTTATCCAGGTCCCATCTCCTTAAATTCCCACCTTTTTGCAGTTTCTTCAGTTTTAATCTACAGGTCATAATCAATAGATTGTGGTCAGAGTCCACATTTGCCCCTGGAAATGTCTTACAATTTAAAACCTGGTTCCTAAATCTCTGTCTTACCATTATATAATCTATCTGATACCTTTTAGTATCTCCAGGGTTCTTCCATGTGCTGTGATAGTGCCACGCAAAACAACAAGGGGTGCTAGCCCCTTCCATGAGGAACACGACCACACGATAACACCACCGCCTCCGAATTTTACTGTTGGTACTACACACGCTGGCGGATGACGTTCACCGGGCATTCGCCATACCCGCACCCTGCTATCGGATCGCCACGTTGTGTGACATGATTCGTAACTCCATACAACGTTTTTCCACCGGTACTCCAATGTTTACGCTCCTTACACCAAGCGATGCGTCGTTTGGCCCTTACCGGCGTGATGTGTGGCTTATGACCAGCCGCTCGACCATGAAATGCAGGTTTTCTCACCTCCCACCTCACTGTCATAGTACGTGCAGTGGATCCTGATGCAGTTTGGAATTTCTGTGTGGCGGTCTGGATTGATGTCTGCCTATTACGCATTATGATCCTCTTCAATTGTCGGCGGTCTCTGTCAGTCAACAGACGAGGTCGGCCTGTACGCTTTTGTGCTGTACGTGTCCCTTGACGTTTCCACTTCCCTATCACGTCTGAAACAGTGGACGTAGGTATTTTTAGGAGTGTAGAAATCTCGCTTACAGACGTACTACACAAGTGACACCCAACCACCTGACCACGCTCGAATTCCGTGAGTTCTGAGGAGCGCCCAATTCTGTTCTCTCAGCATGTCTAATGACTACTGAGGTCGCTGATATGGAGTACCTGGCAGTAGGTGGCAGCACAATGGACCTAATATGAAAAACGTACGTTTTTGGGGGTGTCTGAATACTTTTGATCATATAGTGTACATGCCAGTGTAAGACTTAATGTTTCTGATTCTGTCATCTCTGCAAAAATTCTGTTTCCAAAGTAATTTCTATAGATATTTTTTAGTATCTGTGAGAGTGTGCTTTGCACTGGGAATTTTGCGATTTGCGGCACACCTCGATCTGTCCCGCGCAGCCAGCCACTGCTCCTGAAGTAATGCGTCAAAAGGAGGCACTGCTGGAGCCAGTCAGAAGTTGCACTGAGACAAACGAATGAGTTCTTGACAGAGCCAAATGCAAGATCCTCGAGAAGCTGATGTACTACCTGAGTGAATTTCCTGCTGATAGTTGCACCGTGGTGGTTTTAAGACTGATACGGTGCACTGTGTTTTGTGCGAGTGGTGCCTTGGGTGTACCTGCCAGCAACAGCATTCTACGTGGTACCTGATGTAACGTGCAGCGTCCAGGTGTAAACAGTCAGTGAGAGAAGTTAACTTTCTTAAACTACACGCTGTCAACTCAACCAATTTTATTTGGTCGAGAATGCTTTTGTTTAGACTACACAGCGAGCTTAAATCAGTTGTTGGCACAATTGTACAAAGAATTCATCTTCGTATTTGTTCTATGCGAATGTTCAATTGAACAGATAGTTTGAAGAAGAAACCAAGAGCAGGAAAATCGATTTTTGTTTTGTTAGCATATAGGAGCACATTGTGAGCTATTAGTGAGATATAAAAACGGAGGAACAAAAGCCACTCATCTACAGGCTTAATCAGACTTGGAAAATACTCGTCAGCTTGAGGAACGGAATGTATTGCAGCTTCGAATTCGTTCACCCTCTGCGCTGGTGGTCCTACCTGCTGTTCAGTTTTTTAATACATCGCGTTTTCAGTGCATCACGGTATTGTTTTGTGTTTAATCTGGAACGTCTGAGTTTACACATCCGTCATATACGCAAATAAATGACAGTAATTGATGTAGTAGCTAAGCTAGATGTTTCAAATGTTCGTTTGGAGTTTCTAATGTGATGCCATGGTTTTTGTTGTAGACCACATTTCCTGACTAAGTATGTAGCATGCTGCTGTTGCAAATAAACAATATGAACCCTGAGATTAAAGAACTTCATGTTGTCAGTGGCATCTGATAAGGTCAAAACTGTAACACCACTTCAGTGCGCTTAGTCCTTGCATTCGTAGCTACTGATCGATTCACAAAAATATGTGATACGTTAGTACCTCCAAAAGCGAGGGCACTCCTTTCTTCGAGGTAATCACAATTTTGGGATTGCGGAAAGGAAAATCAAACGACTACACAGAATTTAAATACCACAACAATACACTGATATATTTCAATTCACAAGAAAAATAAGATGCAATATTACTCAAATCTCTGATGAAAATACACTGGATTTCAACAATCGGTGGCCTTAATTCCACAAATAATCAACAACGGTCCTGTAGAAGTCCCCATTTTCGATTTACATGTTCAGGCAGTGACAATATTCCTTCCGCAGTGGTTAATTAACTGTATCTGCGTTGTCTGATATTTTGGTGAAAAATATTTTCTTTGCAGCAAGAGAACAATGCAGGATGCCCCACATTCCATCAGAAACCGTGTGCAGTGAAAAAATCGCGATACAAGATATGAAGGTACAACATGCACCCAAGATAGTTACATACATTCCATATGAGAACTGGCCACTTTGCAAGGCGGTGTTGATGTGACCAACAACAGCTACTGCGAGGGCAGAGAAGATGAAGCCCATTGATGGTCTTCAGAATAAATTTCATAGATAAGGCTTTCAAAGCCTGTGAGAAGTATAGATGTTTCTTGCATATGTCGTATTTTTTAAATGATTTGTGAAAATGTAACTGATTTGAAGTTTTAGTGCTTAATTCATAATCATTTTCAGGAAGGGAACAAATTCTCGGTTTTTAGTATTGTGACGCCTCCTTCAGAACAATTCATCGTCCTAAGGTTCTGATATAGGAGTCTAATGTAAAGAATCTCATGTAACTGTTCGGTTAAGACAAAATTAGAATTAAGAACAGACGAAAGTTTTTTTTTTTTTTTTTTTTTGTATTTACTCACAAAACGAGATTTTCGATTAGTTCCCTTCTTCAGACTACAGAATCAATTGTGTGCGCTAATATATTAGATTTTTTAAGATATTTGTGTCGGTGGTTTGGTGTAGTGTGTGGGTAGCTTGTGTGGTCGGTGTCTAGTGGAAGTAGTAGCAGTAGACCAATGTGTATTTATATGTTATTTACCTCATCCCAGATAAATCTAAGACTTGACTGGCATTCTTCTGTTTAGTTGCAGAAGTTGTCTCCATTGTCATTAGTTGTTATGGCTGAGGTCCATGCTCTGTAAATTGTGAATGTTAGTACACGATTACGTATCTAATGGCAAAGGCTCGATTTTAATTCTGTTGATGGTGTGAAAGATATCGGCTGCACTGAATGGTTTCAGCCCTGCTCAGGGACTTCTAGGAGCTACATGAGGATATATTAATTTACTGAAAGTTGCTGTTGCTCACATGTATTTTATGTTTAATAATTTAATACTTAAATTCATTTCCATGGCTGCACAACCACCAGCCCGACCCCATTCCAGCTATGTTCTACACAATAGTTTCCATTCCACTGTAAGCATATGATTTGTCATATTGACTGTTGTTTTGCTCTGTGATTAAATTCATGATTCATATTAGTTGATCTGTAGCGGTATTTTGGATTTGTGGGATTTCTGGGATTGCGAGCTGTTCTATTCCGATCTGTCTATTATTTATTTTATGTTGATGCGAAGGAACTTTATATACTTCCTTTTTCTACGCTATTTAATACTGATAAAAGTGTTAATGTGTGAACTTTTCCATGTAGCAGGTGGCAGCATTCTTGAAACTGTTAACTGATCTCATGGGGTATTTTCTTTATGTACTTTGGGCCTGGCTTCTCTGCTATTGTGAAGACGACTTTTTTTTCTTTTTCGTGAGTACATTTCTGACGGCCAATAGTTCGACCAACTTTAGTTCTTCAACAATATTTTTTCTTATATGATTCGTATTTGCTTCAATCATATATTACTGTAAATCCGTGATCATTACACTGTAAATCCCGCCTGTTTTGTAATTATGACTTACCCTCCCTAATCCCTTCCTATAGTTTTGTCTCTCTAATGTGCTTACCTGTTATTTTTCTGTATGTTTCTCTCAGTTTTCTTGTTTTTGATTAAATCGTTTACTCATTTTATTATCAGTTCGATTATTAGTCTGTTACTGATACAGCATTTTTCCTTCTGATGCTAAAATATAACTAATGTTTGCATTTGTTATTTTGTTCTTGTTAACTTTATATTTAAGAAATTTGTCTGTGACAGTTATATTTCCACTTCATTCAGTTGAATTTCAGTGATATTTATTATTCTTGAGTAAAATTTGTGTGGAAAGTTTTAACTGTGTGTGTGTGTGTGTGTGTGTGTGTGTGTGTGTGTGTGTAAGAGAGAGAGAGTGAGAGTGAAGGGGGATACAGGAAGGGGATAGAGAGACAGACAGACAGACACACAGACAGAAATAGAAAGAGAGAGAGAGACAGAGGAAGAGGGACAGAGGGAGGTGAAGAGAGAAATGCAAGTAGTACATGTGCAAATTGTATAGTTTTTCGTTTAATTCAAGTTCTTTGCCACACTGTCGCCTAATTTCAGTACAGAATGGCCAGCCTATTTCAGATATTAAGGAAATTTCATGCAAAATTTCATATTTTATTTTTCTTTGAGTCTTTCAAGTTCTCAGATGGCTGTGAGCAGTATGGGACTTAACAGCTGAGGTCATCAGTCCCCTAGAATTTAGAACTATTTAAACCTAACTAACCTAAGGACATCACATACATCTATGCCCGAGGCAGGATTAGAACCTGCGACCGTAGCAGTCGCGCGGCTCCAGACTCAAGCGCCTAGAACCGCTCGGACACACCGGCCGGCTCAAGTTCTCTTGCATTATAATTTCAACTATGCATATCTGCCACTCAAACTTGTTCCTCAGGACAGAAGCAATTCATTTAAGAGGAAGCTACTAAAGTCAACATCACACGACCCACAATGGCGTCTCTGCACAATAAACCAGCGTACCCATGCCACCGTTTAGCCAATGGGGGACATGAATGTGGAGGTCATGTCTGTGGTTGCTGGAGAGTCTTGATGGGAAAAGCACAGCTGCAACTCTCTCTTGTGAAACTGACTTCGGCAAGAACGGACAACTCCTGCCGTCCACACATGGTCCTGCTCACCAGTACCAGCCACCACTCTCGCAAAACTAAACCAACACCTGTCCCGCAACCTACTTAGTTCATCTCTTTGTCCAGACACCTAGACTGGTAATCAACCTTTATTTGTGCCCCAAGGGAAGCCTTTCCCATATTTTGAGAACCAAGACTACAGATCAAGTATTCTTCATTTAAATCTCTTATTTCCCCACCTGCCTTCTGATGCTCCTGTTCTGTATCCTGCAAATCTGGTTTCAGAATCAGAATCTAACCCATTTTTCAGTGTGGCGGATGACAATGAAATTTTGGTTCAAATTCAGAACTTTGTGGCCAGTTAAAATAGTTGTTGCTGTTACTCTGTGCAAGCCAGGCGTTTAGTGGTCATGTCTTCCTGTGTGGCCTGAGATGCACTTCGTTAGCGCATTCCAGTATGCCTGGGGCAGAGTCTAACTTGCAGCCACACTGCTGTGTGTGAGCTGAGCACAAGCCCGTCACCTACTGTCATCGTGGAAGTGAGCTGCTTGCCAGTGCCTCCCCTAGAGGGCAGAGCGCATCAGTGCACTGTGACTGATTGTTACGGCATTCTGCTGGCCAGAGGAATGCCCCATTGGCTGCAGGTCAACCACCAGCACCCCTCAACACCTGCCTGCCTGCTTGCCATGCCAGTCCCACCGTGGCAACCTGCTCATCAGTGCATGGCTTAGCTGCCAGCCACAGTGCTGCCGGCATCGTGGCCTCCTCGCCATGGCGACCTCCAGCCATGTGGCCCATCTGCTCTAGCTGTCTGTGCCATAGACCATGCTGTCTCACGCCACCCACACATGTGCCGATTTGACGCCACCAACCTCATGCCATGCCCCCTCCATCGCCACCATCGCACTTTGCTCGCCATAGTTGCACCAGCCCTCTGAAATCTGAATCCATGCAGCCCATCTGCTATAGTTGTCTTTGCTGTGGACCATGCTGCTTGATCCCACTTACTCATGTGCCCCATTTCACGCCACCAACCTTATTCTGTAGCTGACCCATCACCATCATCAGGCCACCTTTGTCATGGCTACACCAGGCTGCAGCAACCTGTAGCAAAGTGGCTCATCTGCTGTATCTGCCCCTGCTGCAGATCATGTTGCTTACTGCCACTTAGTCACATACTCCACTGGCCTCATTCCGTTACCAACCTGTCGACAAAATGGTGCTGGCCTCGCGATGGCCACACCAGCCCACTGTAACCTGTAGCCATGCGACTCATATACTGTACCCCTTTGTGCCGCCCTTGTAGCAGCACTTTCAACTTGCCATCATCCTGCAGACGCTGTGTGCTTGTCGCCCTATCAGCCACTTGTTACCAGGAATCCTGGCGCCCACTTGTATGGTGCACAACGCTCACCTCCATGAGGACCACCTGCAAACTATATGACAAAGCAGCCTGCCAAGCGCTGTTCTGCCTGAGGGTCCTGGCAACGACCTCTGTGTCATTTTCCGCTTCAATGCTTTTCCTGTTAGCTACGTCAGGTCCACACAACCTACATACACATTGCTGCCATCAACCATCACAGTAAGTGCGTCACACTGGCTAATGCCATGACTAGGTGAGCACCCTTGAACATTGATTAACGAATGCAATTGGGGACTCTCAAACCTTGGAACTATAGTTTTAATTGGACAGTGTTAAACCTATTGTGGTCAGTTTGTTTATGGAGGACTTTGAGGAACAAGCATTGGAGTCAGCGACCTTGAACCCTGCGTGTTTTTCAGATATGTAGACGATACTTTTGTTGTTTGGCCTCATGGTAGTGAGAATTTAAACCGGTTTTTGCAACACCTGAATTCAATCCACACGAATATTCAGTTCACTATGGAGGTGGAAAAGAATGGATGCCTTCCCTTCCTTGATGTGTTGGTCAGAAGGAAGACTGATGGTACGTTGGGACGTTCTGTTTATAGGAAGCCTACTCACACTGACTTGTATCTGCGAGCTGATAGTTGTCACCATCCAGCTCAGTGTGACGGAGTACTTCGTACCTTGGTTCACAGGGCCCAAGGTATCTCAGACTCTGATAGTTTGGCAGCTGAGCTATCATATCTCGAAGTCACGTTTCGTCAGAATGGTTATAGTGAGAGGCACATTAAACGTGCGTTGCGCTATCAGGCTTCTATGCAACGGGTGAGTGACGATAGCAACGAAGTGGCACCTACGTCTACGGCCTTTCTGCATTAAGCAGGAAGCATTTCCAACAGGATTGGCCGTATTTTGCGGAAATATGATGTGAAATGTGTTTTTCGACCACCTTCTAAGATTAAGGCCCTGTTGGCATCCGTAAAAGATGATCTTGGTTTGCGTAAGGCTGGTGTCTATCGTATTCCTTGCAGTTGTGGCATGTCATATATTGATCAGACAATCAGGACCGTGCAAGACCGGTGTATTGAACATAAGCGTCTCACACGCTCACAACAACCGAGCAAATCCGAAGTTGCAGAACATTGCTTTGACACCAGTCATACTATGAAATACAACAACACGGAGATTCTGGCTTGCACGTCCAGCTATTGGGATAGTGTTATTAAGGAAGCTGTTGAAATCAAACTATCAAGCATCCTTATAAACTGAGATGGTGGATTTTGTTTAAATTCTACTTGGAATCCGGCTCTCTCTCATCAAAACAACATAGGGATACAATTAGTGCAACCTGACCTGTAGATTTATAGTCACTATCGATATTTCTGATGTTGGTTGTCTTTGGCTGTGTGTTGACTCTGCAGTTACTTGTTCTGTGTGTAGTATCTTCCTTGTTTCTCCTCTGTGAACCGAGGTGTTAAATTCCCTTGCACATTGCTTCCTCCTTGCAGTTGTGCCTTGTGAATGGCAGGGTGTGCTCCTATCGAAATATGGGCGGTGGTCGACGACGTCACCTGGCAGTAAACACGTAAGTTATTCGAGTGTTAAACTAGAATTTTTCATCTCCACTTTCAATTACAATTCTTACAAGAAACCCTCTGAATGCTAGGTCACAAAAAGCCAATAATGTTTTTACAGCATTTTGTACCTCATACAGCGTCTTCCATGCAACCAAAATTTAGCCATCTAATGGAACAGGTGGCGGGACTGGAAGCATCCACTGGTGAGCACAGCATGAGGTTACGGGGCGTATTTGAACTGCTTGGTTGACGAGTAATTCACAATCGTGCTACTGTGCTAGTGGTGTTAATACAGAACACAGCAATGGGGACGACACACAACGTG
This sequence comes from Schistocerca serialis cubense, assembly GCF_023864345.2. Lineage (NCBI taxonomy): Eukaryota > Metazoa > Arthropoda > Insecta > Orthoptera > Acrididae > Schistocerca > Schistocerca serialis. The sequence continues at coordinate 850,360,214 of NC_064641.1, read as the reverse complement.
AATATTCCATTGTGTCTACAACAGAAGTTATCGACATTTCGTCAGAGAGGAACACAACGAATTTCACAGCCTGAGCAGGAAGAGGCATATGAAAATTAGCGCTTCTGCGAGATGAGTCAGCGGTTTGTGTGGTGTCGTATACGCCCGCCTGTGTGGACAATGTACATGAGGAGTACAGTGATGAAGGTACATGCTTAACATGAAATGATAATTAAATCAAGACCTTAACCTGCCGACAGGCGTTGATATACATGAACGGGGACAGTTGAAAATGTGTGCCCCGACCGGGACTCGAACCCTGGATCTTCTGCTTACATGGCAGACGTCCTATCCATCTGAGCCACCGAGGGCACGGAGAATAGTGCGACTGCAGAGATTAACTCCTCCATGCTCCCCGTGAGACCCACATTCCCAACTTAATGTCCACACACTACATTCGTAGCGCACCTGCCCACTACACTCATTACTCGCGGCAGACAATCTCACCGAGTCCCGTAAGAGTTCGGGCAATGCGTGTGCATCCAGCACAGAAGAAGAAGGTCAATGGCCGGTTAGCCTTAACTATATGAAGATAGTATCTGTTGTTTCGGACGTGTCCGAAAGAACAGATACAATCTTCATATACATGCTTAACAAGTGAAAGTGATACTGAAACAGGTATCGAGCGATGTAGTTAATCATCCCTTGGACAGAGAGCCACAAATCCCGTCTATAGTGAAACGCAATAAAGGACAATCGTTGTCCAACGAGTGCCGGGTACTAAAACATATTTACGTATTTGAAAAATCATCCACAGCATATTAAAAAAAAACAATTATGAATAGATTTCGAGTAAGCTTGCAGAAGTAGAACCGGGTAGCGTGTAAGAAAAACAACGGATATTCAAAAGAGGACAAGGCGCACTTGTTACAAAAACAAAAACAGATGGTTGAGCGTTTCAAGGGTGCTCGACGAAATTTACAAAATATGCCTGACGGTAACATACTAGGTTATCCACACCAAATTTCCGTGGACTTATATTACAGTGATTTTAAGGGAAGCAGTGGTTTGCTGCGTAACTTCAAATTGTGCCGCGAACTGGAAGACGTAATTTGACGGAATTTCAAACAAAGAATCAACTTCACGATGTGGAATCGGCCCAGAAATTTATAGATCAGATAAACAAACTTATCCCATCATTCAGTAAGGAATTTTTTCTCAGTTTCGACAAATCGGGATTTGAAGAAGAAATGCATTTGAAAGGAACCCTGGAAATTAGAGGCACCAAGGGAGTTGTATCAATATCAACGAACATCAAGGCCTAGCATTTTGTATACAATTTTTGTCTGTTAATGTGGATGATTAATTGGCTGGAAGGTTATTTACTGTGCTTCGAGAATTTGAGGTGCTCTGGCACATACGATTCCTCCTCGTGTGGGTGATCTTGGAAGGGCAGTAGTGAATATTTACGTCACAGCAAGCAAGAGTGGGAAAATGGGCTTAAGGAAAATACATCTACTGTATGAGTACTACTTTTGGGCCACAGCTGATCAAAATAACTTGCTTCCGCTTGATTCTTGGTCTTCGTAGAAGAATCATACTTCGTTAAGGCATACTATCACTCCTGAAAAGTGCGTGACATTGCAGATCACACTACCTGGAACAACATGACAAATTCAGCCTCTGGATGTTTTTTTTTTTTTCCGTGCCTGAACCACATATTATCGCACTATGTCTAACTATGCATTAAAGTTTAGCCAGTTTCACATAAGCTGTAAGGCAGACAGTTTCGCATTCGATTACATACCATTACATTCCATCAGTTCTCATCACCCCGTAACACCAGTATGATTCTATATGCATTCCTCTATATGCATACCTTTCTGAACGTCGTCCATGGTTTGTAACTCCCAAGCAGTCCGGTTCGATCTTGATTATGTGAACATTTGTGATCTCCGTGGAACGCCATTTTCCATTCTGTGTTCATGGTGCAAGTTATTGATTTGTTCTGACTATTTCTTGAATGTCGACGATGTGTTTTTTGTGAAGTGTAATACATACATCCCATAGAAGGTTGATCTCTGCAACTTCTGGACAGTAATTTTATGTGATCCTCCTGATGTACACGGTGAGTCATTAGCTGCCACTATTTTTCACGTCATAATTATTGACACAAGACTTTCAAAATAGTCTTACCAAAGATTTAACCTGCGACCTCGCCCTAAAGGGTTTCTTTTTAGAGAAAATTAAAGTGTGACAAAAAAAAACCAAAAAAAAAAACCGGGTGCATCAGGTACGAGATAACAGAAAACAGACTGGTACGTAACTTTATTTTATGGAATCAATGACGGCGATGAGTAAGTCGTGACACTTTCATTAGGAAGCGGTTGTTTCTGACTCGTTAGCGATCGTTATTTCATAGGTAGAACAGTTTATTTGGTAGCTGTGAAATTTTAATTCGTTGCTTTGGTCACATTGTTGCGCGTATTTGGTGCGTAATACAGTGGGAAAGACATCCGTGAACTGCATTGGTTATAGATTCTTAAGCGTTGCTTTTTTTAATTAATTTTGGTATCTACTACTCATGTTAGTAATATTTTTAGATGGCTGAGGTGTGGAATATGACGAAAAATAAGAAAGGTGACGCCTGTGGACAGAATTATCTGTGTACGTACGTCTGTTTAATTTTGCCTTCCAAGATGTATATTGAGTGGAGTTTTCAGGTAATCTACATTACCTTGTAGCTGGCAAGATGTAGCTTAATGGCGGCAGAGAGTCCGAGTTGACTGTGCTTTCTCTTCTGTTAAACTTCTGTGTCATGAGACGCACTATCACTTTAAGCTTTCCTGTCAGAATCATTACTGCCAATTGGTGCCCCTCATGAATGTAGGATGCTGCCCCAAAAGACGTGAGGATTCGAAGAGTTGTGTTTCCCTTATTTACCCACCACACTACACCTACTGCAGACTCGAAACATTGGTGCCCCGATATTTTAAATAATGGCAGACATTTCACAGTTCGTATAGAAATTAATAGTAGACAGATGAATCATGATACCTCAAGAAGAAACATGTACATTACTATTATTTGAACGACGATTATGATGCTGTAATCAGATTTCCAGTATCTTAATTAGTTTAAAGATTTGTATCTGCCAATGAATTATACAAGTAACACCCAGCAACGAATTTCAAAAATGTAAACGCTTCATCCGATTTTGTCGTTCGCCATATCTTTAGAAAGCTATTAGTGTAAACCCAATTTGGTATTAATTACAGGCATGTAACTTGAATAGTACATGAGTTATTGGAGGTCAAAGCAGCCGATTATTATCGATCGCGTCAGGCTATAAGTACTCCGCAGTTACACGAAAAAACAGTAGCAGCATGCTTATAAATACATTTATTCATCTATGTCTTTGTTTATAACCGATCTATACTATTCATGAAGAAATTGGTTAAATATTTACTGTGTTTTAGAAAGCACAAAGACATTAGGCTCTTGGCTTACCTTTTGCTTCTTTTCTTTTGATATATGTTTATTTAATTGTTTATGTATTTAATAATGTGTGTTAGAGCGTGTTTGTGGTCCAGCCATAGGAATATTTATTTAATTTCAAGTTATTTAAATGTAAATCCAGTATTTGGTATATGTTTCATTATGATTGTGACTGTGCGTTGGTACGAAGATATGGCGCGAGGACGCTAGCCAATTGGAGCGGTCGTGAATCGGGAGACTGGATGGAAGCGAGTTTCCGGAGAGGACAAGGGGCGGTTGTGGACAGTACGGGACAGAACACACGGGAGTGAGTGCTGGATGCGGACAGTACAGCGCGACGGACGCACAGTCGGCGGAAAGACTAGGACAGCGGAGCAGTTTGCGCGTGGTCGCGGCAGACAGAGAAACTTCGCAGTGCCGACTTGTGCACTTGTGAGAATTACGTGGCTTCTACAGTGAAGACATAGTGTGCGTTTAGAAGTGAATGTCTCACGAGCTGTGCTGTTGTTCATAACTAATTACGCCCTGTAGGAATCTCTTGTTTCCCTGTTATTCGACTTATATTTTATTTAATTGCTGGGCCATCGACACCAATAAGTGTTTCGCAGAAATATACCACATTCTCAAAAGTACTTCTACTATCGTACTCATGAATTAAAGTCGTTAAGATAGTACCTGCAGATTCTATTTAATTGCAATCTTTCATTTTTAAATTTATATGTTACTTTCATATTTCGCAACTGCTGAGTGATAGAAACCTTTGACCATTCGATTCATGTGTGCATTCTTATCGTATACTGTAGACTCAGCAGTATTTCGCCTGTAATGCGGCAACTACATATCCCAGCCCCTAGACAACGAAACCAGCCAAAACTTTAAAAATTTCAACGTTGAGTCGGAGGGTGCGTAGTTGTTTGAAAGCCTGCAATCTCTTACCCGAAAATGATGTTTGGTAAAGGGAACCATTACGGAAAAATTTCTAAAAACGTCAGTTGATGATAGTTCGTTTATTGTATCCACTGTTTCTTGAGCATTATTTGCAATAACAGATGCTGCTTTCTCTCGAAAGTCCTAATAGTAAATAATAATGTTTCACCTTTCTAGGCTCTACAGGAAAAACCAACAAAATGAGAATAAGAACTCATATTCGCCAGAAAACAACGACAGTTACAGTTTTTCCAATGTAGAACATTACCCACTATCGTCTACACAACAAAAAACTTCTAACACAACGTTAGGCGATGAAATTTTGGTTTTGTGTTCGCAGTGGAACATAATATCCAGTACACCTAAAATCTAAAGGAATTAAATGCTATATTAGCCAGTCCATAACGTCAGGTGTAATTTTCTTGTGCATAACGTACTGTATTATCATTACCGCCCATCCACCCCTCCCAAAATGGTGCCTGGTAAGATTATATTGGATTTACTTTCATTCCAATTGATCTGTAGAGAGGAGGTCCTCCAGGATGTGGAACATGTCAGAAAAACAACAATATAGTGCTCAGAGCCTTTTGAAAAACAACAATACATGACAAATATTTACAACTGAAACAAATAAGCTAATGTACCATTCCACATTTTTAATGAACAATATATGAAAGTCATTATACATATACTAATGCACTGAAATTAAAATAAAAAGTTTTTTATTTATTTATAAGGTAATAAAAATGCAATACAACTACTATAAATCTTATTTACAATGGACACATTACTGCACTGAAATGGTGCAGAAGTTAGATTGTACTTACACACACACATACACACACACACACACACACACACACACACACACACACACACACACATTTACAATGAACACATTCCATGAATTGAGCTGTGGCTTTGAAAAAGTGATATATTTTTAATGACAAATGTCATTAAGGAATAAATATATTGAGAAGCAGTAGTTAGTATCCCTAGTTCCCTAAACAGGCTTCTGCAGTATGTTCTTGAGTTCACACCACATATAACTCTTACTGCATGTTTTTGTGCCTGGAAAACTTCAGCTTGGCTTGATGAATTGCCCCCAAAAATAATCCCATATGACATTATGGAATGAAAGTAAGCGTAGTATGCCTGCTTTTTCATTTTTATATCCCCTATGTCTGACAAAATTCGCATTGCAGACAGAGATTTGTTAAGACGCTTCAGCAGTTCTGTGGTGTGCTCCTCCCAGTTGAATTTATTATCAAGCAGTAATCCCAAGAATTTAACACTGTCCACTTCTTCTATCTTCTTGACATCGTATGTTAGACATATACTCGTGGGACACCCCTCACAAGTTCTGAACTGCATGTAGTGTGTTTTTTCAAAGTTTAGTGACAAAGAATTGGCTAGGAACCAGTGATTAATGTCCACAAATATTTTATTAGCTGATCTTTCTAAGACTACACTTGATTTGCTATTTATTGCAATGTTTGTATCATCGTCAAACAAAACGAACTTGGCATCTGGTAATGTTACTGATGAAAGGTCATTGATATACATAAGAAAAAGTAAGGGCCCTAAAATGGAGCCTTGTGGGACCCCACATGTAACTGGTTCCCAGTTGGATTATGCCTGATAGCTTGATACATGTCTCTTTCCTAATAACACCCTTTGTTTCCTGCCAGAGATATAAGATTTGAACCATTTTGCAGGATTTCCTGTTATACTATAATACTCTAATTTACTTAAAAGGATATTGTGATTTACACAGTCAAATGCCTTTGACAGATCACAAAATATACCAGTTGCCTGCAATTTTTTGTCTAATGAATTAAGTACATATTCACCTTAAGTGTAGATAGCCTTGTCAATATCAGAACTTTTAGAAATCCAAAATGTGACTTTGACAGTATGTTATTTGAGATAAGATGGTTATAAAGCTGACTGTACATTACTTTTTCGAAAATTTTTGAGAATGCTGGCAACAGTGAAATTGGACGGAAATTTGATGCTATTTCTTTATCTCCCTTCTTAAACAGTGGCTTAACTTCAGCATATTTCAGCCATTCAGGAAATATTCCACTGATAAATGACTGGTTGCACAGATAGCTTAATATGTTACTTAGCTCAATCACATTCTTTAATTAAGTTTGTTGATATTTCATCATGCCCACTAGATGTTTTTGATTTTAAAGATTTTATGATGGACATTATTTCTGTTGGGGTAGTGAGGGTCAAATTCATATTATGGAAGTTGGTTGAAATTTCTGGTCTGAGGTATTCCATAGCAGCATCTACCAAACCTGACAACCCCATCTTTTCGGTAATAGTTATAAAATATTTATTAAAAAGTTCTGCAACACCATACATATCTGTCACGAATGTATGATTTACTCTTAATGCTATTTGTTCCCCTTCATGTCTCGTTCTACTGGTCTCCTCCTTCACTATATCCCTTATTGTCTTTATTTTGTTATCTGATATGACTATCTTTTCCTTGTAATATATTTGCTTTGACATCCGTATTACAGTCTTTAATATTTTGCAGTATTTCTTGTAATGTGCTATAGCATCAACATCGGAACTGTTTCGGATTGACAGATACAGTTTTCTTTCTGTTTTACAAGATACCCCTATTCCTCGAGTAATCCATGGCTTTTTTTGTAGACTTTGCTCTAACCTTGGTAAGTTATGGGGGAAAACAATGTTCGAATAAGGTAGGCCAAGGTGAACCGTTCCCGAAAAACTTTTACAAATTTCAGGTGATAAGACTTCGTTTTCTGTACCCACCATACCTTGAACATTATTTGGAATGACATATGCAGCCCCCACATCGCATCATCAAAATTCAACTCCTTTTACTTAGAATAGAGTGGTTTAAGAACTCAAAATTGTAGTTCATAGCAAGTGAGCAAAAATGTTTTTAAGTTCCGCTTACAAATACTTTCAAATAAAGCTAAACAAAAATAAGTTATTGATTTTGCTGTGGAACTAGCTCTAACTTCATGTCTTTTTTCTGTAAAACTTCAAATTACGAGATAAAGGTCACTAGAAAATTGCGACTGTTCAATAGACAAATTTTAATGCACAAACTACTCGCAACAGCCTTATCGAAATCAGAAAATATATCAAATTAAGCCAATAATACCTTTTCAAATTCTTTATGTAATTATGTTTCACCATTTTAGGGCCTCAGAGTACAGCAAATGGACTAACATTGGGAATGGTGCAGATATGTTCGACGCAATGCATACATCATGAATTGCTAACACTACTGGACGAGAATAATGTTAAGTACCTCCCATTGCAATGGGCTTTTCGAAAGAAGGGGTGTGTGACTTAAGAAGGAGTCGAGGAATGTAACTGAGCAGAAAAATACTGAGCTGTGGTGGAGAGACGCATGTGCATTGGTTTAGAAGCTCTCTGAGTGACCCATTCCCAAGAAAATGGGAGGTGTAGCTTAAGGATGAGTTAAGAAATGTGGTTGGACAGGTATATGCTGAGCTGTTATTGGGAGAGCTAAATATGTGTGAGGCTTAGAAACTCTCTCTTTGACCTGTTTCCAAAAAGGGGGGTTTGGTTTGCAAAGGGAGCATAGCATAATAAGGGAGGAGGAGAGGGTGTAGGTAGGAGAATAGGGCATGGCATATGAGGGGCGTTGCTTGGGAGGGGGGCAGGATATGATGACGTCATGCATTTGTCTCTCCATGTAGGCGACCTGACAGGCAAAGGTCAAATCTGATTGGAAGTCACTATTGCATTCCTACTGATATATATCTGTTATTGATTTTTTTTCAGCTTCTGTTAAATAAAAATCACATGGACTATATCTAAATATATATCTTACTTGGGGATAGTGGCGCTCTTCCACTCATCAAGAGTTAAGTTGGTGAACTCTCTCCCAGGGACGTGACACCAGTGATCAGGAGTCTGCATAGCGAAATTGTACATTTGCACGCTCATCACATTGACGATTGTGCCGTAGCAAATGAAAACAGTGTTTAATCTCTTCTGGAACTTTCCTCTAGAACCAATGACATCCATGATGTCCTCGAAAGCTGGTAAAACCTCTCGATCCTGATGGCATTCATTGGTCTGGTTGACAGTCTGTAACCGAAGAAGGTGTTATTCATTACACAAATCACTGGCCAATTTACCTATTTGTTCGAGGGTGGGTATAACATAGACACAACTTAATTTATTCTGCCTAAAATCGTCTGTAATCAGGTAAAAATGTGACAAAATTTCATGTATTAACATGCATTTGTGATAAAGATGAGAATGAATTACAAGAGACTGAAATATGTGAGTTACGTAGTGATCTTGTTGAATACTCTGTAATGATATGAAAAGTATTATACATTTAGCTACACGCATCTAGAGAATGTCAAACCGAAGCAATTGCTACGGAGCATGAATTGTACAATCTGCCCATTGTTGCGTGGCAAGTGAGAACGTTTGCTCATATGCATTCAAGTCAGAAGGAATATTGCGTCTTACTTCCGATGGTCACGGGTACTGCAGTACCGTATTTGTACACTGTCACCGAGCAAACGACTTTCAGTTAAAATGCCTGTTCTGTATGGGAATATACGTAATGGATGTAAAAGTGGCAGTTGTAGACACTTGGCTGACGACATATGGAAGTTTTAGTCTGACCGTGAAGCGTGTTTGGATAGCCTAATAATAAAGGGACCGTCCGCAGTAACCGAAAAATCTGCTTTCGAGCCACTCCATTATACACCGGATGGTTGTCCATATTCACAACTGTGAATACATATCATGTATTTCGTAACAGCTGTATTTGCCACAGTGCCCGTGCCTTTGGAAATGCAATATCGTCGTGATGTACCAGATGGATCCTCTCCATCTGTTACGTTTTTCTAGCCCCCTAAATAACTAACTTTTTTATTTTCATGTAATTTTCAATTTGTTTATCCGTTGACATGCAATAACTTTATCAAAACCTCACGCTTCTATTTAGACTCAATTTCTCTTAAATTAATTATTCAGATCCTCATTTACAGTGTTTTGATTACAGTTTTGTAATTGGGTTTCATTAGGACATTGTTAATTAAAAGTTACAGTTAATTCCAGTTAGTATTACAGTTCTTTACATGCCAAATCCTACGAGCGAGTAATTATATTTGAGAAAGGTGATCTAAACCACCTGAAAGATTAGAATTCTCAAGTTCCAGTAAATACTTTATATTATGTACAATTTATTATCTCCATATAAATTAACTTGAAAGCTCATAGCAAGTACTATTTTACAGAGCAGATGTTGTAATAACTACTGTTAGATTCCGGGCGTCAGCTATACGGATTGATCAGGAACAATGCGCAAAGCCTGTAAGAGTCTTGCAGGGTAGGTGGTGCTGAGTAACAATTGGCAAGAAAAGAATTCGTTCCCCAATTCCGAGTTGATTAGCATTGAAGTTAGCCAACCAGGCCGTAGCGCCAACAAATTCATGTGACCTGCATTAAACGGTGTTGCAAAGCATGTCCTTCGTTTGGTTTCTTGTAGCAGAATAAGGGAGCGATACAAGAATTGCACTTTTGATGGTAATGAGGATCGAATCCGAGCCAAAGGTTGAGAATTCTCCTGTTCTGTCGTCTACGCCTTGAGAGCAGTTGACGCTAATTGTGTCTGGTCGGCCACTTTAGTTTGCGTTCGCAGCAGCCTGATTGGCTAACTTCACTGCTAATTGACTTGGCACACCATAGAGAATTTTTTATTTCTTTCTCAGCACAGCCTACCCTGCAACACGCTTACAGGTTCTTCACACTGTTTCTGACCACACTGCATAGTTTTGTTGCCTTAATTTCGCACTACAATATGCCCTACAGCATTGATTAGTTAATACACTAGTTAATGATTACATGAAATTTACCATAATTGGCAATATGTCACCCGCATATGTAACTGAGGAGATTCAGAGATAGAAGAAAAATAGTGTCGTTTTGTAGGGGACATCCTGAGACATCAAGGGATCACCAGTTTAGTACCGGAGGAAAGCGTGGGGGTAAAGATTTTAGAGGGAGACCAGGAGATGAATACAGCAAGAAGATTCAGAAGGATTTTGAAGAGGCTTGCACAGGATAGAGTAGGACGGAGAGCTGCATCAAACCAGTATTTGGACTGAAGACCAAAACAACAACATAGTTTTCAAAGTAACGGTTTTCTCTTACGCCAGTCTGTAAGCACTGGGACGTCACTCAGAATTGCCAGTCGATAGTTTGAAAGAACTCGAGTAATGTCTACGTTCGAGTGCAACCTCAGTGTTGGTTCACCCCACAGTCATGTGCATTCTGTACGCGACAATACGCGCACATCTAACTGCAGAACTCAGAAATTGTAATACGTCATTATTTTCAGGTGAAATCTGTAATCTACATTAATGCACTTTTTAATAGAGCCGTGATGTGATCAATAAGTACCGTGAACTAAACTTGTCTTTAACAGGAACTGTAATAAGAGAGAAGTGTGATATTCTCGTCTAAACAATCTAACATTCAACTTCATTACTGGACAGTGACTGTTATCAATGTCGGTTGTGTCCTGGATAACTGTACAAACAATTTTTGGTAGCGTAACAAACTGCTCACCCTACTTAGTAACTGAACTTCACGTGAAATACATTGTAGTCACCCTACTTAGTAACTGAACTTCACATGGAATACATCGTATATGTTATCTAAAGTTTGAATGCTATATCCTCGAATAAACACCATCTCTCAATACTTTAAACATCCAGCTTCAAGGTGATGAAAATTTTTGCTGCCTAGGAGAGACGCAAGCTCTAAGTAATAGAATTACTAATGTGTTGGCCTTGACAGATAACCATAACTATTACTTCTGCTCCTCAGTAGGATATTTAGCGTCTTGTGTGCTGTGTTGTATTTATTACAGAGGTTCAACTGAGCGATACTCTATTTGCCATCCGCAAATCCCATACAAGCTACGGGCGATCAAACATGTATTATTTATGGCCAAATGTGTAATTCGACGAGCCAGCTTAATAACTATCTCGAACTTTGCTTAAAATACTTTCTTGAATCATTCACGCATAATTTATTGTGTCCTACATGCCTCGTAAAATCATTGGTTCAGCTGTCGTGTGTTCATTTTAACCCACAGCTACTGTGAATGCTGACAAGACCACCATTAGTATGGAGGGATCTCTCACACTGCCTTTTTATTTTTTATGTATAAAACCTCTGTTTTGGTGAATATATATTTTCCTGACTTTTCTGTTGTTTGTTACACTTCTTGGAAACAAATTTTATGAAAATTTGCGTTTTTTAAACAAAGCAGAATTTAAAACACTTTGAATACTAGAACACATCAAAATTGGCAGCTTATTTTAATTTTATATATTACTAAAATAACAACACATCGTTACCTCTCTGTTTACCCACCAATTATCATCGGGGAGATAGTATTACACATTCGCAACATAACTGTACGGAAAAACGCATTTCAATTATGGAAAAACGCATTTCAATTATGACAAATTGTATTTGGAATCATTTTGAGTTTACTAATATCATTTAAACCTTAGGGCGATTATTCCACCACATAATACTACCATGACTGAAATTATGCCAAATTTTTATTTTAAAAATCAAGAATAAAGTAATTAACTTCCGTATTCTTCTGAGGAACTGAACTGGATTGTAATTGCTTTCAGCCTGCATGAGCTTCATACAGAACTTCCATAATTCTTCAAGCAAACCGGAACACCACAATGTTGACGCGGATATCTCGTTTTTACGTCAAAAAAAAAAAAAATTCTGTATTTCAGGCTCATATCTCCATAACAGCAAGTTTTCTCCGAGACTTCCGAAATTTTTTGAAGACGAGGTAGCTGCAAGACAATATTGTGATGCCTTGTTCTTATATTAGTTAGCGAGTTCTGTTTTCTCCGTCGAAAACATATTTGTGTTCTTACCGAAGAAGTACACTTCTCAGTCATCACCATGTATCACTTCTTCATGACCTTCAGTTTCCTTCTCCAAATTAGTACACGATCACTAAATACTAGAAATCAGGGTCATTATCACTTTCATCAAACTCCTCATCTGAGAATTCACTGAGGCGTTCTTGAATACACACATCCCTCTTTCATCGAAAACGCTATGTAGAAGATTAGCTTTTCTCACCATGGAGAAACTGTAACGTTCGACAAAAACACGGCATGCTAACACTATGGCACATCTATGAGCCCTCTCAAGGCCTAAAAATAAGAAACAAATCGCAGCAACAATGCCAGATTTTTAGCATGTGTCAGTTGCCATCCAATAGGAAAGTACACATAAGAGTGTACTTCACCTCACTTGGATGTGTGAAGTATCACAAGGCAACCCCCCAGGGGGTCCACAACTCTGTTGTGGATACGTGCGTGGCGAGCATGGGGCCCCGAGCCATTGCAGCCTTCTTTCTCTCCAGGGCTGCATTTCCTTTCCCTTCCCATCCTTTCCCCTCCTTGCTCCTTTCCCCTCGCCCTCTCCTCTCTCTCTTGATGTCCCTGCTTATGTTGGCCCCGCTATCCTCCTGGTTCTGTTGGTTTTCCAATTCGGCTTTGTTGCATAATCATCTCCTCCTTTTGGCATTCCTTGGTCCCCTCTGGGGTTTGACCTCCATTACAAAATTTCTCCTCCGCAGTGTGAGCCATTTGGGGAAGAGCACCTTACCTAGTGTCTCTGACGTGCGCCCTCCTAGTACATTCCACCTTTTCTTTCACAGGGACCCAGCCCGTGTGGTGGGGTCGCTAAGTACCCTTTTGGTTGAGCCCCCTGAACACACAGGGATCACACTTTTGATACCTGAACTGTGACCTCCTCATGCATGCCTTGGAGTGGTTGCTCGTCATCCTGGAGCATCAGAACTCCCGGCAATGGCCGCTGTGCCAGACGGCCCTTGCTGTGGCTGGGTGGCGCCCGTGAGGAGAGCCCCTGATCGGAGTAGGTGGTATCAGGCCGGACGCTATGCAAATGAAACGCATACGGGTCCAGAACTCTGGCCGTTCTTCTGCGGCCGTCTCTCTGCGTGGAACTGATTCCTCAAGTGCTGCTTCTCTTGCCCCTTTGGCCTTCCCTTCCATGGCTACCCCCTGGGAAGAGGGTCAGGCCCGTCATCTTGGGGCAAAACCTTTCCCCCGTTATCTAGTTTGCACCAGGACTGATGGAGATACTTTCACCATTGTCAAACCTTTATTCTTTGTGGAACACATTGAAGACAAGTTTGGCGAAGTGGACTCCCTGAGCAAGATCCGGTCGGGTTCGTTGCTGATAAAAACTACTTCGGCTGCCCAATCTGCAGCCCTTCGTGCCTGTACCCATCTTGGCACAATTCCTGTGTCCATTACCCCCCACCAGTCTCTAAATATGGTACAAGGTGTGATTTTTCACAGGGACCTCATCCTGCAAACTGATGAAGAACTTCGGCACAATCTCGGACGGTGGGGTGTTCACTTTGTTTGGCGTGTTCAGAAGGGTCCTAAAGACAATTGTATTGATACTGGTGCCTTTATCCTGCCCTTTGAAGGGGATACCCTTCCTGAGAAAGTTAAGATTATGGTCTATCACTGTGATGTGAAGCCGTACATCTCACCTCCTATGAGGTGTTTTAAGGGCTTGCGTTTTGGACACATGTCTTCCCACTGTTCCCAGGCCCCTCTCTGTGGTGACTGTGGACGTCCACTCCATGAGGGGAGTCCCTGTGTTCCCCCTCCTGTATGTGTAAATTGTCATGGTAGTCATTCTCCACGTTCACCAGATTGCCCAGTATATAAGAAGGAAAAAAAGATATAGGAGTATAAGTCCCTCGATCGTTTAACCTACACAGAGGCCCATAAGAAATATGCAAGACTTCACCCTGTGTCCATGACATCTAGTTACGCCTTGGTTACATCTTCACCCCTTCCTCCCCCTTCCTTACCACCATCCGGACCCCTCTCCTCCCCTCCTCCCCTGCGGCTCTCACACCTTCTCCTATGGGCGCTGCTCCCCCTCCCCATCCGGAGAAGTGTCCCACTCCTTCAGCGTCTGCCGGTCAAGGGCGCCTCTCCCGGGATGCCCCTTCCCGGCACCTTCCAGGCCAAAGGTCTGCTGCCGCGCGACGACCGCGAGAGCCGCGGTCTGTCGGCCCCCAGGTCGCCTGGTCTCTTTCTGTTCCTGATCTTGCTGCAGCTGGCTCCTTTATGCCACACAGCCCTCTTCGATCTCAGCCTGAAAAGAAGAAGAAACGTAAGTCCCGGGACAAAGAGCCTCTGGTGTCACCGGAGGTCCCTTCCCCGACTTCACAACCGGCTTCTGACCTGTCGTTCATGGATGTCGCCCCCACCTTGTCGGTGACGGGTGGGGACCCGGCGGTATGACTGGATTTAGCGTGTTCAGCCCCCATTTAAACTATCGTTCTGTGGTTCTCCAATGGAATTGTAATGGATACTATCGTCACCTCCTGGAATTGAAATCCCTTCTTTTGTCCTACTCTGCAGCTTGTGTGGTTCTCCAGGAATCTCATTTTACTGATACTCACTCACCGACCCTCCGTGGGTTCCGTGTTTTCTGTCGAAATCGGGTCGGACCCCTTCGGGCTTTTGGTGGCGTTTGTACGTTGGTCCGTACAGACATTGCTAGCACGTGGATTCCTCTCCAAACTACATTGGAAGCGGTTGCTGTTAGGGTCCACCTAGTCTCTGTAGTCACAGTTTGCAATCTTTATCTCCCTCCTGACAGGACTTACACCAGCTGCCTTAACCGCCCTTTTTCAGCAACTTCCTCCTCCCTTCCTCCTCCTTGGGGATTTTAACGCTCATCATCCCTTGTGGGGCAGTGCCTTTCCATCTAGACGAGGTCTTCTTATAGACCAATTTATTGCTGACCACGACCTGTGCCTTCTTAATGATGGCTCCCCTACTCATTTCAGTGCCGGTCATGGAACCTTTTCTGGGATTGATCTTCCTCTTTCTTCTCCCTCTCTCCTCCCTTCATTACACTGGTCGCCACACGACGACCTTTGTGATAGTGACCATTTCCCGTTGATTATCGCGCTCCCTTCCCGCTCCCCGATGGACAGGTTGCCTCGTTGATCTTTCCAACGCGCCGATTGGCCTCTCTACACTGCACAGGTCGTGTTTCCTCCCTCTTTGTCGGGTTGTATTGATGACGTCCTACGTGACGTGTCTGACGCGATTGTTCGCGCTGCTAGCCTTGCTGTCCCGCGCTCGTCTGGACCATTTCGTCGTCGGCAAGTCCCGTGGTGGAGTACGGCCATTGCCATTGCCATCCGTGATCGCCGTCGAGCTTTGCAACACTTTAAGAGGCACCCATCCATAGCTAGCCTTACTACCTTTAAACGCCTTCGCGCTAAAGCCCGTTATTTAATCAAACAGAGCAAGCGGATATGTTGGGAACGATTCGTTTCTTCCCTTGGTTCCACTGTCCCTCTGTCACGGGTATAGGCTACACTTCGCTCTCTCCATGGTTGCCATCGGCAGTCCACTCTCCCAGGCCTTCACCTCCCAGATGGCATTTGTACGGGCCCATTAGTTCTTGCAGAACATCTTGCGACTCATTTTGCAGTGGCATCAGCGTCAGCCTCCTATCCAGCTGCTTTCCTTCATCAAAAACAGCAAGCTGAAGCTCCCACCTTATGTTTCACCACTTGTGAGTCAGAATCTTACAACGAACCTTTTACTGAATGGGAATTTCTTTCTGCTCTATCTTCTTCTCATGATACGGCCCCTGGTCCAGATTCCATTCATAACCAACTGCTTCAACATCTCAGTGCTCCACAACGGAAACATCTTCTTCGGGTGTTTAACCGTATCTGGCTCCAGGGTGACTTCCCTTCTCAGTGGAGGGATAGCATAGTGGTTCCTGTCCTTAAGCCTGGTTAGAACCCCCTATCTGTTGACAGCTATCGGCCAATTAGTTTGACCAATGTTGTTTTTAAGTTACTTGAACGGATGGTAGCCCGTCGGCTCTATTGGGTCTTCGAATCTCGGGATCTATTGTCCCCTTACCAATGTGGCTTTCGAGAGGGACGATCTCCAATCGATCATTTACTTTGCTTGGAATCCGCAGTTCGGCAGGCTTTTTCCCAGCGCCGCCATTTGGTTGCAGTGTTTTTCGACCTTCGCAAGGCCTATGACACGGCCTGGCGCCATCACATCTTACTAACCCTTCATCAGTGGGGTCTTCGGGGACCGCTCCCGATTATTATCCGCCAGTTCCTGATCCATCGGTCATTCCGAGTTCGAGTTGGTACTGCTTTTAATTCTCCATGGACCCAGGAGACGGGCATCCCACAGGGTTCTCTCTTGAGTGTCCTTCTTTTCCTCATTGCTATCGATGGACTTGTGGCCTCTGTCGGTCCCTTGGTCGCCCCTGCCCTGTATGTGGATGATTTCTGCATTTGGATTAGTTCCCCCTTGATGGCATCTGCAGAACGGCAGCTCCAGGTGGCTATACGGCGTGCCTCTGCATGGACCCTCTCACACGGGTTTCAATTCTTTCCTATAAAATCGCGGGTGGTCCACTTCTGTCGCCGTACTACGATCCACCCTGATCCTGAGCTCTATCTCGCTGCACAACGATTGCCTGTGGTTCCACAGTTTCGTTTCCTGGGTGTTCTTTTCGACAACAAGCTCACTTGGCTGCCCCATATCAGACTCCTGAAGGTAGGATGTTTCCGTAAACTCAATGTCCTTCACTTCCTTGCCCTCTCCTCTTGGGGTGCGGACCGTTCCCTCCTCCTCTGTCTTTATCATGCTCTAGTTCTGTCTCGCTTGGACTATGGTTATCAAGTTTATGGTTCAGCTGATCCTTCCACACTGCACGTGCTGGATCCAGTCCACCATCGTGGTATCCGTTTGGCCACCGGTGCCTTCCCTACTAGCCCTGTTGATAGTCTCCTGGTTGAAGCTGGGATCCCCCCCCCTTTCTGTTCGGCGGTCCCAGCTTCTGGTGTCTTATGCCCTCACTATCCGTTCTTCTCCCACTCATCCTTTCTATTCTATCCTGTTCCCAGACCATGGACCTCGCCCACCCGACTCCCGCTCTCGGGCGGGTTTACCGGTTGGGCTGTGCCTTGCGTCTCTTTGCCGTGATTTTCAGCTTCCTTCTTTGTCCTGTCTTCCTCGCTCCCTCCCCTCCAGCCCTCCTTGGTTAGTTCCTCGGCCTCGAATTCGGATGGATCTCTGCCGAGGTCCGAAAGATTCCATCCCCCCGGTGGTGTTCCGTTCCTTTTTCCGCCAAATTTTATGGGAGTTTCGGGATGCTGTTGTTTTTTACACTGATGGCTCTAAATCTGCTGATCATGTTGGGTATGCCTTCACGTCCTCTGTTGGAACGGAAAGTCATCTACTGCCACCTACATGTGGGGTGTTTACTGCGGAATTGATGGCAATTTCCCAGGCCCTTACCTTTATTAAACAATCCCAACACAACCGCGTTTTGTTATGTACGGACTCGATGAGTGGCCTTCTTGCTATTGACCGGTGTTTTTCGCGCCATCCCTTGGTCTCTGCCATCCAAGACAATCTCGCTGATATTCACCATGCTGCTTGTTCCATTGACTTCCTTTGGGTCCCTGGCCATGTGGGTATCCCGGGTAATGAGCCCGCTGATCGTTTGGCTGGGGGAGCAGTTACTTACCCCCCATTTTCTGTAACCCCTCCTGCAGCGGATTTACGGCTTCACATCAAATCCCACTTCGCACAGTCATGGGCCAATTCATGGGAGGCTACTCCCCTGTCTAATAAACCTCGTGCAATTAAGGTGACACCAGGCCCGTGGCGTTCTTCCTTTCGCCTCTCCTGAAAGGACTCGGCCACACTGTGTCGTCTCCACATTGGCCATACCAGGCTGACCCATGGTTTTCTTTTGCGTGATGAGCCACCCCCGCTATGTGGTTGTGCAGCCTTCCAGCCAGTGGCCCACATTTTGGTTGAATGCCCCCTTCTTTTGGCTCTGCGTGCTAAGTACAGACTCCCCCACACTTTACCTTTGATGTTGGCTGACGATTCCCGTATGGTCTCTCTGGTTCTCGGTTTCCTCCGGGAGAGTGGTTTCTATTCTCAGTTTTAAGGTTTTTAATCTCTCTGTGGTGTTGGGGCAGGGCGGTGAGTGTTTGGGTGTCTCCCACTGTAGGCAGTGTTCAGAGATTCCCGATTCACCTCCCTGACCGGAATCCTCTTTTCTTCCCCTTTTACTCCGTTTTTACCCTTTCTTTTTTAAGGCTTGGTTAGTCTTTCTGTTCCCATACGTACTTTCTGCATTATAGCAGTTGTACCTTTTAAGTCACAGGTGGTCTTGCCTATGCTGCTTCAGCATAGTGTTGGGTTCGTTCTCTTGCCAACTTCCCTCATTTTGTTTTTTTACCAATGACAACGTGACTGCCCTTTTACGTTTTTCCATTTTTCCGTTTTATTGTTCTGACTTTTCTGAGATGTCCCATTAGGAGAATGGAGTATATTTGAAACAAGGGACTGATGACCTTGCTGTTTGGTCCCTTAAACCTAAGACAGCCAACCAACCGTCACAAGACAAAAAACTGTAGCGATCTAAGAGACCATCCATACCAGATAAGGGTGTGACCTGCTGACAGTGTGCCCTCGCTCTCTATAGCCAATGCAGATCATAGTAGAAGAACGATGTGTTGGCTGTTGAAGACAGCTGAAGGGCTTCACCTCCAACTAACATACACTCTCTGGCAGTGGTACCTAGCCAGTTAGGTCGTGTTCCACTTGTACTGTAGTTTCCAAAGGACTAACTTTTCTAACGTATCATTGTAAGGTGCCGTGCTCTCCTGACCTTCACTTCTTAATATTCCGACCTCACCATCTTATTCTGCGTATCAAGACGTTTCATTCGACCCCAAACTCGATAGGGTAGAGACAGTTTTACATATTTCCATTCAATCAATATGCAAATCTAATAAATAAATCGCAATTGCTCTCTGAGATTAAAAAGTCGACGCTGGCGTACACAAACATTCAAGACACGATGGCCACAGGAGTTTTTTCGGCGGAGGCAACTAGCCCACTGGAAAGAATGTAGAAGGGTGCGTTAGCACGCAGCTGTGCAGGCCGGTCGACCACCCAGGGACCAAAACAGTTCTTTGCCAGAGAAAAGGGATAAAGCCCCTGCACCTGTGCATCTAGTGTCAAAAGTGATATCCCCTTACCCTTACATCTAAAAGACTGCCCGTTATGTTTGGTGGCAACATCTTCAACAGGTTACGTCTCTGTACCTAGCTGGACTGGTGGGAGACGCCACCAAGCCATAGCCCATACAGTAAAGTTGTAGCCGAATAGCAGAGTCGTCAAAGGAAGATCGCTGGCTCGCAGCAGCGCTGTTGTCAGCTTTGAATTGAACTACGAACAGCTGCAAGAGAATGATATATGTATTCGTCTCGAGAACTGCAACAACACTTAGGCATTGGCATAGAGACAGACACTGAGCTGACAGAAGTCTTGAGACACCTTCTAATCTCCTAGTATCTTGTCAGGCCTCCTTTAGTCCGGTGTAGTGCAGCAGCTGGACGTGGCATGGACTCAACAAGTTGTTGGAAGTCACCTGCAGAAACAGTGAGCCATGCTGCGTCTATAGCCATCCATAACTGCGAAGGTGTTGAAGGTGAAGAATTTTGCGCACAAACTGACGTTTCGATTACATTGCACAGATGTTCGACTGGAATTAGGTTGGAATATCGGACCGACTAAATCTTTCCTCAAACTATCCAGAACTTTCTCCACACCAATCGCAAGGAATAGTGATCCATAAAAATTCTATAGTTCTTTTGGTACATGACGTCAATGAGTGGCTGCAAACGGCCTCCAAGTAGCCTAACATACCGAGGATCCAGCCCATTCCGTGCAAACTAAGCCCACACCATTATGTAGCCACCACCAACTTGCACAGTGCCTTGTTGATGTCAACTTGGCTCCATGGCTTCGTGGGGTCTGCACCACAATTGAAATGTACCGTCAGATTGAAACGTCTTACGTTATTTGATTTACAAACAGCTGAATAACACTGAACGTACTCAGACATTTCTCTCTTTACTTATTCCGATCGTCACTAAACCGACACACAATTTTTTTAGCGCAACGCAGTCTGACTTTCAATAATCCCTACAAAAGAATGGTTCTGACTAACAATAACCTATACCTTTCATGAATCTCTTACCTCACAAAAATCTTAGTTACTCTTACTGCAATACACCGAGCGCCAATACTGCCAGCTAAATAAAAGATTCCAACTACTGAAGGCACTAGCTACTGATAGGCATAGTTAGCAAATGAAGGATTTTGATAGAGAGCAAACAGTGTATTTATCTTAATAGTGTTCAAAAGCCATCATATATATACATACACACACACACACACACACACACACACACACACACACACACATATATATATATATATGACATGCAATCTTACAAATTTCCTTTTTCTGATGGGCACCCGTCCACATCGTCTGCTCCCAAAACTCAGCCATCTCTCTCCCCACATCCACCACTGTGGCGGCTCACCTCCAACTGCCCAACGCTACGTGCTGTTCACATCCAACTGCCCAACACTACACAAGCGAATATTCCAACAATGAGTCCAACCAGCCACAGACTGCACATAGCACAGTCAGTGATTTTCATACAGAGCGCTATGTGGCGTTATCAACACAAACACCTAAGCAGCCCACTTACAAGCTCTTACCAACTCAAATCCGGACTCATATGACCAGGCCACGGTTCTCCAGCAGTCTAGGCCACAACCGAGGTGCTGCAGGTGATGTAATGCAGTTAGAAAGAGCATTCGAGTCGGTCGTCTCCTGCCATAGTCCATTAACATCAAATTTTACCGCATTGTCCTAACAGATACAGTCTTCTTTCTGTGGTTATTTCCCTCAGTGTTGACAACTCTACGCAAACGTCGCTGCCCTCAATCGTTAAATGGAGGCCGTCGGCCACTACATTGTCCATGGTGAGAAGTAATCCCTCAGATTTGGCCTTCTTGGCAAACTCTTGACACTGTCGATTGGGAAATATTAAATTCCCTAACTATTTCCCAAATGGAATGTCCCATGCGTCTAGCTTAAGCTATCATTTCGCGTTCAAAGTCTGTCAGTTACCGTCCGGTAATATTATCACAGTCATCACGTGAGTACAGTTAACAGTTCCACAGATGCACTGTCCTTTTATACCTTGTGTATGCAACACTACCGTCATCTGTATACACTTTTATTTAATCGTATGGCTAGGGCCCCCCGTCGGGCAGACGGTTAGCCAGGTGCCGGTCTTTAAATGTGACGCCACTTCGGCGACCTGCAGTCGATGAGGATGATAGGATGGTGATGAGGCAGCACAACACACGGTACCTGGGCAGATAGAATTCCACGACACACCCGGGATCCGAACCCGGATCCAGAAGATTGACAATCCGTCACGCTGACCATTCAGCTACTGGGGGCGGACATCTGTATACACTGATCAGCCAGAACATTATAACTACCTACCTAAAAGCTGGTACATGCGCCACTGGCATGGATAACAGCAGCGACGCATCATGCGTGGTAGCAATGAGGCCTTGGAAGGAAGCTGGAGAGAGTTGCCACCACATCTGCACACACAAGTCACCTAATCCCCATTAATTATGGCGAGGGGGCGTTGAACTCTGATTCACATTGACTCACATCCCAGATGGGTTCGATCGGGCTCAGATCTGGCGTGCAGGGTGGCAAGCACATCAATTGGAACTCGTCACTATGCTCCTCGAACCACGCTCTCACACTCCTGGTCTTTTGCCATGGCGCATTATCTAGATGAAAGGTGCCACTGCCGTCAGGAAACATGCAGCTGCTGCAGTACAGGAAAAGTATGTTCCATGTCAATAATCAGACAGTGCCATAATATGCACAAGTAATAAAATATTCCGGGCTACTATACCATATCCAAAGGATTTTCCTTCAAACCCAACGTTTCGCCCCCATTTGCGGAGGAGATTTTCAAGGGGCATCGTACCTACTTTTCTTGAAAGACCGATTCACACCGTGGCTCGCTACTGACTACAGCAAAATTCCACTTCCGAGCAGTGGCGTGACGTCACGTGTTTTGAATGAGCGACCGCAACTGGCTGTTGTCAACTGGCATCGTGCGCTGCTGCTAACACCTCAGGGTGTATGACTGGCACACCTCTTTTTCAGCACCAGAATCCACATGTCATTCAGTTTCATGCGCTCCCCCTTCCTGTTGAAACTGCTGGGGTGTTTCACAATCTCTATGGCGTCCCTCTATAATCTTCCATTGCATCTGCTTGTGGCCGCCAGTACTTGAGTCCTACCAAATCAAATGTGGTTGTCTCCCGGCTGAAAAGCATGTTTCGCAGTAGCTGATATGTGAATCTCCCCTCTTCACACCCTGGCTCGCTACTGACTACAGCAAAATTCCGCTGCCGCGCAGTGGTGTGACGTCACGTGTTTTGAATGAGCGACCGCGACTGCCCATTGTCAACTGGCAACGTGCGCTTCTGGTAACACCTCAGGGTGTATGACAGGTACAACTCTCCTTCAGCACCAGAATCTATATGTCATTCAGTTTCATGCCCTCCTCCTTCCTGTTGAAACTGCTGCGGTGTTTCACAATCACTATGGCCTCCCTGTATAGTCTTCCACTGCATCCGCTTGTGGCTGCCAGTACTTAAGTCCTACCAAAGCAAATGTGGGGGTCACCCGGCTGCAAAGAATGTTTCGCAGTAGCTGAACTGTCGATCTCCACTCTTCGCACTGTGGCTCACTGCTGACTACAGCAAAATTCCACTTCCGTGCAGTGGCGTGACGTCACGTGTTTTGAATGAGCGACCGCAACTGGCCGTTGACCAATGGTATCGTGAACAGCTGCTGACACCTCAGGGTGAATGACTCGTACGCCTCTTCTTCAGCACCAGAATCGACATGTCATGCAGTTTCATGCAATCCTCCTTCCTGTTGAAAATGCTGCGGTGTTTCACGATCTCTATAGCCTCACTGTATAATCTTCCATTTCATCTGCTTGTAGCTGCCAGTACTTGAGTCCTACCAAAGCGCATGTGGTGGTCTCCCGGCTGCAAAGCATGTTTCGCAGTAAATGATCTGTCAATCTTCCCTTTTCACTCTCTGGCTCGCTACTGACTACAGCAAAATTCCGATTCCGTGCAGTGGCGTGACGTCACGTGTTTTGAATGAGCGACTGCAACTGGCCGTTGTCAACTGGCGTCATGCGCTGCTGCTAACACCTCAGGGTGTATGACTGGTACACCTAACCTTCAACACCAGAATCCACATGTCATTCAGTTTCAAGCCCTCCTCCTTCCTGTTGACAGTGCTGGGGTGTTTCACAATCTCTTTGGCTTCCCTGTGTAATCTTCCATTGCATCTGCTTGTGGCTGCCAGTACTAGAGTCCTACCAAACCGAATGTGGTGATCTCCCGGCTGCCAAGCATGTTTCGTAGTAGCTGATCTGTCAATCTCCCGTCTTCACACCATGGCTCGCAACTGACAACAGCAAAATTCCACTTCCGCGCAGTGGCTTGACGTCACGTGTTTGGAATGAGCGACCGCAACTGGCCGTTGTCAACTGGCTTCGTGCACTCCTCCTAACATTTCAGGGTGTATGACTGGTACACCTCTTCTTCAGCACCAGAATCAACTTGTCATTCAATTTCATGCCCTCCTTCTTCCTGTTGAAACTGCTGGGGTGTTTCACAATCTCTATGGCCTCCCTGTATAGTCTTCCATTGCATCTGCTTGTGGCTGCCAGTACTTTAGTCCTACCAAAGCGAATGTGGTGGTCTCCCGGCAGCTAACCATGTTTCGCAGTAGCTGATCTGTCAATCTCCCCTCTTCACACCTTGGCTCGCTACTGACCACAGCAAAATTCCACTTCTGCACAGTGGCGTGACGTCACGTGTTATGAATGAGCGACCGTAACCTGCCGTTGTCATCTAGCATCGTGCGCTGCTGCTAACACCTCAGGGTGTATGACTGGTACACCTCTTCTTCAGCACCAGAATCAACTTGTCATTCAGTTTCATGCCCTCGTCCTCCCTGTTGAAATTGCTGGGGTGTTTCACCATCTCTATGGCCTCCCAGTACAATCTTCTATTGCATCCGCTTGTGGCTGCCAGTACTTTAGTCCCCCCAAAGCAAATGTGGTGGTCTCCCAGCAGCTAACCATGTTTTGCAGTAGCTGATCTGTGAATCTCCTGTCTTCACATCGGGGCTCGCTACTGACAACAGCAAAATTCTACTTCCGTGCAGTGGCCTGACGTCACCTGTTTTGAATGAGCGACCACAACTGGGCGTTGTCAACTGGCATCGTGCGCTGCTGCTAACACCTCAGGGTGTATGACTGGTACACCTCTTCTTCAGCACCACAATCAACTTGTCACTCAGTTTCATGCCCTCCTTCGTCCTATTGAAACTGCTGGGGTGTTTCACAATCTCTATGGCCTCCCTGTGTAATCTTCGATTGCATCTGCTTGTGGCTGCCAGTACTTGGGTCCTACCAAAGCGAATGTGGTGGTCTCCCGGCTGCCAAGCATGTTTCGCAGTAGCTGATCTTCAATCTCCCCTCCTCACATCGTGGCTCGCTACTGACTACAGCAAAATTCCACTTCCGTGCAGTGGCGTGACGTCACGCGTTTTGAATGAGCGACTGTAACTGGCTGTGGACAACAGGTATCGTGTGCTGCTGCTAACACCTCAGTGTGTATGACTGGTACACCTCTTCTTCAGCACCAGAATCCGCATGTCATTCAATTTCATGCCTTCCTCCTTCCTGTTGCAACTGCTGGCGTGTGTCACAATCTCTATGGCCTCCCTGAATAATCCTTCATTGCATCTGCTTGTGGCTGCCAGTACTTTAGTCCCCCCAAAGCAAATGTGGTGGTCTCCCAGCAGCTAACCATGTTTTGCAGTAGCTGATCTGTCAATCTCCCGTCTTCACATCATGGCTCGCTACTGACAACAGCAAAATTCTACTTCCGTGCAGTTGGGTGACGTCACGTGTTATGAATGAGCGACCGTAACTGGCCGTTGTCAACCGGCATCGTGCGCTGCTGCTAACACCTCAGGGTGTATGACTGGTACACCTCTTTTTCAGCACCACAATCAACTTGTCATTCAGTTTCATGCCCTCCTTCTTCCTATTGAAACTGCTGGGGTGTTTCACAATCTCTATGGCCTCCCTGTGTAATCTTCGATTGCATCTGCTTGTGGCTGCCAGTACTTGGGTCCTACCAAAGCGAATGTGGTGGTCTCCCGGCTGCCAAGCATGTTTCGCACTAGCTGATCTTCAATCTCCCCTCCTCACATCGTGGCTCGCTACTGACTACAGCAAAATTCCACTTCCGTGCAGTGGCGTGACGTCACGCGTTTTGAATGAGCGACTGTAACTGGCCGTGGTCAACTGGCACCGTGTGCTGCTGCTAACACCTCAGTGTGTATGACTTTTACACCTCTCCTTCAGCACCAGAATCCGCATGTCATTCAGTTTCATGCCCTCCTCCTTCCTGTTGAAACTGCTGGGGTGTTTCACAATCTCTATGGCCTCCCTGTGTAATCTTCCATTGCATCTGCTTGCGGCTGCCAGTACTTTAGTCCCACCAAAGCGAATGTGGTGGTCTCCCAGCAGCTAACCATGTTTTGCAGTAGCTGATTTGTCAATCTCCCGTCTTCACATCGTGGCTCGCAACTGACTACAGCAAAATTCCACTTCCGCGCAGTGGCTTGACGTGACGAGTTTGGAATGAGCGACCGCAACTGGCCGTTGTCAACTGGCATCGTGCGCTGCTACTAACACCTCAGGGTGTATGACTGGTAGACCTCTTCTTCAGCACCAGAATCCACATGTCATCAGTTTCAAGCCCTCCTCCTTCCAGTCGAAACTGCTGGGGTGTTTCACAATCTCTATGGCCTCCCTGTATAATCTTCCATTGCATCTGCTTGTGGCTGCCAGTACTTGGGTCCTGCCAAAGCGAATGTGATGGTCTCCCGGCTGCAAAGCATGTTTCACAGTAGCTGATCTGTCAATCTCCCCTTTTCTGCAGCCGCCCTTGTGCTCACTAGCCGCTTTGCGACCGTTCTTTTCGTAGTATCCGCGTACATCTTCCCACAACTACACTGAATCCTCTAAATTCATGCTTCTTCCAGCAGTTGGCGAGCATCCTGGGACCATTTTAGGGGACCTTGTATTTTCCGAATGTGCTTGTATGTCACCGCGATCTTCCGCTTTTTCAAGTTCTCCCTATGCTATCAGTAACGTCCTAACGTCCTCTATTAAAGGCAGGAAAACTTCCTATTTCACCGGCGCTTGTGCATCGCTACGATTTTGACGCAGTGGTCCTAAAGTTCTTTTCACCTCAGCGAACGAATAACAATTCTTGAGCAATGAACTGATGAAATGTTTTAATTTTGTGTCAAGCAGCTCTGGTTTGCAGATTTTGCTTGCATTACCTGCCTACGCTTATATGTCTCGCTATTGTTTTTGATGGTGGTTCAAATCCCGGTGTAGGTAATGAGCTGTGTGCACCTGATTTCGGTAAACCGTGTTGCCCAACCTACCATCTTCTTTCTTGACAACTAGCACATCCAGAAAATTCAATCTCCCTTCTGCCATCTTCCTTCTCCATGTTAGACAGAATATTCGGATTGATCCCGTTGAGACTGTTGTGAAAACGATCCAGTTCCTCCCTGCCATGCCACCACAAAACAAATGAATTACCCACATACCGGAGCCAGATATTCGATTTCTTGTTCGCCTTTAACAGTACCTGCTCCTCGAATTTTTCCATGAAGAAGTTTGCTGTAACTGTTCGTAAGGGGCTCCCCATAGCGACACTATCCTTCTATTCAAAGAAATCATCGCTCCATTTGAAATACGGGGTTGTGCGTCAGTGAAACAGACCAATAAAAAGGTGTTAGCATGTGGACGTAATGTGCTGTTCCAGTCTCTTCTATACCTAAGGTCCATCACCGTTCCATTTGGATCCCTACGTAATTCGGTGCTCTCCGATACACACGATCGAACAGCGGAGGAGTGGTACTCAAGCGTCAACTTTAAGTTACAATATCTTCGGATGTAATTAACATTTTTCAATGCAACAAACGGTACTGATTACGTATTTGTTTATATGTTCAGATGTGCTAACAAAACTAACGGGGTTCCATTTTAAAAAAACGTAGGTTTGTGTTAAAAAACATACTTCCGTGCATTTTTTATGGTTTATATTAACCAAGTACACTAGCCCCTCTCCTCACGTTCGGTCTGTGGAATCGATTCGTCAGTATTTGATATGGTTTACGAAATATGTCCAGCGGTAATGTTAGGTGACTCACCCTGTAGAACCAGAATTAATAGCTACGTGGAATGTCTGTTTACCACCCTGGGCTTGAGAAGACAGTCAGAACGTTATACTTTGTAGCATTCAAAATTAACAAATACAGCGACACATTACGATATGTCATTATCTTGCCAGGATAATGAATTAACAGCATTGTGATAGCGTCCCAGGATTTTCAATTAACAGCATTCTGCTAGACGGGATAGAAAACAAATAGATGAAGAGGTAGACAAAAGCTAACGCAAACTGGAGAAAATTAATTTTGACATCAAATGTGACTCACCTCAGTAGTTAAGTAAATAAGTAGTACATAAGTGTAGATAAGAGTGTATTTTGGTATGTTAATTGCTGGCGCAAAAATATTGTTGTATTGGGTTGTGTTGAGTTCTGTCTGAACTCCAAGAGCAGAGAAGATTGAGTTTAGAACTATGTGAAAGATATTATGGGGTAGAGTCAAATCTTACAATCTGATGTTAACGTGTAGTCAAATTCATGAAATTCAAGAACAACAACACGTAGAAGAACGAGCGAAAATAACAGACAATAGGTAAAGACAGAGCGAAATAATGGCCGACCTTGATAGAATCGAGTTGGACACGCAACATCGATGTGAACAACTCGAAACAGAGTACGTGGCAATACCAAATGAGACTGAAAATGCAACCCATGGCGTTCAATCAGATCAAAGTAATGGGCATGAGAACAGTGTTGCACATGATTCGGATGGAGAATCGGTAGACAGCAATTTACACTATGTAGAACTGAACATGATTATAATGAATCAGACAGTTTTACAATCATATGAAAGAACGAGTGTTAGTGCACATACACTGTGTTCGGAAGAGAGGGAATCAGTGTTACGAAGAGCGAGAAGGGGAACGGTTGCATCACACGGCAACAGGTGAGAATGATGTAAGTGTAGAAAATGCTAACATATTTGTTATGTTCCAGCGTTTACTACAAACATCTCAAGAAACTAATAAAGGGCAAAAAGAGTTAGCAGAGTGCTAAGAAGGACGTATAACACTGGGGCTGAAAGAAACAAATAGAGAAATACAGAAAACGCTTGATAATATACAAGGACAATTAGATCAAATCCGAACTGAAGCGCAAGAAGCACAAGTCACGCTTCAAACGCTTATGACAGGGCACGCGCAAATGAGAACAGATATCGACACTGTACAAGCAGATGTGAATACGTTACGTGAAGATACCAACAAAGTGTCAAGAAGGTAAAACAACAGGTCGAAGCTATTGCCATCAGAGCGTCGACGAAAGGGAAGCATATCATTGCTGAGACGATGTCTCATAAATTGAACAACTAAAGCTGTATTACGGAAATTCGATGCTCATACAGTAAAGATACAAGAAAAAAACGAACATCAACTTCAAAGGCTCAGACCGGAAATTTTGCCTTCAATTGAAAGTCGAGGAGACGCAGAAAGCGTTAGTGGGGAGTCGCAGACGACGACAGAATCCAAGTTAATATCAGTAGATACTACTGTGAAGAAGGCAAAGTCAACAGTCGCCACTAACGCAACAGAAAACGAACGCGAAAGTACGTGTGACACACGACGGAAAGGCACATGTGAATGTCATTCTGAAAACACAAACAGAGATAGTGACATTAATTCAAAAAAGCATATTCCAGAACAGTAGAGTAACAGTAGGGAACAATGTGGTTTACAGCAAGGTTACATACGTCAAACATAGAGCGTGACGTACGCAGACCAAGCGATAGCACCACATTACGCAACACCACAACCAGTACCACGAGTACCGACAGGTTACTGTACGGTACCTCACGAGCCAGAATTGCTTTCTAGACAAGATACAGAGCCGGTAGCAGCGGGTGTTATGCATGCATATTTCGCAAAGAAACCTGCAAGTGATTCTGAAGCACAAATGTCACACAATGAGCAGCCAAATTACACACGTCTGCGGAGATTTGACGCAAACCTAGGGCAGAATTTGAGTTTCCAAGACACAGAAGGTACATAGCAGAACGAAGTACGAAACGTTGATGGTAATCACTTTCTTACATTGCGCAAATATCAGCACTATAAGGAAGACACAAACAGTCTGCACCCTCGCACGTTCATAGATCAATTCAAAGTAGGGATACCAACACACTGTCCTGTGAAACATAAATTAGATTTCATTTGTGCACACATGACCGGCCGAAGTGGCCGTGCGGTTAAAGGCGCTGCAGTCTGGAACCGCAGGACCGCTACGGTCGCAGGTTCGAATCCTGCCTCGGGCATGGATGTTTGTGATGTCCTTAGGTTAGTTAGGTTTAACTAGTTCTAAGTTCTAGGGGACTAATGACCTCAGCAGTTGAGTCCCATAGTGCTCAGAGCCATTTGAACCATTTTTTTGCACACATGGACGGAAATACTGCGGAAACTATGCAAATGATAGCGGAGACTTGTGATTCGCATGAATCGTTTCGTGCAGCCTTTATTGGCAGATATTGTTCACCGGAAGCACAAATGAGAATAAGGTATGGCCTATTGCAAAATGTCTCACTTGAAAACTCGCGAGAGAAAACCTCAGTCAAATAATTCGAGAATATGGCTAAACGAAATCAATATTTAAACAGTCCAATCCAAATATCCGCGGTGGTCTCGCGGTTCTAGGCGCACAGTCCGGAACCGTGCGACTGCTACGGTCGCAGGTTCGAATCCTGCCTCGGGCATGGATGTGTGTGATGTCCTTAGGTTAGTTAGGTTTAAGTAGTTCTAAGTTCTAGGGGACTGATGACCACAGCAGTTGAGTCCCAAAGTGCTCAGAGCCATTTGAACCAGCCAATCCAAATATGCAAGACGAAATTACCTATAAGATATCAACAGGCATTGATAGGACGTGGGGGTAACAATGTTGAAACATTCAAAGGTATTTTTCGAGAGGTCGAATTCATGTATGAAAACGACGCTCAAAGACGTCTCGACTCAGGACAGAATAAGTTTGAAAGGACAAGTAATAAGAATGACAGTACTGGCAGTAATGGTGGACAGGCAATGGGCTTGAATTCTGGAAGAAATGGCAATAATTACGTAGGTGGGAACAGTGTAAACACGTGACCACAACGTAACGTATATGGCCTTAATAATAATAATAGTTGGAACAGGACAAACAGGGATGATAATCAGAATGGCAACTGGAGAACGCGGGGAAAACCGACATCCTGATTTCAATCAGCGATCGCCAGCTCTATGGAGAGAAAGCAGATGAGGGGTTGGTGATGGAACGCAGCCACAACCAAACACGTCAGGAAATTACAGGAGAAATGAACCGCAGAGGGAGGTGAAATTACGACCATAAAATCCAGGGAAATGTACAGAATGATGAACATCCGGTATAGCAGGGGTTCGAGCAGATGATATACCTTCTGTAGAGACGGACAACACAGTAAATGTAGCGATAAATAGGATAAGATACGATGGTCAGGAATCGAAACTGGAAATAGGGACGAGAAGGTTCGTCGGAAGTATCAGCACCCATATTTCAGATAGGAAGGAAGTCACAATTGAAGTGTTC
The DNA here is from genome assembly GCF_023864345.2 of Schistocerca serialis cubense. NCBI lineage: Eukaryota > Metazoa > Arthropoda > Insecta > Orthoptera > Acrididae > Schistocerca > Schistocerca serialis. Next base: position 850,328,874 of record NC_064641.1, on the reverse strand, counting down.
GGACGAGATAGAATGGACAGATATGGACGACGAGAACGAACTCCTAGTTTTACCTAGTCAAGAAATAAATGACAATGAGGAAGCGTTGAGGTATATGGCTCAAATATTTGATTCTGAACAGACAAAAGACGATTCTGCGCAGGGTGATATACATCCTAATGTAAGTCAGAATACACTTGGTCAAGACGACAGGAAAACCCACCAAATACGTAGGTCCGAGAGAAAAAAGAAAAGTACAGGCATGTCGACCTAACCTAAAGCTTGACACATTGCAAGATTTTCTAAGATCCTTCCATGGCACTTTAGAAGACAAACAGAAAGAGTCGGAAGCGCTATGAATACAGCAAATCGAACAGAATAGAGACGAACAAGGAGATCATAGAGAGCCCAATAATAGGGCACACATTTCGACTAGGGCGGAAAATGCATCAGACCGCGAAGTATCTGAACAGGCCGATAAATCAATCGTATATAATTGTGGTACATATAAAGACATAGTACGGCAATATCACCAAGACTGTGTCATCATCAAGCCAAATACAGAAAACAGCGTCACCATTAAAGACGATTTATCTACAAAGATGAATCTGCAACCTTCAGTGGCAGACAGCAAACATGAGGACGAATTATTGACTAAGGGTGCGAGTACAGACACATCTAATATAGAATTTAATGAAACCATAGAATCTAAGCGAGAGGTACTATCACAGGTAAAGAACGGTTGTCATGTCTTAAAATCCAAATTAAACACGATCACGCGAATGTGTTACGAACAAACACATTTAAAAGAGAGAGCAAGGTGTCAGAATGAGATTTTAAAATCGAGATTGGCTAAGGTAGCAGCTGATCTGAAAGTAGCAAAAATACAGTTAAACGAATTGCAAACGAGAAATATTTCTCCCCAAATAGTTGAACAGGCACAAATAAATAGATTAAATTACGATGTGATTGAGGATACTTTAATGGAGGAAGTTAAAGATGATAGCATTTTGGATGTACGTCCGATACTGCACGTAACAGTAAAAGGTATTGGTGTTAACGCGATTATAGGTAGCTGAAGTGAGTTAACTGCAATATCGTCGATGTTATTTAATCGATGTAATAGCGACAATGAGTTGTTAGATTTTAAAAAAACGCAAGGTTAAAGTACATGGTCTAATTATAGGACGTTCATCGAACGTCACAAGGCAGAGAAGACTTACATTTGACTGCCAGGGTCATATAAATGAAACCAACATCGGCATTGTACCGAAAATGCCAGTCGATATGATTATCGGAGCTGATTTTCTTAGTCAACAGCAAGCGGTATTAGATATGGGCAGAGGATGTCTCACTTTAGGACAAATTAAAGTTTGAAGACAACATGAGACATGAAGAAATCTGCGGAAACTAAGCAGTTACAGATGCAAGTAAGGACAGATGGCGTGTCAGGATAATCCTCAATATCTAAGGATAAGTGAATCAGAGCCTGTGGATGTAGAAATACTTGAAGAAATTCACACAGAGATCGAAAAAAAAAAATACAAAGTCTAGAGGGGCTAACTGATCAACAAAGGTGGAATTTAGATGGAATAGTACGCAAGTATGCTATTGTATTTGAAACAAAACCGGAAGCAATCAAGAATTTTGGATACAGATTCGAGATTAAAGACAACGAACCTTTTAGAGTAGCCCCATATAACATTCCATTGAGTTAACGGCGAGCTGTATTCTTAGAATTAAACAAGATGGAACAGGAGGGTGTTATTGAACAGGTACCGTCAATGTATAACAGCCCGTTATGTGTTGTAGAAAAGACGGATGCAACAATACGTTTAGTGCTAGATTCCAGACAAATTAACACAATCATAACTCCATAAACAGATCATCCCAAGAGACTAGAAGATTTACTACGAAAATTTCATCGCTCGTTTTACGAATAGTTTTTGGCAAATTGAACTAGCGCGAGAATGTAGGAATTATACTGCATTCACTGCCTTTGGTAGGCGTTATAGATTTAAAAGACTCCCTTTCGGATTAAACATTTCATCCGCAGCTTTTAGTCAAGGTTTAGGAAGTATTTTACCTAAGGAGTTAAAGGAACCATTGACATGTTAGGTAGATGACATTCTCATAGCTGAGTCATCATGCGAGAAACACAGTGAAGTTCTGTATACAATACTGCAAACGCTCCAAGAACATGGGGTAGCAGTAAATTTGGAAAAGTCCACATTTGGAACACAACAGGTAAACTTTCTGGGACATGTCATATCTTCACAGGGAATAAAACCGAATCCAGATAAATTAGAAGCAATAAGAAATTTTGTAACACCATGTAATAGGAAGACAGAGGCTTTTTGGGACTAGTAACATTTGTTAAAAGGTTTATTTGCATAGATTAGCTACACCACGGTTATGCAGTTTAACTGGTAAAAACACTCCATGGATAGGGGATAAAACTGCAGAACAAGAGTTTCAGAAATTAAAAAAGGCGCTAGCGGAAGCACCAATTCTGTCACACCCAGATCTTACCCAAGATATCTGTATGGCAACAGACAGCGCCAAGACTGGTTTAGCAGTGGTATTATTTCAACATTGCGAACAAGATGGCCAGACTGTACATAAAACCATTGCATTTGCAAGTCGTGTCTTATCAAAAAGCGAGAGGAACTATTCCACTACAGAGTTGGAAGCTTTAGTGGTCGTCTGGGATTTCCGAAAATTTCGATATTTGCTATTTGGAGAGAAAACTATTGTATACACGGATCATAAAGCTCTCGAGTATTTACTAACAGCAAAGTTGATACATGGTAGGCTATCCAGGTGGATTTTAGTCTTACAAGAATATGATTTCTGTGTAAAACACATATCAGGACCGGCAAACAGCATAGCAGATTTTCTTTCACGATGTCCAAATGGCGCAACACCAGGCGAGTTTGGTGCAGATCAAGACCACATTGGACCATATTATATAAGAGGAGTACCTTTTGAGAATTACATTCCAACAGCCTTTTTAAATATTGCGCACGAACAAAACAAAGATCCCGAAGTATTGGGGGTCAAGCATAAATGGAGGGACAAGAAGTCGGTCGACATTCGTCAGCATTACCTGCTGAACAATGATGTGTTGTTTCACAGAAGAGACCCAGGCAGTAGTTTGTGGATGGTATGAATACCTGATGAATTAATAAATCATTTAAGTAGTGGACATGTTGGGGCAAAGAAATGTTTCATGAAACTCAAAGAGACAGCACATTTCCTCAATATGGAAAGATGAATTCGTCAAGTACTTAAAAGATGTAAAGATTGCCACCGAGCCAAATACGCGACATTATGACCTATAGTATCGAAAAAATTAAAAAAATTGGCAGCAACAGATTTAATGGGACCATTACCAAGAATAAGGAATGGGAACACACTTATTTTCGTGACTATAGAATTAGCATCAAAATACATCACGTTGACCCCTCTGAAACGTGCAACAGGTATTACTATCAGCAAGGCACTACAGTGTGATTTCCTTAAAAAAGTGGGACATAAACTAAGGTTAATTTCAGACAATGGGCCACAACATAGGTCAAAACCATGGTTAGAAACTTTGAAAAGACACAAAATTAAACCCATATTCATATCCCACTACAAACAAAGCGCTAATAGTGCCGGATGGACAATGAAAGATGTTGGAACATGGTATCGGTTGTACTGTAGCTCACGACACATCACATGGGATGCAAATTTGCACCAGTTACGAAATATCGTTTATGAAATCTCACACAGAACTACGCGTTTACCGCTAATCACAGTACTCAAGAACAAAAGACATGTGGATAGCGTAAGAGAAGTGGAACTCTTCTCCCCATCCAGAAAACCATCACACCAACAGATCACAAAAATAGCATTGGAAAACATTACACGAAAATTCTCGGTGGGACAGTTGGTTCTTGTTAGAACACATCTGTTATCAGATAAAGGGAAACAGGTCTTCCTCAAATTTTATCACGTATATAAAGGAACTATGGTAATCAATAAAATAGTTCGTGCCAAGGCAGTGGAATTGGTAAATCCATGAACTGGAATGACTATAGGCTTACATCATCTCAGCCATCTTAAAGTTTATAATGAATAAAATGTTTTACAATAATTACATGAAAAATAGCCAAAAGAATAATCAATAGACCACACATAATATAGGAGAATGACTGTTATGTTACAGGTTGCAGCGAGATATCTTGAAGCAGACTGATGAACCAAAAAATGTAACTATTCATCTCTAAATCTCATTACACTAATTAATTAAAATAGTAGAGTAGATGAAAAGGAATAATAAACTGGTAACTAATAGCATGACAAACTAACACATTAATCCATATATGTCACCCATCATATTCATATATGAAGTGAAGAAAACGTACAACACATAATACAGACATATAAATGATAAACGTATTAAATTAAAAAAAGTATTTAAATATCGAATATATATTCATTAGTGTTATTCATGTACATGTTCATACATTCAAAAATTCAATAACAAATTCTGCATAACTGTTTAATGTAAAGTTCATATATATTATCTATGTAATTATTTATTGTTAAAACTGTTGTAAGTTTATGTAAAAGAATTGTAAAGGGTCAAGAGGTCAGGAAGAAGCACGCCATGTCATCACCAACGTCTGGGGAAAGCATGGCACCACCAAGCTGATGTTAAAAAAAATTCAGAGTCTACGGGAAGCTACAGGTCTGAGTGAGAACGATTGCACAACATGGCATATCAATAAACCAGGAACCAAGGGAAAGAATTAGCTGACTCACGCCTCACATTAGGGCGGATAATGCGCCAGTGGACAACAAGCCAGATGTTAAGGAATGTGTCTCACGCTTCACCACCCCTTTACCGCAAAGATTGGGAAAATATAGCCATTAAGAAATCTGGAACACCTGCGACGAAGGCATGCAAACCTCATTAGCGGCAATAATAGCGACAGAAAACAAGCTCACAATATCATTATGACCATGTGGAAAAGTATATACAGAATATTTCTCTTAATGACCTAAGAGACACGTGTATATCTGACAGCAGATTTATCACTTCCGTGATATAGTCAACCTTAGTATCTCATAACAACTGGTAATCCTTTCAAATAATTTTTTTCAAATAATTTCTCTAAACAGCAAATCCTATTCCTACACCTGAGAAGCACAAGTTCCAAGACAGGAGACATAAAGAAGCACCAAGCAAAGAGAAGAGAGGTCCTAAGATGAGGACAGAAGACAGAAGATTCCTTTTCTTTTTCAATCCCTTACCTCAACACCGGTACCAGATTTGTCTGATTCACTACAAGCAATAGTCAACAAACAGTAACAAGTAAGTTATTCAACAGAACAGCGGTCAAATCTGTGAGCAGAGCACACATTTGGGGCAATATACAGTACTCAATCATCGAGGAGTTACATTCGACATCCTCGATGGCAACCGTACGAGAAAAGGAGCAAGGACAGTTTTGTCATCGCCTTATGACAGTACCTTGGCAAAATCGACCATGTATTAGCAGTCATATTCAATCACTCAGAACTGTAGACATCGCTGAACTTCAGTTACGGCAGAGCCTACAACCATTGACCAACATCAGCAACCACTAATCAGCAATGTCGAGAAGAAAACCAGCAGAAAGTGAAAGTGTACTGAGAAAAAGTGATGCATGTAGCAAAGTCACGGTAAAACACTAGAAAAAGGAAAAATAAAAGACACTCATTCAAACAAACACATATAAAATTTTACATGACAGTTGACTTGTACCCCGCAAATTTGTAATTTCCTTGTAATGTTCTAAATTCATTGTAATGTAATTGAAGAATGTACCCTGTTTTTATGTTATGTAGTTCACATGTAAAGTTGTTTCATTTAATCTGCATTATCATATTTTATATGTTTATATTTGATATCTAAAGTCCAGTCATTTAATTACTGGTATATTGCAGATATAGAAACAATATTTGTATAGACAAATAATGATTGCATTAATGTAATGAGAACTGAATCAGAGTAATAGATATATATGGGTTGGGGCTACAGATCTTAGGAACAACAAAATGTTTCCATAACTTCAAGTCATCCTCATAATCAATCTCATGAGTGATTAATAAATGTGTAATGACTGTAATTATTACTGACAAAGGACAATATCAGAGTGCATGAAACATTTTAAAATACATTAACAACAAACGAGATAAGTTGCAGGATAAATTAGGACTCTTATAAAGACTGTAAAGACAAGATCATCAAGAGAATATAACATGTAACATCAGGATTCAAATTAGAAATTCAAGACTAAAAATAAGATTATCGAGAATAGGTTAGACCACTAGCTGAATGGAAAATTAATTGATATTATAATTTTGCACTGCAATTACCAATGACTCGCAGCAGTACAAAATGAAGTTGGAAGGAACGGCATGTCTAAGGTGTCCACATTTTTGTGCCTTTCATAAGCTGCATAACGACGATACCGAAAAAATCCCCAGCAAATAACAATATTATTGACAACAGGAATTAATTAGAGCCATTTCATGTGCAGCATAACAAACGATTTACCCTTTTAATGACAGGGGCATGAGTAATATAACAAAGTGAATGCAGCTTGGAGACCGACAGGGCAGGTGGCTAATGACACTGGAATGACTCAATTAGCTTTAACAAAAGAAAGCCCAGGTGCACAGAAGAAAGAAATAAGGGAAAATAAATATAATACCTATCAGAATAAACACGGCCAGAACGCAAGTAAGTGGCCAGATTGCATTAATGAGTGGAGACCCAGGCAAGAAAAATAAGGATTCACTTTTAACGTGGGAGCGGTCGGCTGAAGCCAGACGCATGACGAAGTAGTCAAGGTGGGGATGATAACGCTATATAAAAGCACTCTGAGAACTGAATTAAGACACAGAGAGAGCGGGCGTTCACGTCTAGAGGCGGGCCACACACCTGCGTGTGGTAAAGGCGCGACTCTGAAGAGTCAGCGAGGACGACACACTTCACGTATCATGGCAACAAACGTAAAGCGATAGTTAAACATTCCTGCGGAAATCTTTTCTGACTGAATTTTGCGCAAATCGATTCAACCCAGAGCGAGTGTGCAATTACCATTAATTTCGACTAGTGAAATTTTAATGTTCCACGGAACACATAGCGTTTGAGACTGATTACTTTCGGTTAAGGCCAGAGTAGGGAATTAGCGATTTCAGATCCAGCACGGAGACAACGCCACCGCAGTTGGCGTTTGGTAATGTACGAGGCGCTTTTGGCGAAATTAAATGTTGAGTCCAGTTTTGCGAGAGTTGCATACTCCAACATATGTACGCTATGAATAGAGAAATTCTAGAGCTAATTACTAACCTACTCTCCAGTACATACATGAGAATAGATTGAATAAAGTCATCCTCCCCCAACTTAGTTCATTGTGCAGCTATGACTTAGGTGTAATTTCCCTGCCAAAGATTTACTTGTTTCAATTGATGACATTTTCACATATAGATATATAGATTGATCAATTACATATTCAATGTTTAAATATTAATCGATTTACTGAGAATGGAAGTAATTAAACTTGCTTATTGATTATAACTTGATTCTTGAGAGCTTTGGTAAATTGAATGTAATATAGAAGAGGGAGATATTCTGTTATCATTTTAGGTTAAATCCCAAACTTATCATTAATATCAATTTATTTATTCTTGGAACGTCACAGTAGCATATTTCATTACTTTGAGATAGCTATGTGAAATGTCTGTTTATCACCCTGGGCTTGAGAAGACAGTCAGAACGTTATCCTGGGCCACATTCAAAATTAACAAATACAACGACACATTACATCCTGATCCAATAAACCGGTAATATTACTATCATAGTCGGTCACATTCAAAACAACCGTTGCGTTTCCCTTGTCAACAGGACAATTTACTCGTTTGTTGAAGTCTACCAGATGCGATAATACTAGTATTGGGGTTGCTGGAAGAGAAATAACATCCTCTCAAAGACTTCTTTGATAACAGACTTGCTATTAACTAAAAATTAATTAGTCTCTTTGAGAGTGTTTTACGTTAAGAATACTGGTGTACTTTTTGTAGCGTGCAGCGGGGTTCTATAGATTTGATTTATTAAGCAATGATAGATGGCGCTGTTTTCTACAGAGATGTAGCGCAAATCTAATACAGAATTTTGTACGATGGAAATTAGTGCCGTTTTAAGTAGTGATTTGTTGAGTTTTTGTATTGTTTGTGAGCGATTAGCTTAACTACAGGTTACGTTTATGCTGATTTTGCCTCATCGTCTTAACACAATACTGGGTTAAATGCGTAGTTAGGCAATTTACACTGGCTATCCAAAAAGTCCTGAGAGTGATTTTATTCTTATCATATAAGGAACATCAGTGCAGTAAGTATGGTAGCATCTTGAACTGTAGCTCTGCTCAGACGTACTGATGGATGGCTGTTAGTGCACTGTTGCCAGACCGTCAATCATAGGCACTTTATGTCCTGGCATAACAATGAGCGCCGGAACGAGGATGCGGAACACAAGAGCAGAGAAGGCGGTGAGGAAACGGCGGCCAATGGTGTACGGAACTGGACTGTGCCGCGCCAAGGGTGACACCTGGAAGAAGCGAATATAAACGCCGATCGTGCTAGTCTCGGCGCGCAGACCGGCGCCGGATCGTGGACGTTGAATAGTGAGAGAAGACGAAGTAAATATTCCAGAATTCGAATCGAGAACAGCTGCCAACAGGAGTAACGTAAAAGTAGAGTAGTGAAGCAACCCAAATCACTTAATAAAAGCAAGTCTTCTGGTCCAGACTCTATACCGATTAGGTTCCATTCGGAGTATGCTGATGCATTAGCTCCATACTTCATAATCATATACAAGCGTTCGCTCGACAAAAGATCCGTACCCAAAGAGTGGAAAGTTGCTCAGGTCACACCAATATTCTAGAAAAGTAGTAGGAGTAATCCACTAAATTACAGGCCCATATAGTTAACGTCGATATGCAGCAGGATTTTAGAACATATATTGTGTTCGAACATTATGAATTACCTCGGAGAAAACGGTCTATTGACACACAGTTAACATGGCTTTAGAAAACATCGTTTGTGTGAAACGCAACTAGCTCTTTATACACGTGAAGTGCTGCGTGCCGTTGACAAGGGATTTCAGATCGATTCCGTATTTTTGTATTTCTGGAAGGCCTTTGACACTGCACCACACAAGTGGCTCATAGTAAAATTGCGTGCTTATGGAATATCATGTCAGTTATGCGACTGGATCTCCTATTTTCTGTCAGAGAGGTCACAGTTCGTAGTAATTGACGAAAAGTTATCGAGTAAAACAGAAGTGATTTCAGGCGTTCCTTAAGGTAGTGTTATAGGACCTTTCCTGTTCCTTATCTATATAAACGATTTGGGAGACAATCTGAGCAGCCGTCTTTCGTTGTTTGCAGATGACGCTGTCGTTTATCGACTAATAAAGTCATCAGAAGATCAAAACAAACTGCAAAACAATTTACAAAAACATCTGAATGGTGCGATAAGTGGCAGTTGATCCTAAATAACGAAAAATGTGAGCTCATCCACATGAGTGCTAAAAGGAACTCGTTGAACTTCAGTTACTCGATAAATCAGTCTTATCTAAAAGCCGTAAATTCAATTAAATACCTAGGTATTTGTGGTGTGCGTACTGTAAGACCTTCGGTACACACACCATCAGATTATTTGACTTGTCACTCTAACGAGGTAGGCGAGTGCCAGCAATATGTCTCGTGGTCTTATCATGGCGTGTTTATCTTCTGCCGTTAGGTCAGACGATAGAAATGCCACTTGCATGCTTAGAGTAGCAGATTGACAGTGACCAACTTTATACAGAACTTGATTAATTTTCACACACATTTATTAAAATAATAACAATCATAAACGTTACATAACTTGATTCTGGATGCTATGTACAATTGACAATCTCAAGTTCCTTTGGTCTTGGTATGTTAATCTTATTCTCACATGGCTATGTACAGGAATATGGTAATCTTATTAGGTGCAGACTGAAACTTGACTATAGACTAATGCAGACTATTGCAGACTGGTGTAGCCTGATTAATCGGAGGTCTGTACACTCGTTATAACACCTCGCGCATTCAGGTATCAATGCGCGAGTGTGATCCGCGAGGAGAAAAGTTTCTAAGTTAGCAGCAATCTCATTGGCTGCATTACATATTAATAGGCGGATCATCGGAAGCAGAATTTGGTCCATCTCTAAGACAGCGCCATCTCGTAGTGCAGAGACGAACGGCACTGCGCCTGCGATGTTGTGCTTAGCGGGGCGTGCTCTAGTGGGAAAGCTGTGTACGTGCTGTCTGCACGGGTCTATGTACACAACAGTATTACTATTACGAGCAACTTAAATTGGAAAGAACACATAGAAAATGTTGTGGGGAAGATTAACCAAACACTGCATTTTATTTCCAAGACACTTAGAAAATGTAACCGACCTACTAAGGAGACTGCTGCGGAGTCTGGGACCCTTACCAGGTAGGATTGACGGAGAACATCGATAAAGTTCAAAGAAAGGCAGCACGTTTTGTTTTATCGCGAAATATGGGAGAGAGTGTCACAGAAACGATAGAGGATTTTGGCTGGAAATCATTAAAAGAAACGCGTCTTTCGTTGCGACTGAATCTTCTCACGAAATTCCAATCACCAGCTATCTCCTCCGAATGTAAAATTATTTTGTTGACACCGGCCTACATAGGGCGGAATGATCACCACGATAAAATAAGGGAAATCAGTGCTTTCCGCATGCTATACGAGATTGGAATAATAGAGAATTTTGAAGGTGGTTCGATGAACCCTCTGCCAGGCACTTAAATGTGATTTGCAGAGTATCCATGTAGATCTAGATGTAGATGTAGATGTAGTGACGTGTGTCAAAATGTCTGGACAGTTTACTTATCAAGGACTCTAAATTCTATTTCAAGTTGCCCCTCATTTGCGACTACTATTTGTAAATCTCCAAAATTAAGTATTGTCAGTTGCTTTCTAGAAATAAAACTGCTAATGTTATTTGTTTGAAATTGTTAAATAGCATTCGGAGAAAGCTGCATTACGTAGGCACCTTATTAGCGACGAGTGGGCAAGACCTCACACTTTATAGTCACCTGCACCTTTGTTACTCGTTGCAATGGTTTCTATTTTCATCAGAACAAATGTAATTACGTTTTTGCGCTGAGAAATTGATTTAGGTTATTTGAGTCACACCATTGTGTGAACAATGTACATGTATATTATTTGAATTTAAAAATATTTTAAAAGCCTTGTCACGAAACTATAGTTTTGCATTAAAACCAAGTTACTACATGACAGACTGCTGTAATTACCTACCTTGGTTTTCAAATCGTTGTACAATCACTGATCACAACAGTTCCCCAGGTAAACCAAACTGATATCTATATGTGTCTGCCAAACGTCTTCATCAAAGTCGTTTAGTTTGGTTAAACTGCTGTGTTATTTAATAGTTTTCCTGGGAGAATCGAAAGTTGGACATTTTCTCTCATGATGCACGTGCTGGGTAGTTCTTAAACCAATGCCACTAATAGTCTGTACATTAACAAGGTTTTTTCCTTTACAATTGTTGCCTTTTTCATAACAAATCACTGCATTTCTTGATACCACCGCTATGGCTTGTGTCTATCTTACATAAATCTTTCATAATGAGCGTGAATATAAATGCTAAAACTTCACAACCATTGCCTACAACATGTTTTAAATATCTACAGACTTTGTGGATTATAGATACTCTTTGCCACCTAATCTAAGTTGCCCTTTAGTGTCCTATTCGTCCTGCTGTCAACGTTCATATTGTAGCAGTTGTTTGTTAACTCAACCCACTTAGCACATGAGAAATCCCTCTTTCTTTCTGCTCTTCCATTTTCAACTTAACAGACGCTTCCACTCAGTAGAATGAACAGCGCAAATACTGCCACAAAAAACACTTTTTACATCTAGCCAAACTACCAAAACCAAAAATTCAGTAAGGTATGAAAACAAAGTATCATTTATTTAGAGCCAAAATTCAATTCACTCTCAATCGACCACCAAGTATCTCATGCGAAGCTACAGATTGTACAGGTATTTTTTCTTCATATGACCAGATCTAGTAGTTCAGTATTGTCTATAGAACTATACACTATATGTCTTGAACGACGATATCTTCTCTGAGGAGTTATGCTGGCATTCAGTACAGTAGCCTAGTCCAGACCACACCAACGACACGCCTTATTTACCCACTCTAGACTTAGCTACCGACACTGTATGTGCTGGTTGGAGCGAGTTTTGAGGTCTGCGGACAGGAAGGCCGATGGTTTCCATTGTGTTGGAGTGGCGGCCATCTCGTCGACCCACTCATCGGCCACATCTCTCCTCAGAGGGGACCATAATGTGGCTGGGTTGAGTGGTTGCCTGACGCTGTTTTATTGTCCTCTTCCTTTCCCACATTACTAACCTTTTCTACAATTTCTCACACAAATCTGATTCTCTTCGATACTACTGGATGAATGCAGATTTTTCCCTTAGAGAAGCGTTAAATGCCAAATGGTTGCCTACCTCTATGTCCTATGTTATGTTAGAGCTGTAGCCACCTTTAATATTGTAGACTTCTAGTTTATGACAGTGAGAAAATTTTCTCTCAGTTTTAAATCAACTGTGTATTTGTATGAAAACCTATTTTCACAACTGATTTTCGAAATATCTATGTAATTCTATGAGAGGTCTCCCCAAAGTATGGAATTATGGGAAATTTTATATATTTACCCCCACATGTAGACGTAATAATGACGATCTAATCATTTGTTTTCTTCCTACCTGTTTCTCTGTATTGTACCAGTGCCAATAAATCTGAGAGTCTGAAACACTTACTGTCTCCTGAAAGTGGAATACGCAACATTGCGTCAGTCACTGGATGAAAAAAAGGCTTTTATGAAAGAAAAGTTATCATGACCCACAATGAAATACTCAGTATCAGTAGCTTAATGACAAATGATGATTAAATGTCCCCAGTGATCACTCCCAGTCCCCAGATATAAAAAGTTTATCCTCTTGCCTACTTCTTTCTCAATCATGAAGGTAAATTACCGTGCAACACCCCTCCTGCAACGCTTTTGTTAGCTTGTATTCTTTAGGGTGGGGCACAAATTATTTGAAAGGTAAAATTATCTGAAGGAGTTTCATTAGCTGATTTGTGGTGTGTAAATCAGCCTCCCACATATTTCAGTAAGTATTTCTTAAGATTCCAATAGTTCCTTGTATCAGAACACTGGTGTGGAGATTAACTGCTTTTAACGAGAACGCTTAATAGTTTCTATTAATTTAATTTGATTAGATCTACTGCGTTTCTTAAGAAAAACCGCATTTTAAAGTATTGTACTGTATAATAATATTATTCAGGCCTGTTTCTGTAATTAACAATTGATCTGGCCAGACTAGTGGTGATTTTTGGGCTGGACCTCACCTTGAGAGCACATGGATTCATAACTATGTAAGTACTCACCACTCGCTTAGTGTACCAGGAAAACATCAGCCCAGTTTTCTAAATCCTTTTCTACAATCTCCCCCTCCCCCTATTCATTCACCCCAAACAATAGTTCCTCTTACAGTCCAGATACACAATTTTATAAGTACTTCTTTGAAAGTATGGTCTTCACTACTAAACTTATTTTAATTATAAATTTACGATTTTAGTTTTTCACTGATTACATATCCTTCAACATTCTACAACTGTTATAGCGAAATATATCTGTTTTCTGTTTCACTATTTAAGTTATTCTTCTCCATTTTTGTTACCATAATTTTTCAGCACACTATGACCTACAGCATTGATTAATTAATATCATAACTAATGATTTCATGAAATTCACTGTAACTGGCAGTGTGGCACTCGCATATGTAAATGAGGGGATTCACAATTTATTCTTATGAATTTGTAACCAGTAACATTTTTTTTTAACGCAGAGTTCTGTTGGTAGTTGTAATTCATCAAAAAGAATAAATTCCAACGTAGCCAAATTCTAAACTATTATGTGCTTTTCAAAATAACAGTTTAATCTTCCGCTCGTCTATAAATAGACGTCATCCAAAACAGTCATTTGGAAGGTACTTGAGTAATTTCTATCTTCAAGTGCACTCCACAATTACGTAAATTCTCTGCACAAAAATATGCACACCAGTAATGGCAAAATTCAATGTAATTATTTTCAAGTGATATCTGTAATTTCAAGTAATTCACTTTTTTAGGTGAACTGTGATGTGATCAACAGGTACCGTGAACTACCAGTGTCATTGGACTGAACTACTGTTGGACACATTGATCTGTACAATGGGATCACTTAAACGATTCACTGGTATGCAGTTGTCGTAACAGAGACTGTGTTAAGTGAGAAGTGGGATATTTTCATATAAACCGAAAATTGTTTGTAGCACAATCGAACACTCAACTTCAGCACTGGACAGTCACTCTTAATCAATGTGGGCTGGGTCCAGGGTAGTTGCACAAATAATTTTTGGTAGTGTAACGAACTGGTCACCCTATTTAATAAGTGAACTTTCCATGGAATAAAATGTATGACTTATTATTATGGTGTTGGGCATATATTTTAGCAAACACCACCCTGCACTCGTTTAAACTTTGATGTGATCAAGGTTGCTGCTACCAAGGAGAGGCCACATAGGTCAGTTCCGCCCCAGACCCTAAGTAATAGAATTATTGGTGTATTGGTCTTGACGAATAACTATAACCTTTGCTTCTGCTCCACATCAGGACGTTAATGGTCTTATGTATTGAATAGTATTTATTACAGAGGTTCGGTTGAACCACAGTTCCTTTGCACTATGTCAGAATAACTGCCGTTGTCATCTGTAAATCCCATAAAAACTACTAACGATCACACATATGATAGAGGGTTGGAACTTAAATAGTGGCAACTATTTATTCACAACCGTTACAAATGAGTTACATGTTTGCACCTGCTACTGTCCTCCAAAGTAGTCACCAGCGTCGTGTAGAACCTGTTGCCAGCGAAGTGGAAGGCGTAGTATACGATTACCAGAGCCTGTTCTGTTGAATGGAGCGGTCTACTGCCTGTCGAATCTCTGGAACAGTTCTGAAGCGAATGCGACGAAGTGGTTCCTTCATCTTCGGAATCAAATCATAGTGACAAGGACTTAAGTCCGGAGAGTATGGTGGATGGTGCAGTACTTTTCTTGCTACCATTCATTACGTATCAGACCTCTATCTAGCCTACGTGAGATTACGCGTGCCTTTCGGCTACTTCAGTGTGGCGTAGCTGTCTTGTTACGCCACAACATGTAGTTTTAAGTGTTAGGCCTTCAGCTGATCTGAATTTAACTTGTTTACTCTTGAAGTGTCTGATTCTTCGGGCCTTCAGCCTAACTAAAGAACTGTTTAAAGATTAGGCTTTACCTTTAAAATTTTGGTTGAGTTTTGCCTAATTAAGAACTGTTTTAAGTAACGCCTTTGTTTTTTTTAAATGTAATGTTGTTTAGCCTTAAGTGTTAGGCTTTTAGCCGATTTTGAATTCAGATTGTTTGCCCTGAAAATCTCAGATTCTTTGGGCCTTCAGCTTAAATAAAGAACTGTTGTAAGGTAAGGCTTGCCTTTTAAATTTCTGATTATGCTTGCGGTTTAAGTTATTGGCTTTCAGCCGTTTTTAAATTAAAGTGGCTTTCAGCTGGTAATAAAGTCCCAAAGATTAAAGCTGTGTGTTTAAAAAAAAATTTCTCTTGGGCTCTTGTAATGTTTGATCAAATAATTAAGTTGTATGTCGAGTGTAACTGTCAGCCCCTTATTTTTGCACCTTTCCTCGATCTAAACTGCCTGTCCTGTCCTACGGGTTTAGCAGGGCGTCTCAATCTCCAGGTAGCGTAACATAAGCAGTATTCAGTCCATTCCAAGTAAACACAGATCGCACCATTATGGAGCCACCACTAGCTTGCAACTTCCCTTGTCAACAACTGGGATCCATAGCGTCTTGGTGTCTGCGACACATTCGAACACTACCATCAGCTCTTACCAACTGAAATCGGAACTCATCTGACCAGGCCACTGGTTTCTGATCGTCTAGGATCGATCCCACATGGTCACGAGCCCAGGAGAGGTGCTGTAGGCGTTGTCGTGCTGTTAGCAAAGGCACTTGCATTCGTCGTCTGTTGCCACAGCCCATTAACATCAGATTTCGCTGCACTGTCCTAACGATTGGTCTCATATTGATTTCTGGGTTGTTTCATGCAGAGTTGCTTGTCTATTAGCACTGAGAACTCTACGCGAATTCCACTGCCCTGAGTCGTTAAGTGAAGGCTGTCGGCCACTGCGTTGTCCGTGGTGAGAGGAGATGCCTGAAATTCAGCGTTGTCGCCGCACAAGAGACTCTGTGCATTTGTGGATATTGAATTCCATAACGATTTCCGAAATGGAATGTCGCATGCGTCTATTTCCAACAACCATTCCGCGCTCAAAGAAGAAACCACCATAATAATGAAATAAGGGAAATCAACGCTTGCACGGAAAGATATATCTGTTCGTTTTTTCCGCACTCAGTTCAAGGGTGGAATAGTAGAGAATTATTGTGAAGTTGGTCCGATGAATCATCTTCCAGGCACTTAAGTGTGATTTGCAGAGTACCCATGTAGACTTAACTGTAGAACGTGGATGTCTGTTAATTCCCGTCGTGCGGTGATAATCGCATCGGAAACATATTTGCACGGATCACCCGAGCACAAATGACAGCTCCAACCTTGCACTGCCCTCCTATATCTTGTGAATGCAACACTGTCGCCATCTGTACATGTGAAAATCGCTGTCCCATGACTTTCTTCACCACAGTGCACACAAAATCGGTTTACGTGATTGGTAAAAATAGACACGTCATGCAGCAACTCTGGGGGCTTCACTCGCCAAGCCCACAACTGAGTGAATTGATACACTTTGAAAAAATATTTCATAAGAATGGATATACCAAATATCAGATCGAGAGAGCTCTGCAAGCGAAAAAACCAGACCAACCGAAAGAAAAGCAAGAAGAAAGAGATGTAAAGCCTATAGTTTTTCTATCGTATGTAGGAAATATTTCTTCTAAAACTACAAGAGTGTATATGATCTTTGTTCCATGGGCCAAGACTGCAGCTCTTCTGAGATCTTTGAATGGTGATCTGCCTTTAGAAAAGGTTGGGGTGTACACGAAATTCCTTGTGTGTACTGTACATGATACATAGGAAAAACAAGAACGTTGCATTGTACATCAATGATTAACCCACCTGCAACAGCCCAATAAATATTCAGCTGCTGAAGATTGTATTTTCATTGGCTATTCAAACGATTACGGACAAGTTAAGACACTGACCTCATCCTACTGAGGTACAGTGGTCAAGGAAGCACTGCGGATTCCTTGATTCTGAACCAGCATTGTTTTACCCTTAGTCAAATAAAGGTTTGCCTGTGATTGATGCCCTAGTATTTCTCAACATTCTATCTCTGACGCGTAAGCGTTTACTCCAGAGTGTAAAGTGATTTAAAAACCTTGCAGGTGACTCTAATTAAGAATGGCTGAAATATTATCGCTGAAATATCGGAACAAGAAGTAAGAGTATCTCGGATACGTGCCGAAGAAGATGAAATATTCGATCCGTTGGGAAAACATCATAAACAAAAGATAAATCAACGTTATTTCATTTGATACTTGGTGGCGTTTAAAGAATTGTTACTATGGAAGGCAGTGATAGTTCAGTGGTTGTGAAGGAACATGATGTACTACATAGCAGTGTATGTAGAAGTCAACTAGTGGCTCTGAGCACTATGCGACTTAACTTCTGAGGTCATCAGTCGCCTAGAACTTAGAACCAATTAAACCTAACTAACCTAAGGACATCACACACATCCATGCCCGAGGCAGGATTCGAACCTGCGACCGTAGCGATCGCCCGGCTCCAGACTGCAGCGCCTAGAACCGCATGGCCACTCCGGCCGGCGTCAAACTAGTACTCTAGAACTAAGACATGGAGGGGAATCAGAAAGTAATGATGCTCCTGTTGCACATTTATAGCAATTATCTCCTATTAAAATAAATGTCGTGTAAATAGGGCCTCCCGTGGGGAAGAGCGTTCGCCGGGTGCAAGTCTTTCGATTTGACGCCACCTCGGCGACTTCCGTGTCGATGGGGATGAAATGATGATGATTAGGACCACACAACACCCAGTCCCTGAGTGGAGAAAATCTCCGACGCAACCGGGAATCGAACCCGGGCCCTGAAAAATGACATTCTGTCGCGCTGACCACTTTTTTTTCCGTTGCGTTTGGTCTGGGCGGACGTCACAAGACATCCGTTCAAGTTTATCGTTGATTCCTTTACTCAGTTTTTTTATTAGATGGCGAGCAGCCGTCTGACAGAACACGCTGAGCTACCGTGCCGGTATCCACTCAGTCACCAGGAGCGGACGTTATCTCCTATTGACAAGGGACAAAATTAAGTACCCATATACCAGCATTAATTAACGAGGAATGACACCAGGTCGCTCGAAGGGATGACAATTGAAAAGACGAATGCCGGAGGCGGCAGTAACATCAAACACCTTCTCCGAGTTTTAACCAGGAGTCACTTCCCGCTATACAAGTAAACATTTAACCAAGCACAAGGAAGGAACCCTAAAGAGAAAATTCAAATAAAACCCCCAGAAGATTATAAAGGAAAGGGAACCCCAACTATTTAAATGTAGAAGAATTAGCTCTCCCCAAATGCAGTGTAAACGCTAAGGCCACACTTACGAGGCCACCAAAATTGGTTACAAAAGGTCTTATACATTTGCTTCTTTTCTTTAAAAGAAAAACAAGGCTGCTTAACTTCTGATGGACGTCTGGTATGGCTCGTGTAGGATACACCAGGCAGCAACCCAAGCTAGGCGGTCGCAAGGCACGGCGAGCAAAATCAGGAGAGCAGACAGGCAGCCAGCCAGCACATATCCTCCATCCTCAGCCGGCAGACCGCGTACAACCAACTCCACATATACGTGGCTGCTTCCCACCTCGTACCTCGCGGCATCTCAGCAGGTCGCCCGAGCAAACCGTCAACTGCCACAAGGCAAGCAAGGATAAGAAACATCGAAGGATCGATAATGGACATCCAAGAGACTGGCGCGCCACTAACGAGCGCCACGGCTCAGATAGTGTTATCCGGCGACGTTATTGTGACGGAATAACTTTTCAGTTTATTCAGGATGATTTCACAGTGCCGTGATGCAGCGCTGCTAACGTCAAAACTTATAAATCCCGATATCCAGCCAGTCTTTAATGGAAGGTCACATTAAAACTTGAAATTTTGTTATTGGAGCGAAATTTTTCTATTGGGAACTTAAACGAGATTTCTTCTGTTGGAAGGTTACACTAAATGTGAATATAAAAATTATTTTTTCTGTTCGGAGGTTACACTATGTGTTAAGTTTGTCGCGGACATCTGGACTCTGAAATGAAAACGACGACGCATTGACGCCTGCTGCAACTTATTTCAAATGTAAAACGAGGACGATTCGTTTCTGGAGAAAGCCATCATCAGTGACGAGACTTGGTGTTATCTATAACAACTAATCACAAAACGACAAAGTGCTGAAATTCACATGAGGGGCCAATGCTCTGACGACAAAGCCGACATTCAGGCCAATGCAACAGGCAAGCGGGACACAATGCGAAAAAAGGGCCTTCTAAGCGTTTTACTGAAGTAGAAAGAGACTGTGTAGAACAGCTGAAGCACTATAACCAACCTCTCAACTTCAATCCACTCTCGAAACATTTGGGCTGATGCGGTATTTAGTGGCCTGATTTTGGTGTTCAGCAAAAGTTGCAGTACTCTCCGTAGGCATACTGTACTTATGAGTTGCAAGCAGTTTTTAGGGCTGTGAGCAGGAAGGCCTATGGTTATATTTCTGTAGGATTGGCGCCCATCACACATTCCGACATATCGGCTACGCCTCTCCTCAGAGGGGATCATGTTCTGGGTGTGTGGGTGGGATACTTGCCTCTGAAGCTTTTTTATGGTCCTCTCGTTCCCACATTCGTGACTTTTTCACTTTCTTACACCATTCTGATTCTCTTCAATACAACTGACAGAACTCAGATTTTCCCATAGAGCAGCGTTTAATGCCGAAGAGTGGTTGTTGGTTTTTCCAGTATGCTTCTCGATCTGCAGTTCAATTCCACACCTCTTTATCCTACGTATATTGCAGCAATCGACATATTTAATATCGAGATTCCTACTTTACGACACTGAGAATATTTCTTTCCAGTTATACTACTTTTAAATTAACTGTGTTATTCGTATGAAGACCTATTTCCACAATTGATTTTCGAAGTATGTATGCAATTCTATCAGAGATTTCCTCAAAATATGTAATGCTGGAAAATTTTATGGGCTTAGTCTCTTGTGCACACCTAATTATGCCGATCTAATCACTGTGTTTCGGACCTATCTGTTTGTTTGTATCGTACTAGTGTCAAAAAATGGTTCAAATGGCTCTGAGCACTATGGGACTCAACTGCTGTGGTCATAGGTCCCCTAGAACTTAGAACTACTTAAACCTAACTAACCTAAGGACATCACACACATCCATGCCCGAGGCAGGATTTGAACCTGCGACCGTAGCGGTCGTGCGGTTCCAGACTGTAGCGCCTTTAACCGCTCGGTCACTCCGGCCGGCTACTAGTGTCAATATATCTAAAGGTTTGAAGTACTTGCTAGTTTCTAAAAGTAGAATATGCAGCATTTCGTCAATAATTGCATGTAAAAGGTTTTTATGAACGAAAAACTAACATGACCCGCTATGAAGTTCGTAGTAGTACTGGATGATGGTAAATGATGAACGTATGCTGCCAATGATTATTCTTAAACCTCAGATATATGAAGTTAACCGCTTGTCTACCTCATTTTCAGTCGCGGAAGTAAATAACAATGCAAACTACTAAAAATACGATTTCATCTCTCCCAGCAAATGTTCAAATGTGTGTGAAATCCTATAGGACTTAACTGCTAAGGTTATCACTCCTTAAGTTTACACACTACTTATCCTAAATTATCCTAAGGACAAACACACACATCCATGCCCGAGGGAGGACTCGAACCTCCGCCGGGACCAGCCGCACAGTCCATGACTGCAGCACCTAAGACCACTTGGCTAATCCCGCGCGGCTCTCTCCCATCAATGAGCATAATTGTATAATCGGCGTAGTGGCAATAAAATAAAATCATACCATAATATTCCAAGAATTACTTCAGGGAGAAAAATATTTAAATGCGACCTTGGCTCTGAAGTGCTTCTTCAAATATTACAATCTGCAGATCGCCCCTGATGATAGTGTCTGTAATATACAAAATCATACTTTTTAAGTGAGGGCTATAAATAAAAAACTATTCTTTAAAAATGTGTTACCCAGTGCCCCAGCTAAATATCACGCCTCATCCAACCTTTATGTTTGTTTGTATACCATAGTGTGGGACACAAAGTATCTGAAAGAAAAAATTATGTGAAGAAATTCAGTTACTTCCTTATACTTCAGTAAGTTTTTCTTATGATTTCAACAGCTCCTTCATTGGGAACATTGCTATAGAGACTAACTTATTCTAAAGAGAAGACTTAATATTTTCACTTAGTTTGATAAGATCTTCTGCGTTTTGTAAGAAATATTTCGTTTGATAATGTAGGAACGTACAGTTATCTTATTCCATTTAAGAACCATTCAGATTACCGGGTCTGACACTATAATTAACGACTGGTCTGGTCAGACTAATTGTTATATTTGGGCTGGACCTTAATTGAAGAGCGCATATATTCATAACTATGTATGTATTCACCACTCATTGTACCAGGAAAGCATCCACCCATGTTTTACAATCTCAATCTTCCCCCATCCATTCTGTCTTACAATGGTTCCTCCCACCACTTTTTTGAAAGTATGGATTTCCCTACTTAATGTATTTTGCTCACATATTTACGATTTTCGTTTTTCACTGATTGCGTATAGCTTCTACATGTTACAAATATTATAACGATTTATACTTGTTCTCGATTTCACAAATTAAGTCATTCTTCTCCATTTTTGTATATATAGAAATTTTAGGACTGTGTAGTTGTGTATAGTAGTCTGTATTCACATTCACAATATAAATACAATAGGTACAGCTTGTAAGCAAAATATTAGGATCACTTTACGGCGACAGTTAGTGGTTATTTATATACACTATGTGATCAAGAGTATCCGGACACATGGCTGAAAATGACTTACAAGTTCGTGGTGTCCTCCATCTGCAATGCTGGAATTCAATAGCGTTGGTCGATTATTAGCCTTGACGACAGCTTCTACTCTCGCAGGCATACGCTGAATGGTTTCTTGGAGAATGGCAACCTATTCTTCATGGAGTGTTGCACTGAGGAGAGGTATCTACGGCGGTCGGTGAGGCCTGGCACGAAGTAGGCGTTCCGAAACATCACCAAGGTGTTCTATAGGATTCAGGTCAGGACTCTGTGCAGGCCAGTCAATTTCAGGGATGTTACTATCGTGTAACCACCCCGCCACAGGCCGTGCATTATGAATACGTGCTCGATCGTGTTGGAAGATGCAACCGCCATCCTGGAATTCCTCTTCAATAGTGGGTAGCAAGAAGGTGCTTAAAACATCAGTGTAGGCCTGTGCTGTGATAGCGCTATGCAAAACAAGAAGGGGTGCAAGCCCCCGCCATGAAAAACACGACCACGCCATAACACCACCGCCGCCGAATTTTACTGTTGGCACTGCACACGCTCGCAGATGACGTTCACCGGGCATTCGCCATACCCGCACAACGCCATGGGATCGCCACATTTTGTACCGTGATTCGCCACTCCACACAACGTTTTTCCAGCGTTCAGTAGTCCAATGTTTACGCTCCTTACACCAAGCGAGGCGGCGTTTGACATTTACCGACTTGATGTGTGGCTTATGAGAAGCTGCTCGACCATGAAATCCAAGTATTCTCACCTAACGGCTAACTGTCATAGTACTTACAGTGGATCCTGATGCAGTTTTGAATTCCTGTATTTGGATTTCCTGGATAGATGACTGCCTATTACAGATTACGAGCCACTTCAAATGTCAGCGGTCTCTGACAGTCAACAGACGAGGTCGGCCTGTAGACTTTTGTGCTGTACGTGTCCCTTCACGTTCCCACTTCACTATCACGTTGGATACAGTGGACCTAGGGATTTTTAGGAAATCTCGCGTACAGACGTATGAAACAAGTGACACCCAATCACCTGACCACGTTAGAATTCCGTGAGTTCCGCGGAGCGCCACAATCTGCTCTCTCACGATGTCTAATGACTACTAATGGCCGGCCGCTGTGGTCGAGAGGTTCTAGGCGCTTCAGTCCGGAACCGCGTTGCTGCTGCGGTCGCAGGTTCGAATCCTGTCTCTGACATGGATGTATGTGATGTCCTTAGGGTTAGTTAGGTTTAAGTAGTTCTAAGTCTATGGGACTGATGACCTCAGATGTTAACTCCCATAGTGCTTAGAGCCATTTGAACCATTTTTTGACTACTGAGGTCGCTGATCGGAGTAGCTGGCAGTGGGTGGCAGCACAATGCACCTAATATGAAAAACGTATGTTTTCGGAGGTGTCCGGATACTTTTCATCACTTAGTGTTCCTACAGACTAACATATTGAGATTTATACGATATTTTTTCGTAGTCGTAGGGTAAATATGTAACATATTTAACACAATCAGGTCATGGGCTATTCCGTACTGTTATGACACTCAATTTCGCTAGCAAGTCATTCGTTCCTCTGCTAGAGAGAAACTCTGCTAGTTTTCAAACATTATCCTCATGTAGACCGTGTAACGGATTACGGTGACTTCTTTCATATTACATAGTTTTAGGAAGTCAAATTAAACACCTTTCTGCCGCCAAATTTCAACCTTATTTATTTGGCAACCAGTTTCAGCGCTTTACTGCACTATCTTCAGGTCCTGCACTGACGTGTAGGAAGAATCTACTTCGGTTGTGATCAAAACAGTGGCAAGCAACACTGGTATTAGTAGATATTTGCTATAGTGATCACTTCAACCATCACGTACCTGCAGATGGTGACTGATGTGATCACTATAGCAAATACCTTCTGCAGGTTGTTCCGAGTAATAGACTCATCCTACCAGGGGACTCCAATGGGTGTCTGGTGAAGATGCACACACCTGCTACGTTTTGACACAGCCATTGACCAAGAAGGATAATGGACTTCTAAAATATGTACAGTCCAGGTACTACAATGGCCTAGAAGGATCCTTGAGGTGATGTCCACTACCGCTGGTTCTGACATAGCCTTTGACCATAAAACATAATCTATTAAAATAACACGAGTGCTCCTACTAGTGGACTGCAGTAAGTTACTTGAGCCAACGCTCACTCTAATTTCGTTGTGAAGCAGCCATCCGGCATGAAGCAGTGGGCTATAAAACGACTACAGACCATCATCTAGTGGACTTTAGTAGCTTCTGCCTCGTGATGACTGGGTGTTGTGTGATGTCCTTAGGTTAGTTAGGTTTACGTAGTTCTAAGTTCTAGGGGACTGATGACCATCGATGTTAAGTCCCATAGTGCTCAGAGCCATTTGAACCACTTTAGTAGCTGTCTTCAGAATATGCTCACTTCCATTACTTTTTTTTATGCAGCCATCAGCCAAGAAGTATAATGCACTATTGGAATGACTTAGAGTCCTGCACTGGTGAACTCTAGCAGGTGTCTTGAAACGATGTTCAGTTCTACTATGCTCTGACGTAACCGTCTTTCTAGTAGAATAATGGGCTATTAGAATGGCTAGAGTAACTCCACTAGTGCACAGTACTGGGGACCTTGGGAAGATGGTCATTCCCAGTACGTTCTGAAGTAACCACCTGTGGCGGTGCAGTTTGGTTCTTTACACAAGAATGTCCTATTCACGTTCCACTGGTCTTCTCATGCAACACACGTTTTCCCTGAAGAGAACTATCGATGCTGGTAATCTAGAGAAGCTGTAGTTGAGACTGGCCGCACTAACGTATTTACTGGACGCAAAAAATTGTTTTCTAGTTCCATTTTGTACTAACTAGTAAATGAGAGAAAGTAATCTAATAAAAATTTCAATATACTGTCACATCTAGGACACCATTTCAACTGCCAAATCCTAATTAATTTTGAGATAACATTACGACATTCGCAACTAGTCACATTCACTCTCAATAGCCATCTGGGTATACAGCGTAACCTATTACTGTAAAAGTACACACCCATCGGAGGTTTGAGTCCTCCCTCTGCCATAGGTGTTTGTGTTATCTTTAGCGTAAGTTTGTTTAAGTTAGATTAAGTAGTGTGTAAGCCTAGCGGCCGATGACCTCAGGAGTTTTGTCCCATAGGAACTTACCACAAATAGAAAAACACATACTGACTCTCTGTGAATTGCACGCTCGCTCAATATTGTACGGAGCGTTTATTTCAAACTATCAGTTCTAGGTTACTGTGATGTGGTCGGAAAAGTGAGGTCACTTGTTAATAGTGGAAGTGTTATGTGTCATAAGATATAGTCATCAGCTACAGAGGATTGAGAATCAGATATGAAACCTTCTGTGAAATACACTAGCAGCCATCGTATCAGTTGACTTCATAAAATTTATATTACCAGCAACACTCACGAACTTTCAGGAAGGTCATAAATTTACATCGTACTTCACAAGATGCATACATTTGAGGGGATCAGATAAAATTTATTCAGAAGGCGAAAGACGACCATTTATACTACCAAACTACAAAAACGGTGCATAGCGCACGGGCGTCCTTGCAGGATTCCTGTCAATTAGTTTTCAAGGGTAACTAAAGTTACAGTATTTCATGTAATTATTCACCAAATAGAAAAATTTAAAACACTGTCATAATCTACTCAGTAAGAGGTACAATATTACGCTGAAGGTTTTTACACAATAACTCAAGTATTAAAGTTAGAAACTGTCTACAAATCTTCAGACAGGACACGCATACTCCCTAGACTATATTCATCCAGCATTTGAGATTGAGAGGACTTAGCGACTTCCAACAAGCAATAACTACGATTTCAAACCTTTTCGAAACTGTTTTGTCGACCCCTGTCCCTCCCTCGCACCCTACCACAAAATAATGAAAGGAAAAATTGTAATCGCCTACTACTGATCATGTAGTAAAACTTCAACATGAGTCACCACTGACTGTATCTGAAAAACTACATCACTGTACTACACGTAGTTCAGAAGGTATCACTTCATAAACAAGAAGACGCGAGAAAAACGGAGCATAAATTACTCACCATATACTCATTCATTGTTTGATAATGAGAGTAATTTGCCCCTGCTAACAGACTTTCGATATTGTTTCAAACCTTTTCTATATATTTTCATTCTCTTTCGGTTAATATACTGTAATTAATACAATTCAACATAATTAGGGTTTTGAATCTTCAACCACAAACGTTTTACATGAATGGCGTCACATTTTTAACACATTAACAATGCAAGGGAGTTAGATTCTTCGAAGAATTTGGAAGTATGGGTTTACTGGTGATAAAGCTAAAGCATCGACGTGAAGTTAGTATAAGGCAGATCCTTCCTAAAATTTCCCATATAATAATGCAAAATGAAGAAAGTAAACTATTTTGGCCGTACCTGAAAAGCAATGGAATCGTCTTCGTGAGCAAGGTTTCCCATCGCTGCAGTTCTGCGTATGGCCGTGCAGTCACTGGTTCGGTGCGCGACACACCGTTCATACTTTTTTCGCTCTAATACACCATCCACGTGGATGTTAGGCGCAGAAGGACAGATAGTATATCGCTTTTTATCACTCGTATTTCAAGAAAATGCGAGTACACCATACCGTTTACTGTTATGCCACTGTACTTCCCTATACTTATCTGCACGTCCACTTGTTTTCTTACAGTTACATCTCCAGAAATATGTAAATACTCATGTCACACAACGCGCGCTATCGCAGGAAATGATCCATTGTCGGGAACTGTCAACAGTCGAGAAATCGACACACACGTCTCCGTGCACGGTGTATCATCCCCCCACAACCGAATGGCATCACGCTCTTGAACTTGTAAGTGTATACATAGAAGGTCTAGTAAATAAAAGATTCTCTTCCAAAATTGTTGCCTAGTAGAGAACTTTCTCCTTCCAAAACGAATTATAGAGCAATTTAGTGAAAAAGCGCAGTCACAAGTAACATAGTGCGAAAGAAAAATTAGATAATTTTTATTGTCCGAGAAAGGATGCCAGTCCAGTAGAAGAACAGAACAGATTAAAGAATCTTTATACGCATGATGATGTTACGTGCAGTGCACAGTGAGCGATATTTACTTGAAAATCTAAAAATGTTTGCTATTTATTTTAAAATACTAAAATAGCAACTTGATTCATACCGAAATATTTCAGTTCTATAAGACGCAAGGTCTCCAAATTATCAACGGAAACATAGTGTCTCACAGTAACATCAACTCATAGATTTTTGTTATTATGCACTTTAAACGAAATCACAGATGTTAACCTTTGGGTCGCAGTTACGTTTTTGATACGTGGAACTTCCCAACATTGTAACAGACCTAAAATCTTAATATTCAGAAAAATGAGTTAAATAATTTAATTTACTTTAGCTATCATTAATGCACTGTTGAAGAATCGTTAATTACATCCACATCAGTTTGTCTCCGTCTTCGTATCTCTTTATCTAGTTTCGGGCCAGACTGTGATATCTATAGTAATTTTTCTTCTATAACTTTTGTCCAGTCTAGATTCCACCTCCTTATACTGGTCTTTATCGAGTCAGTTCATCTCGCTCATTGTGTCACTCTTGCCCTCAAACTTGGCCTCCATAATTCATTTTGCTAACATCTCTATTTCCCCTACTCTTCTAAGTTCTGTCATTCAACTTCTCTGTTCCAAGTTCCTTCCGAACATCTTCATTTCTCACTCTTTCACTCCACGTTAGTAGTAGGGAGATAACAGTGTCAGCGAAGTTTCGAAATCAGATTGCTGTCAAATTTCTAAGCAAATTAATGAAATTGATCAATTAACTAGGTTCATTCTCACCCACCCCAAATACGCCCACCCACACCCACACCCACACGACATCATGTGTTTACCTTAGCCTGCATGTGGCTTCCCTGCCCTCACCCCTTCCATCACCTACACTACTGGCAGAAATTTAGAATTTTGGCGGGAATTTCGAATTTTTGCAAGAATTTCGAATTTTGGTGGGAATTTCTTTGTCCCAGGAATGCACTCAGATCCCGCCACACCATCCACCCGGTAACTGGAGGGAAATGTGTCGTTTCCTTCTGGATGGAAAGCCCAAGTGCACTCCCTCCATCACTTGGAAACTGTCCAGATGCAGGAGAGGAAGGTTAGATTAGTGTGATTGTTTGTTTTGGTTGGGAAACTGAAGTAAAGATCAGTCCTAATTATGTAATTAATCGTAAATATCAGTCCTGATTACACAAATATATGCATAGAGCTACACAAGAACTGATTGAAGTCGCAATACAGTTCAGAAACTGATGATAACATACAACTGGTGTTAGCCTGCTGGGAAAAACTTCACAGTACCACTCGAAACGAGTGGCAGATGCACTCAAGCTCTACCTTTCTTTGTTTTCTTTTTGGGGAAATATTTTCAACTTGTGAGATACTGGTGTTGGACATAAAGGAGTGTAACCTGTAAAAATACAGCTGAGGACTGTATATGTCACTGTTTTATGTCAGAGTTCGCTACAGACGCCTCACGCTGCAGTCCAGGTAACTGAAGCCAAAACACGCTACTGCAACTGACGGAAAATGCTTCAGTGTTCTAATTACACATGGAAACTGTCGTGAAAAAACCAGCACTCGTAATGAATGGGTCATAATGTAACACATGTACTGGGGATAATCGTCAACCCAAAAGACTGCAGATGGGTGGCAGCTGAATGTGTGTTCTCCTTGAGGTACAGTCACAAACTGCCGAAATTAGAGGTCCTCTTACCTTCCCTCATCGCTCCCACTCCCTCCCTCCCTCCCTCCTTGCATATACGGTGGAGACACAGACTTTTCAGACAGTCAACTGCTAGCCCAAACACCTCGCGATTTTTCTACCTCCCTTCCGCCAGTGGCCGGCCGATGTGGCCGAGCGGTTCTAGGCGCTTCAGTCTGGAACCGCGCGACCGCTACGGTCGCAGGTTCGAATCCTGCCTCGGGCATGGATGTGTGTGATGTCCTTAGGTTAGTTAGGTTTAAGTAGTTCTAAGTTCTAGGGGACTGATGACCTCAGATGTTAAGTGCCATAGTGGTCAGAGCCATTTGAACCATTTTGAGCCTTCCGCCAGTGAATGAGCTCGCCATGGTCACTGACCGCTTTGAGGTAATGGTCCAATAACACAAAAGCATGAAGCAACCATGCATCACCCTGGCAAGTGCCCAATATTCTGAGGGGGAAACACTATACTGTAACAACTGTGTTTGACGTCATCATAGCTCCTATAATCAAGCATCTATTAAAAAGGTAAACATGTCCTCTTTCCACAAATATAGGCGCGGCCCCTTTGCTTTTAGTTTTGTGAGCAAAATCGGTATAGCTATTACTTCAACTGCAGGATGCAATTCGCATCTCATCCAACGAAGTGCACTGCTACCGATTACAGATGACCAAAATTCTTAGGTCGAGCTATACATCTCCTGTATATGTCCACCCTGCATAAAACTGGGAAGAAAAGCTTCCACTACTTTGATGCGAAAAATACCGATCACCATAGAATATCCTAGTTATTTCTAAAGCGTCATCAAAGTAAAGAAAAAGAGAGGATTTTAACTCCGAAGAAAACACATCTATGTTAAGGAATTTCTTTCAGTTTGATGGACAAATTACACGGCCTGAGAGTGTCTTTAGCGTTCAAATCAGTGTCCATAAATAAACACTCATGCACATGTGTATCACAGACATTTCAGACACGTGAAATAACATTACAAAATACAATTTGTCACACCATTTAATCACATCTTGAAAAAAACACAATTATTTTACATTTGACAACAACAAACAATAATTCAAGAGGACATTCATGTTTTGTACGTATTGACAGGTTCCGTTTTACCAATGCAATGCAGTATCACAGTGGCGTTTACAAAACAAATAGAACCTACTATAAGACTTTACTGTATCTCTTTCTTCCAATACATCGAAATCAAATACTGCCTGCATGCTTACATTTGACAGTTTTGATCCAGAACTTACCTCTTCCGATATGTGTGTAAAGTTTCTATCATACAGCAGATTCTTGCTTTCTAGTTTTGCAAGTAATTTGATCATCACAGCCTGCTTCACACAGGTTTCTCACATGTCGGGAAGAAACACTGTCATTTCTAGGTTCCACAATGAGGAATAACTCAAGTGGTGTCTACTTTATAATTAGAGGTTATGAAGTGTGAAATGACATAGTACTTGCGGAAATACCTACTTTTAAACATGCAGTGGTGACTATGATAATAAAAACAGTAATGATCCCATGAAGACAGATACAGCCCATTTCTGTCAGTTTTATGAGCAAAATCTGTGTATTTTGGAGAAACCTATCTACATTCAAACTTTAACCAGCTTCACTGCCCCTTGTAACAGAACCTCTTATTACTGCATCTATCTCTTCCAATATACTGAAAACCAGATTCTGTCTGTGTGTTGATATGGAGCATATTACATACATATGTGCCGCTCCAGTGGAGCAGGTCACCAATGGTCAAAGATGCTAGCACAGATGTGCGTAAATTTTTGTCAATGGTACTGGAAAATCATCTTATCCAACAGACCATCAATCACAAGAGAGGGTTCCTGTATTGTTCGGTCGTAATCAGTTTAAAACATTGTTTTTTCAGCTCTAATTCATCCATGCAGTGTATCTGTACATCACTTTACACATTGTTTTTCTACCATGACTTCGAGGACAATGTCAGGAGCTAAACTGGCATTAACATATTTTGATCCATTGGCTCTCACAAAAAGTTGAGCATCGCATCGTGTAAACTATGCAGCTTCCACAATACACAGATTTGTAGAAATGAAACACAGACATGACATTTCTCACTGACAAGAATGTGGAAGACTTTGCAACATATGGAAACTGGAAGAGTCTGCGGCATTGTAGAGTGTTTCTAACAGCTATCTGAAGGTGATGACCTGTACAGTTAATCTCATCTTCCACAGTGATGGGGTAGTGGATGTCTCCGTGTTTTGTTTTGAAGATCATTGCCGGCCGCTGTGGCCGAGCGGTCATAGGCGCTTCAGTCTGGAAACGCGCGACCGCTACTATCGCGAGTTCGAATCCTGCCTCAGACATGGTTGTGCGTGATGTCCTTAGGTTAGTTAGGTTCAAGTAGTTCTAAGTTCTAGGGGACTAGCCCACATCTCGTGGTCGTGCGGTAGCGTTCTCGCTTCCCACGCCCGGGTTCCCGGGTTCGATTCCCGGCGGGGTCAGGGATTTTCTCTGCCTCGTGATGGCTGGGTGTTGTGTGCTGTCCTTAGGTTAGTTAGGTTTAAGTAGTTCTAAGTTCTAGGGGACTGATGACCATAGATGTTAAGTCCCATAGTGCTCAGAGCCATTTGAACCATTTCTAGGGGACTGATGACTCCAGATGTTAAGTCCCACAGTGCTTAGAGCCATTTGAACCTTATTTTTTAAGAGTATTGTTTTCTAATTTTACAGTGCTTAATGTTTCAGTGTTGACCATTTCCAGAACGTGCCTTCACACCATGAGTTAGGTAGTAGAAAAAAAGAGGTACCATTTTCTTATTGATGGAAAGAAAAAACATGTGAATCTGCATCATTTAGCAATGCCTGCAAACAACTGTTTGAAGATGATGACCTGTACATTTAATCTCATGCTCCACAGCGACAAGCAGCAGATATCTACTTTTCTGCCAAGGCTCTCTATGTCTAAACCAAGTTGATGCGTGTCTATCATTATGTGCTAATCAACAGCATACCATCAGACAGATGGTATGAGAAAGACACCGTTGGTATGGGATGATGTACTGTATTAAACAGTGCAGTTGATAGTGTGATGAATTTAAGAATTTTACCAGTTACTCCTTAATTCCAACTGCAACCAATGATGTGGCAGAATGCTTCCCAAATTCTGCATCATTGCTAAATCACCTCCACTACTATTCAAGTAGCATATACTAGATTGCGTCTGTGCAGTATCTCCATTCGGCCATATACGCCAAAGTATACCAGACAGTGTCTTATACTGACTCAATTATCTACTTATTTACAGTACATCAATCATAGTGCACAATTTATGATTAAAACTGGCTATCTTTCCCTCTATGGATGGGTGTCACAGAGTATTCTCGCATTCAATGGATAAAATTGGAGATTGACAGATCCATCCCACATTAGACTTGACCAATCCTCCCTGTAGCACCAATCTTACTCAGGGCAACCATCTACATGCACGACATATCTCCAGATGTGTGCGTTTCAATTAGGGTAGCACCTCTTATCGCTGTATAATAGACGTAGGAGTGTTGCAGTGATAGACAGTTAAGAATAAACACATGGTTTACACATAATGGAGATCCAGATGGACGGAATTTGAAACATTTCACGTGAATCAATCGCGTTATCAATTCTGAAGAATTATTCCACTGTCTGGAGTCAGTACCAGGAAGGCACTAGCGTAAGAGAAATTATGACAGAGCATTAACAGACACTCCTGCAGTTACACAGTTCTGCATTTAAAATGCTACAATGTTAAAACCATATGATTTGTGAAATATTAATCGTGCAGAAAGCAACAAAAAAAATGGTTCAAATGGCTCTGAGCACTATGGGACTTAACTGCTGTGGTCATCAGTCCCCCAGAACTTAGAACTACTTAAACCTAACTAACCTAAGGACATTACACACATCCATGCCCGAGGCAGGATTCGAACCGGCGACCGTAGCAGTCGCGCGGTTCCGGACTGAGCGCCTAGAACCGCTAGACCACCGCGGCCGGCAGAAAGCACCACTCTTAATATTCTTATGCAGGATATATGAGTCCGTCATCAGACATAAAACCACATGGCAAATACCCTAACCCAATCACTATGGTGACAAATTTCAAAACAACAAAACTATTTTCTTCTACACTATTCTGTTGTCCTAGGAAGGCATTGCCAGTGCATATCCGCTGCTCGAGCTGCTTATAAACCAGCTAGAACGAAGTCAGGAGACTGGTGTTCTGTCTCTTAGGAAATTAATGGATTTTATATGTATTTTTTAATTGGAAATGTACATACCCTCAATCAGACTTCCCATGTCAGTCATGTTTATCATTAGTAGCAGCAGTCTTGGTTTTGATGGATGCAACTATGTCTCACCAGGAAACAGAGTGGGGAAAAACGGACATGAATAGTTGTAATAGCTGATACATTGAGGTACCACCCACGCCTTGCTGCACGAAAGCGCACGCAAGCAAGTAG